>NC_092747.1:16591066-16894915 GCF_047496795.1 Chiloscyllium punctatum | reverse complement strand
CTCCTTCTAAAAACCAATGGGAATTATTTTATAGTTCTTCTGATCTGGAATTACATGATAACTAACTGATGGCTGAGAGAACTTGTTCATATGCTTAATAGAATTATAGAATCAGACAAGGAGGCAATTCAATCCATCGTGTATATACTGGCTCCTGAAGGACATAGGAGAAAGTGAGGACTGCAGATGCTGGGGATCAGAGCTTAAAAATGTGTTGCTGGAAAAGTGCAGCAGGTCAGGCAGCATCAAAGGCGAAGGAGAATCGACGTTTCGGGCATAAGCCCTTCTTCAGGAAATTCCTGAAGAAGGGCTTATGCATGAAACATCGATTCTCCTTCGCCTTTGATGCTGCCTGACCTGCTGCGCTTTTCCAGCAACACATTTTTAAGTCCTGAAGGACATACCCAGCTAGTCCCCATCTCCAGCCTATCTCCATAGCCCTCTAATTTAATCACTTTCAAATATATACCCATCTCTCTTTCAAAAACGTCTATGGAATCCACTCCACCACTCTCTCAGCCAGTACATTCCAGTACATTTGAGTAAAGCGGTTTCTCCTCATCTCACTCCTAGCCCTCTTGCTGACAATTTTGAAATTGTGACTCATAGTTACTGATGTACCATCTCATGGAAATAGGATATGCTTCTGTACCCTGTGAAAATTATTCATAATTTTGAACACCTCAATAAGGTCACTTCTTAATCTTCTCTGTTGTAAGGAGAAGGAGCCCAATCTCCCTCATCTTTCCTTGTACCTAAAACCCATCATTCCTGGTATCACCCTGGTAAATCTCTGCTGAGATAATGGAGTTACTTTATTCGGTGCTCAAAATTGCAGCTTTGAAACAATCACTGACTTAAAGGGGATTGAGAAAAGAGAAAAGAAAATAACAAAAAATAAGCTATGACAAGTGGGACTAGATTGGGTTGGGATATCTGGTCGACATGGAAGGGTTGGACCGAATGGTCTGTTTCTGTGCTGTACATCTCTATGACTCTATGACTCTATGACTCTATTTGGAGGTGCCAGTGTTGGACTGGGGTGTACAAAGTTAAAAATCACACAACACCAAGTTATAGTCCTACAGGTTTGTTTGGAAGCACTAGCTTTTGGAGCACTGCTCCTTCGTCAGGTGGTTGTGGATTTAATTTAATTTATCCCCAGCGAATCAATGCTTTGCTGATACCTGTCACCAGAACACTCAGGTTTTGCATTACTTCTATCAAACACATACTTGTCTAATATCTGACTTAATTAAGCTGCACACTCTGGCCATCCAAGCAGCTAAAAGTGTAGGGCTTCGTTTGTTGTACACTCTTCTCTCAAACATTCAGGGGGCTCTCTCTTTCTCTTTGGAATCTCCTTCCATTGTGAGATTTCAACATGATGCAAAGGTGTCTGCATCACTGCTGAACAACAGCCATTTGATATGTAATTCCACTTGAAGTGTTTTGGAGACAGCCTTATTAGAACTTTACAGGCTCAGTCTGAGATTTAAGTATCTGTCTCATCACTAGGCATTGCTGACACTATTCATAAGCAAGTTGGACTTAACCATTTTCCGACATCATCTGATGATTTTACTGGAGCCTCTTCATTGAATGTAATTTAGGTTTCTGATTTGTTCAATGTTTCTTACATTTACCAGCGATTGGGATTAGTTTACTGCATCAACAAGCCGTAATGCTCTACTTAGCTATCAAAACCCAAACCCCAACCCTCTTCCACAGCCTTTGTTTAAACCATAACTTAATCCTCTCAAACTGCTGCCTGTATTTCTTTGTTTTCTTCAATAACTTGTCATGATATAAAATGTGCTATAGTCAACTTTCCGGAGAAAGATATTTGTATTGGTTGGAACATTGTTTTTCACCATATCTCAATTCAACATCTAATGTTCATGAATAAAGTATTAGTGTGTCTCACTTGCAGTGTTATCTGTTCACTTGACAGTGTGTCATTTTACCTCAATGTAATAAATTCAGCAAGTTTAATTTTTAAAAATTGATAAACAAGTATCTCTCTATCAGCAATTTCCTAGTTTGCCAAGACATGGTGGTTGAATGCCAAACTTAAAATTATAGTAATAGTTTTTTTAAATTCTACACCATGACTTCCAATGTTCAACTCAAGCGTGTGATGGAATCCTTCCTGATAGCCTGGATGAGTGCAGCTCCATGGACACTCCAGAAACTTGACACCACCCAGGACAAAATAACCCGATTGGTCATTACTGCATCCACCTCTTTCAACATTCAGCCCTTCTATCATCAGTGCACAATGGCAGCAGATACATGGTAACAACTCACGTTTGACAATACTTCCAAAGCTAAGACCTCCACTACTTAGAAGGCAAGGACAGCAAATGCATAGGAATGCCATCACCTGCAGTTACCCTCCAAGGCACACTCCTTCTTGACTTGAAACAAAATCACTGCTTCTTCTGTCTTATGTTTCACAATTAGAATGCAACATATATTTACAAAGACATGCTCATGATATGATCACTATATCAGAGCATGTTATGAAGGTCTCAGATTCCACCTTAACTGGGGCCACTTGAAGAATGACACCTTGATGAACGTGCGCTGCTTGTTGTAACCAACAGCTTGATATTGGGCCAGACACTGACCTGCCTATAACTTCTCAGAACCTGTAGGAAACATGCATTGAATCTTTAAACATCACATTTCCCACATGTAGCTTTTATTTTACAAACATAAATATTATTGCATCAGATAAATATACCCTCCTAGAGGTAAAGCACATGTCCTATGGCACTTCATGGTTGGCAGTAAAGGTTGTTAATAAAGGGATCCAAGATCTCAGTAGTAGATATTTAGAAACCTCATTGAAGATCATCTATGCACCAGCTCAAGACACCAACACATTTGGAAAATTAACAGTGCCAATTTATCCAAGTAGAAATCTGTAAATTGAAAAGATGGAAAGGATATAACTTTTTTTCCTGCTAAGCATCGAAGATCTGTCATGTTAGAAGATCTACCTGCTTTAAGAAAAAAGAATAGACTGCTCCTTGAATCAAAGTAACAAAACCAGCACTCAAAAACTCCTCACGGGTCATGTACTTAATTCTGAAAGGCAATTTTCCAATCTAACAGGGCTTACTCTTACATAGAGGTCAGTTCATTTGGCCATTTTCTCTTCCCAGTTTGGTGCCAAAATACAGGGAAGCACCTTAAAACATCATTACATACTTGGCAGGCACACCATCTAGTGGAAAAATACCGCTGCTACAAGTCGACATTTCTTAGTTTAGTTTTCACAATTTAAAAGTGACTAAAACAGTCCTTTTATTCACTCATGGATCTAGACATTGCTGACTGGACAGCATTTATTGCACATCCTTTGTTGCCCTTGAGAAGGTGATGTGTGAGCTACTTTTTTGAATTGCTGTAGTCTATGCTGTAGGTAGCCCCACAATGCCATTGGCGTGGGAATGCCAGGATTTTGACCTCGCAATGGTGGACAGACATGATATATTTCCAGGTCAGGATGGAGAATAGTTTGAAGGGGAACTTGGAGATAGTGATGTTCCCATGTATCTGCTGCCGTTGTCCATTTTTATGGAAGTGGTCGTGGGTTTGGAAGGTGCTCTGTGAGGAACTTTGGTGGATTTCCTTGTTGCTTTGTTTTAAAATGTAAAACAGCAGCAAAAGGGAGGTGGGTGGGATGGTGGGTGAAGGAGAGAAAAGCAAAACAAGTAAAATAAATAACGTAGTAATGACACAGTACTCTGCTTCTAAACAAAATAAATATGTTCACAAGAAATGGAAGACAAACACTTATAAATGGTCGGATAGCCAATGACAAATTCAGGATTAACATACTCCAACTCATGTTATACAGAAAAATTCCCAACAATCTATTGATGAAATTGTTGAAAGATGCCTCAGCAAAGAACATGAATATAATTTTCCTGAAGAAGAACTGTCAGAGTGACTCATCAAATTGGGAACAAATAATATGATTTGATTTAATTTATTTTCATCACATATACCTAGGTACAGTACAGGCAGATCATGTCGTACAGAGTGCATTAGGGTAATAGAACAAAGCGAGGAATACAATGTTATGGCTGCAGAGAAGGTGGACAGAGAGTGAGTGCAACATTAAATTTAAAATTTGAGCGGTCCATTCAGAAGTCCAATAACATGGGAAAGAAGCTGTTCTTTAATCTGGTCAATTGTGTATACAAACTTTTAATCTTCTGCCTGATGGAAGAGGATGGAAGAGAATATAATCAGGGTGGGAAGGGTCTTTGATTATGTTGGTTGCTTTCCCATGGCAGGAGGAAGTATGGGTGGAGTCAATGATGGAAGGCTCGTTTGTGTGGTAGACTGGGCTATGTTCATAACTCTAGTGTTTCTTGCGATCTCGGGAAGAGCAATTGCCAAACCACACAGTCATGCATCCAGATACGATGCTTTCTATTGTGCATTTATAAAAATTGGTAAGAGTCCTTGTGGACATGCCAAATTTTGTTAACCTCTTGAGGAAGTAGAGACTTTGTTGTGCCTTCTTTTACCTGTATCTATACAATTATTAAATTGACAACTTCTACCAATATGCAACCATGTACCTCGGCTTGGGATGTTAAATGGAAGATGCTGTGTTTTGTCTCGTAATCAATATACTTTCAAGAGGCATGCTGATGATAGCACCACTGCATCATAGCATGTGACCCTAGGGCTTAAAGGATTTAGATGCCATCTTAACTGAAGCCACCTGAGGCATGATATTCTGATGATAGTGCATGACTCTTTGCAGCTAAGTAGCTTAATACTAGCCCAGACAATGAATTGGCTGTGACTGGAACATACATATATCAAGAACTAACATAAGCATTGCTGCATGAGGTACAAATACTTTTGTGGAAGCAAAGCCCAGCACAGTTCAGCTCCTTCAGTGTCACTCGGTCCCTTCCTAATAGCACTATGAGTGTACTTACACCACACGGGGTGCAGTGGCTCAAGACAACTCACCCTGGATGTGCACATGCCATTAAAGAACAAAAACAAATGATCTTAGAGCAATTCTTTAATAAACTGGGATTACACCAGTACCAAAAAGTTACTTTGTTTGAAAAGGAAAGCTTTGCTTGTTATTCCAATGGAGGCAGGAAGGTGTAATGCAACTTGGTGGGAGGAGATTGGTTACTCATTTTAATCTCTAGACTAGTTTCCTTCCCATCTGAAATCAATAGAAGCTCCAATTGGGCAGTGAGCATAACTGTCTCTTCTGCACTTCAGAAAACAAAATAACATTTCTGCAAATGCATAGCAGGCCCATCAGTGCTTGCAATGGACAAGGTAGGTTAATATTACAGATGGAACCACTTATCAGGAAATGTAAGCTAACATTGGTTCATCACACTGAGCAGAAATCAATAAGTTAACTGCATATTTTCCAGACAGTGTAAAAGAATCTCATTATCATCTATAGCCCTGCATTCCTTTGTGTAGGTGAGAGTATCACAAAGTTATTGAATTACCTAACCCATTTGGCTTTGAGTATGAGCCAGCACTGCCTTAAAGTCATTATGATGGATGGTATGAATTGTTGGCTAAAGTCGATAAAGGCGCCAACAGGAGGATCTAGTTAAGTTCAGATTCTGATAATTAAAAACCTTTTATTTGGGAAACCCATTGACAGGATGCATATTTTCTTTAGACGTGCTGAACTGTGAAAAGAGAAAAAGGGGGTAGATTTTCTGCGAGGGTTTTCTGGATTCAATTCACTTGAAATCGGGCAAATCAACATCAAATACTGAAGAAATTCAAGTGTCAGCTATGTCCAGTACATGATGAGTTTCTGCACTCGTTTTAATTGGAATTCAAATGAAGCATTGGTCTGGGTGCTAACCAGACTCATATGGCAATTACACCCCCTGATCAGTTTAATCAAAAGTAGATTTCTGATAATTGCATCCATTGTGTAATCCTTTGGGAATAATCTTCAAATTAAACCTTTTTGTCAAACAAAAATGTACTTGTTGTGTCCTTTTAAAAGTTTTAATATATTCACAAAAATATACATACTTTAATAAGAAGTATGAAACTTTGGAGATGATTAATCCAGAACCCAAGGATAATGTTCTCCATAAAACCAAAAGAACTGTGGATAATGTAAATCAGAAGCAAAAACAGAAAGTGAGGAAGGGTCACCAGATCCGAAATATTAACTCCAATTTCTCTTCTCAGATTCTGCCAGATCTGCTGAGGTTTTCCAGCAACTTCTGTCAATGTTCTAGGTACACGGGTTCAAATCCCACTAAGGTAGTGGGTGAAATTTGAATTCAATGTCAAAAAAATCTAGTGTTATGGTGGTCATGTAATCACTACTGATTGTTATTAAAAACCTATCTGGTTCACTAATGTCCTTCAGGGAAGGAAATTTGCTCTCCTTACCTGGCCTGGTCTGCATGTGATTCCAGATTCATAGCAATGTGGTTGATTATTAAATGCCTTCTGGGAAATTGCAGATGGACAATAAATAATCACTGACAGCAAAACATGTCATGAACAAATATAATAAAAAAACATTTTTTTGCTTCTTTTAAAATCAAGTTTGTTTAAAAGGTGAATTAGGCACTCGGAATAAAACTCTTGTGTAATTTTAAGATGAACCTTATTTATTTTCATATTAACAAAATTAGAACAAGTTGCTACTCTCAAATACAGCAGGGATTTATCGTTAATGGGGAAAACTAATCAATCACGTTACCCATTGTTACTGGCTCTTTGAGGGTTTTATGTTTGTGGTTATTCATTTGAATAGAAATGTGAATGATAACTCCACTTTGGGAAACAAATGCAATTTCAAGCCCAGTTTGTCAATTCTGTGTGCATTTGTTATATTTTCAAATATCACTGCTGCCAGCATGTGCTATTTTGATTTGGATAATTCACTGCCTTCGATTTTTCTTTTGCTATACTGAGTCAGGACTGTCTGATTAACAGTGGTCGAGGACAGACTGCTGGTAAATCTAAACAGAAGAGGCACTGGTCTTGCAGATGATGGCATGGTAGTGATAGTTACAGTTAACATTAGCACAGAGAATCAGAAAGCAGTTAAGGTGCATAAGGAGGCCATTTTGCTCATCATGCCTACACTGGTTCTCTTACCTCGTGCCAATCTCTTGATTTTTCTCCACATCCCTACACACCATTTGCATCCAAATAATCATTCAAAACCCCCTTGAATGCCTCAATTGATCCTGCCTACACCTGAAGAAGGGTTACACCTGAAAGATCGACTACAGTTCAGCCTTCAACACTATTATCCTCTCGAGACTGATTACTAAACTGAGTGATATCGGACTAAGCCTCACTCTCTGCAACTGGATCTTCAGTTTCCTGACCCACAGGCTACAATCAGTGAAGATTGGGGACAATACTTCATCGTCACTAATACTCAACACTGGAGCCCCCTAGGGGTGCATACTCAGTCCCCTACTGTACTCATTGTAAATCCATGACTGCGTCGCCAAATACCAGACTAATGCCATCTACAAGTTCACTGATGACACCACCATAGTCGGTTGAATCTCAGATGGTGATGAAAAAATGGGAGGTAAACGACAGGAAAAAATGGTGCACTGGGAACAACCTAGCTCTCAATGCCGGCAAAACCAAGGAACTCATTCTTGACTTTTGGCGTGATGTTCTTCATGCTCCCCTGCACATCAACAACACAGAAATGGAACGAGTGGAGAGTGTCAAGCTCCTGGGAGTGGTCATCAACAACAAGCTTTCTTGGGCTCTCCATGTGGACACACTGGTTACAAAGGCCCAAAAACATTTCTTCTTCCTCAGGCAGCTGAGGAAATTTGGCATGATGGCGAATACCCTTGCCAACCTTTATAGGTGTGCCATCGAGAACGTTCTATCTGGATATATCACTGCCTGGTATGGCAACTGTGCCATTCAAGATTGGAGACAATGACAGAGCATGGTGAACTCGGCCTGGACTGACACAAAGGCCAACCTCCCATCTATAGAATCCATCTATCAGGCCCGCTGTCAAGGAAAGGCTGCCAGCATTCTTTGAGATCCATCCCACCCTGGCAATGTTTTTCTACAATATCTCCCATCGGGGAGAAGGTACAGAAGCCTGAACCCATGTACCAGCCACGTTCAAAACAATTTCTGCCCTATTGTTGTCAGAATACTGAATGGACTCACAAACTCTGATCATTCGCCGATATATCTGTTTTTGTTTTTGCTGCTGTTTACCTATTATTTACTTATCTATGTTAGTTAACTCTGTGATCTCCCTGTATTGCTCGCAAGACAAAGCTTTTCACTGTGCCTCGGTACACGTGACAATAAATTCAATTCAATTCAATTCAGCACCTCCTGATGCTGCCTGACTTGCTGTGTTCTTCCAGCCTCCTACCTGTCTACTTGGTACTACATTTCCAGAAAGTACATTCCACACCCTAATTACTCACTGTGTGAAAAGGTTTTTGTTTCCTCATATCACCCTTGCTTTTTTTGTACATTACTTTAAATCATTAACTTGCCAGACAAAGTGGCTAAGGATTCTCAGGAGCTGTGCAGAATACATCTGCTCCCTTCAGATAATCATGCAGAACTGGACTGTCTTCACTCAAAGTATATGTGGTATCATCAGATCACAGATTGCAATGTAAAATGTATGTTAAATCCTTTAGAACTACATATAACAAAACTAGCAGCCAACTTTCCCACTCTGCTGTATTATTCTCAAAACTTGCTTTGCTGTATTGAATACAATATTTTCCAACATGCTGAACTGATTGTAAAATTCTTAGGTTAAGCTGCTGAAAAATGCATATCTTTCTTCAGACTGTGAAACACAAATTCAATAAAAATGCTTTCTTTTGTGTGGGCAATTTTCTATTTTCATACAACAGTGACTCTATACCCCAGTCTGTAACTTGCAATTTTTCTTGATGAATTTTATACTTAACAAAATGCAATAAAGCAACATTGGAGCACCTTCACTTTTCTAATAGTATGAGAATAATTTTCATTAAATTATAGAAAGGTTCCTCGGCAAAATACGGTCACTCGATTCATCAAGTCCTTGCCAACTCTGTGTAGGAATAACTCAGCTTGTCTGAATAAACCACTCATTCCACTAAATGCTGCATTCTTTTTAACTTCAAAGGCTAATCCAATTCTCCTTTGGCATTTTATAGCCCTCAAATTTGCTGGGAAGTCTATAATGTGACACATCATCAAAACACCATTTGAAAGTGCATAGCTTTACCTAAACTAACTCAATTGAAAAAAGATCGCCTTAGGTCGGCATCATATCTTATACTTGCCCAAGTTCCTTTCCACAGAAGTCAAGCGTTTTGTTGACTCATGTTGGCAGTGAATTTTGTACCGTGAGGCTTTTATGTTTCAATATCCCATCAGTGGCTAAGAAGCCAGCCACATCACTAACATTCATGAAAAAAACCTTCTTTTTAATGTTACACATATGGAGATTGTTTTCAGTGCTACCTATGGCTCAGTTGCAGTTGTCTTGCCTCTGGGGATTATATCAGAATTGTCAATCCAGAGTATGACCGAGGTAATGCTAAATTGTCGGATGTGCTGCCTTTCAGGCGAGATGTCAAACCGATGCCTTGCCTGCCCTCTATGATAAATGTAGAAGTTCCACAGTACTACAGAGCAAGAGAGAATAGGGGAGCACCTGGATAGTATCTACACCCTCAAAAGCGGATTGTCTGAATATAGTCATGTTGCTGCATGTGGGAGTTTGTGATACTCAAACTGGCTGCCACATTTCCTGTATTACCACAGGGCCTACACCTTGAATAGAGCTTCATTGGCTGTAAAGCACTTTGAGACATCCTAAGATTGGGAAAGGCAGGATATAAATATGTCTCTTCTATTCTTAAAGTAATATTGAGTTATAATGCCTTTTCTCACACGGTTTGATACTGTACTGTGGGTTTAGGTTCATGACAGACTGGTCGAGGAGAAGGCAAAGTCAAGAACTCTCTTTAGTCTAAGACTTCAAAGTCTAGATATCTTCAAAAGTAAATGTTGAAAGGATATTTCCCCTAATGGAAGTCTGTAGGACTGGAGGGCATAATCTCAGAATTAAAGGGGCACCAATTTAAGGCTGGGATAAGGTGGAATTTCTTCTCTCAGAGGTTGTCAATCTTTGGAACTCCTTATCACAGAGAACGGTGGTGGTAGAGTACTTGTGTATATTTAAGGCTAAGGGTTATGGGGAAAATGCAGAAAGATGTGCAGAATGTCAGATCAGCCATGATCCTATTGGATGACAGAGCAGTCTCAAGGGACCAAAAGGTCTAATCCTACCCTTATTTCTTATAGTCTTAATTTTATTTTACATTAATACTAAATATTACAATATATGGCAATCACAGATATACCAGGCTCCAATTTACCAGGTACATCAGGTAAAAACTACCTTGTCTTCTTCTTATGTTCATGTCCATATGTTCATGTGAGTTTTTCATTCTACATTGTTGTGGTATGGTGTTCTTAGCACTTTCTCTTATTCTAAGGTGAACTCTACATTGAGACTGTTCTCTGCCCACTCTTGTCTTATTTATACTCAGTGATGAGCAGCTCCGTGGCATCATCGTCACAAGAATGCTCTGGGACCCTGAAGCCCATTCACCAAATAAGGAATAATGATGACCCACTTCAGATAGCAGTCCAATATGAATTTCTTAAAAGACAGGCATGAAACAATTGGATTCAATAATAGTTCAACTACTTCCATGATCACATTTGCCACTTTTATTTTCAATTAAAAAAAAATTCAAATTCTTAAGTTTAGCATGCTTGAATTTGACCTTTACATTCCCCAGATTCCTTTACATTCCTTTAACATAACGATGTTTTCAGTGCAGCAACTTTCAGTCACTTCCAACCATAGGATATCTTTAGAAAACACATATTTGCATTCACATTGAATTCCTACCATTGATATCCTATTCAACTCTTGAATGTATAAATGGCTTTGGTCCAACAATAAAAGTAAAGAAATAAGTTATATTAATGTAGTCACTTTCACACTCTCAAGATATTCTCAAGTGTTTTGTAGCTGGTGAACTACTTTTGAGGAGTAGTCAGTGCTGTAACATAGGAATGAGCAGAGGGAGTTAGCACAAACAGTTTAACCAGTGTGTTGAAAGTAGCACACAGAGTTCATTGAAATCTGTTAGATTATATCTGATTTTGTATTGGTCAGGTGCAGGTTCCCTTTACTTTAGAGGGGACATTTTTTCTCAAGCATAAGTTCCGAAATATTTTAATAACAAGAATAGGTAATTGAAGCAAGCAGACAGAGCAGACCTGTGGAGGTACCAGGTTTCAGATAAACATTGCATTCAAACTGCTGACTGAATGGCTCAATCTCAGCCCCTTTCTTAACTCCTCACTCAACAGCTGGTGCGTATGAGTTTGTTTCAGTAGTTTATTGAGGTTGGATTTCTCCTGTGAAATTCCTGACTTTGCAGATCCTTAGACATTTACTGTAAGGCATGGAGAGTTTGTACAGAGAGTTGTTGAGATGTGCAGTTTTTGTAGCTATTTGAGGAGATGATGGTGTGGTGGTACTGTCTGTCACTGGACTGGAATTGAGAGCCTATCTAATGTTCTGGGAGAAATGGGTTCAAATGTCACCACAGCATTGGTGGAATTTAAATTGAGTCAAGTGCCTTGAAATGGAATTTTGTGTCAGTAATGATAACTATGAAACTACCTACAAATGTTGTAAAAACCCACATGGTTCACTAACATCTTTTAGGGAAGGAAATCGGTCATCCTTATCTGATCTGGCCTTAATATGACTCCAAATCCAAAAGCTCTTAACCAGCTTTTGAAATGGCCAAGCAGATCACTCAGTTCAAAGGCAGTTAGGGATGGGCAACTGATGTTGACTTTAAATGACAAGCACAGCCGATGAAGGCATTAAGGAACTTTGGATGCATTCTTGGCCTGAGCTGAAATAGAGACTCTATATGGATTTGCCAGTAGATGTTATTATGCAGCATAGAAACTAGATGCAGGAGTAGACCATTTGGCCCTCAAGCCTGTACTATGGTTGATCATGCAATCTCAGTATATCATTGCCACCTTCTCTCCAGGCCCTTCAATCCCTTTAGCAGCAAGGGCTACATCCAGCTCCCTCTTGAATAAAGCAAACAAACTGGCCCCAACAGCTTCCTGTGAGAGAGAATTCCATAGGTTCAGGACTCTCTGAGTGAAGAAATTCTTGCTCATCTCAGTCCTGAATGACTTACCCCTTATTCATATACTGTGACCCCTAGTTCTCGAGTTTCCCAACATCGGGAACATTCTTTCCAGCCTGTCCAGTCCTATCAGCATTTTACATGTTTCTGAAATGACGTTCCGCCCCCCATTCTTCTAAATTCCAATGAATACAAGTCCAGTTGATCCAGTTTCTCCTCAAAGTCATTCCTGCCATCCCGGGAATCAGTCTGGTGAAATTTCACTGGACTCCTCAGACTAGGAGACCAAGACTGCATATGATGTGGCCTTACCAAGGCCCTGTGTAACTGCCACAAGATATCCTTACTCCAGTACTCAAATTGTCTCACTGTGAACTTTATTTTTAGAAGAACTTGAAAGATTTAAGAAATGTGTGCATGCATATAGTGTCTTTCACAACTGTTGCCATTGTTAGAGTGTGGGAAGCATGGAAGCCAACTTGCGCAGCTTAAGTCTTTACACGCAACTGATAATGGGCCAAATATTTGCTTTTGTGCTGTTAGTGGACGAATAAATATTGGCCAGAGTATGGGGGACAACATTTTCATTACAGTCCCAGAGATCTTTGATACCTACCTGAGAAAGTACACCAGACCTCAGCTCAGCATCTGATCAAAAAGATTGTACCTCTTGACTGTATAGCACTCTGTTCGCTCTGAGCTGGAGTGTCAGACTGGATTCCCTACTTGAACCTTTGGGAGTGACACTTGAAACCACAACTTTCTGACACATATAACTTTCATGCCTAAATCATCACAAGGTGGTGTTTTAGTCATTACCACACCAAACATCATCTCACAAAAACTTCAAGCTAAAGTGCTGTTGAGATCAATTTTGTCTTGGCTTCCTGTCCATGAATATAGTCAGTGCATTTCCAACAGAATAATGAGTAAAGGCTGAATATAGTAATCCTGTTGTTTCTTAGTCATTGTTAAAAAGGAATTTGTTTTCTTCCATCCGTGAAGCTTTATGGACTCCCCTGTGGGAAAATGGATTAGTCCCTGGAGTGATGTGATGTGCGAGGGGTGGCTTTGATATTAAAATACCGTATTGGTTATATGTCTGTTTTTTGATTAGGGATTGGCTTGATAGCATTCCTGTTCAGCTATTGAGGTCATCCCCCGCTGTCTGGAGGAATGCCCAGTTGCTTCCAACTGATGTAACAATTTACTCCAGTGACTGACTGGGTTAAGTGAGATGCAGAGTGGATGGGTTTGCAGCTGAGTGCTTTGTGTCCATTCACTTAACAATGTAATGTTCTAAAAGTGGGAGGAATGCATTTTCTTGGCTAAAACCAACTTCTCCCTTGAAGTGAACCTTTTGCGGTGCTATCACCCATGATAGCTATAAAAAGGGAATACAGTGCATTGAATTGAACATCAGGTTGTAAGTTTGCTCACTGAGCTGGAAGGTTTGTTTTCAAAGGTTTTGTCTCCATACTAAGTAACATCATCAGTGAGCCGCCGGTGAAGTGTTAGTGTTATGTCCCACTTTCTATTTATGTGTCTTGGTCTCTTAAGGTGAGTGATATCACTTTCAGTTCTTTTTCTCAGAGGATGGCAGATGGGGTCCAAAGCAATGTGTTTATTGATGGAATTCCAGTTAGAATGCCAGGCCTCTAGGAATTCCTGTGCATGTCTCTGTTTAGCTTGTCCTAGGATGGATGTGTTGTCCCAGTCAAAGTGGTGTCCTTCTTCGTCTGGATATAAGGATACTAGTGATAGCGGGTTTTGTGGCTAATTGGCATTCATGTATCCTGGTGGCTAGTTTTCTGCCTGTCTGTCCGATATAGTGGTTGTTACAGTCCTTGCAAGATATTTTGTAAATGACGTTTGTTTTGCTGGTTGTTCTATAGCGTCCTTTCGGTTCATCAGTAGCTGTTTCAGTGTGTTGGTAGGTTTGTGGGTTACCATGATGCCAAGGGGTCCGAGTAATCTGGAAGCCATTTCAGAGATGTCTTTGATGTATGCTAATGTGGCTCGGGTTTCTGGGTGCGTTGTGTCTGCTTGTTTGAGTTTATTGTTGAGAAATTGGCGATCTCTGTTTATTGGTACCCGTTCTTCTTGAATACTTGCAAAATGTCCAGATTACAGATGAGGAAGTGCAGGGTGTCTTGAAACGGGTAAAGGTGGATAAATCCCCAGGACCTGATCAGGTGTACCCGAGAACTCTGTGGGAAGCAAGTGAAGTGATTGCTGGGCATCTTGCTGAGATATTTATATCATCGATAGTCACAGGTGAGGTGCCGGAAGACTGGAGGATGGCAAACGTGGTGCCACTGTTTAAGAAGGGTGGTAAAGACAAGTTAGGGAACTATAGACCGGTGAGCCTGACCTCAGTGGTGGGCAAGTTGTTGGAGGGAATCCTGAGGGACAGGAGATACATGTATTTGGAAAGGCAAGAACTGATTAGGGATTGTCAACATAGTTTTGTGTGTGGGAAATCATGTCTCACAAACTTGATTGAGTTTTTTGAAGAAATAACAAAGAGGATTGATGAGGACAGAGCAGTAGATGTGATCCAAATGGACTTCTGTAAGGCTTTCGACAAGGTTCCCCATGGGAGACTGATTAGCAAGGTTAGATTTCATGGAATTCAAAGGATTTCAATGTTTGGTGGTGTTCCTTGGCTAGTCTGTATGTTGGTGTTCCAGGTAGTGGGACTATGGTTCTGAGGGGGCTCCTGTTTTGTGTACTTTAGATAGTCCATAGAAACAGAGCTTATTGGATCCATCTGGCTTCATTTTTTGGAAATCTGTCTTGTTTATTTGTCCTGATGTATTAAGTATTTTCAATGTGGACATGACACGTTTTCTAGTTGTGCAGTCGGGTCTATTGCCACCTGTTGGTAAGTGTTGGTGTCTGCGAGCATTGAATTCGCTTTCTCAATGTACTCCGTTCTGTTTAGAATGATGGTCATGTACCTTTTGTTTGTAGGTAGGATTACAATGCTTTTGTCTTTTTTGAGTCTTTCTAGGGCTTTCCTTTCCTGTGTGTTGAGGGTGTTTTCTTCCTTTTTCCTGCTTAATGTTGGTGCAACTGTCTCTGATGGTCTGCTGGGGTTTCTTCTTTAAGTCCGTTGTCCCTCCAGGTTGATTCTAATGCTGCTAGCAAGTCCTTTTTTGCCTGTATCTCTGTAGTTGTAGTTTAATCCTTTTGTTAGGATGGCTTTTTCCGTTAGTTAGTTGTCTGTCTGATAGGTTTTTAAACCAAACCTTTGTGTTGTCTGTGTTGTCCTTTTGTGTGAGTTTGTCCAGTTTTTCCTGTAGGGCTAAATTTTTCATTTATAGTTGATTGATGCTTATGGCTCATTCTAGTATGTCTGTCCATTCATGGTCTGTCGCATTAGTATATAAAACTTTTTGGTGCAAAATATTTTGATTGTATTTATGGAGTCAGTTGTGGGCATTATTAATAATTTCTCTCAACATTCTGTGGCCATTCTGTTCTGTTATACTCTTGGCTTGTGCGGTGTTGAGTGCTGGTTTGTATTTAAGACATTTTGGTAGTACCTGTTTCCTGAAGCATTTATTCAGTAAGGACAGTTATTCGTGGTGGCACTCAGTCCAATGGCACTGATTTCCCACCTTTGGGCTAGTTTTAGCATATGGCACCGAGAGGTGTTTGCGGTTTTCAAGAATATTTGTAGCTCAGGTTGAGGTTGAGGTTGTAAGTTTGCTCGCTGAGCTGGAAGGTTTGTTTTCAGACGTTTCATCACCATACTAGGTAACATCATCAGTGAGCCTCTGGTGAAGCGCTGGTGTTATGTCCCACTTTCTATTTATGTGTCTTGATCTCTTAAAGTTGGTTAAATCATTTCCAGTTCTTTTTCTCAGAGGATGGTAGAGGGGGTCCAAATTGATGTGTTTATTGATAGAATTCTGGTTAGAATGCTAGGCCTCTAGGAATTCCTGTGCATGTCTCTGTTTAGCCTGCCCTAGGATGGATGTGTTGTCTGAGTCAAAGTGGTGTCCTTCTTCATCTGTATGTAAGGATACTAGTGATAGTGGGTCATGTCTTTTTATGGCTAGTTGGTGTTCATGTATCCTCATGGTTAATTTTCTGCCTGTCTGTCCGATGTAGTGCTTGTTACAGTCTTTGCATGGTATTTTGTGGATCACATTTATTTTGCTGGTTGTTTGTATAGGGTCCTTTAGGTTCACCATTGACTTGAATATGATAAAAAGTCATAAATCACAGGACACCAGATTATAATCCAATAGATTTATTTGAAATCACAAGCTTTCAGAGCATTGTTCCTATGTCAGGTGAAGGAGCAACATTCTGAAAGTGTGTGATTTCCATTAAACCTGTTGGACTCTACCTGGTGTTGTGTGACTTCTGACTTTGCCCACCCCAATCCAACACTGACACCATCACATCATGTTAATGAGTGGTTTGCTTGCAGTAATGTACCTCAATGTTCCAAAAACTGATAGGTTACTGACTGACCTAGTATGCACTAACCCAATGTTCTTAATTACCATCAAATCTTTTCTTATCATTCTAACACTGCTCCTTTATTGAAAAATAAGCTTTCTGAAATGCCAAGCATTATTTAGCGTACATTCACAAAACTGAACTCTGAATGCTTATATTTCCTGATGCCCTTATTTCTAATATTCTTATAACAACATCTCTCCTATTCATAGCCTTGTTTGTGCGAAATGTTTTCTTTCTGGTCTTAGCGGAAGGTGCTTTTAATATTGATAGAACAGCTTAAAAACTTAAAGAAAGCAATCCTTCCTCTCTCATCGGAAGATTTTCCCTAATTCTCACAGGTGTGAAGTAAAATACAAGATGATTAATAACTTTGGAAGAGGCATCATTTTTGTAGTTCACTCATGGGATGTGAGTATTGCTGACTGGCCAGCATTTATTGTACGGTCCTAGTTCCCTTTGAGCCAGTGATGGTGGGCTGCATTCTTGAACCTTATGTTAAAAATAACCAGGCAGCAAGCTAGACGTTGGGCCTTGGATAAGTAGGAGACAACCTTATTCAATCATATGCAATGCTTATGGGGCTTAAGAGGGAAGTTGAGAGGATGTTTCCTCTTGTGGGAGACTCTAGGACCAGAGGGCAAGATGAGGGTAATGAGTTGACAGAGATGAGGATATTTATCACTCAGACAGTATTCAACCTGTCGAAATCTTACTTCGGAGAGTTGTAGTGGCTGAATCATTAAGGATATTCAAGACTGAGATCAACAGATTTTTACATTAGTAAAGGGATCAAAGGTTATGGGGGTAAGGCAAGTGGAAGTGAGGATCATCAGGTCAGCCATGATCTCATTGAATAGTGGAGCAGACTCAATGGGCTGAGAGTCTACTTCTATGTTTGAAGGTCTTGCACAACAGTGATATGAACTTAACTGGGTACAATGTCCTCAGTGTAACTTCCAAAAAGGTCATACAAGACACAATTCCTGGTCGAGAAGCTGTATGAATAGAAACATTAGGAAATATGTTTGTGTAGATTTTCTAGGGTGTTAACGCAGTTGTGAGGGACTGTTACAAAATTAGGGCTTTTTTTGTTTTACTGGAGTTGAGTTTTCAAGGTGAAGTGTAAGGCTATCAAGATTATGAAAGGTTTTGTTACTGTAAATTGATAGATTTATTTTCACTTTTTGATCACCCTTATCCTCCTGTTTTCACGGTGCATCAAGACATTAGCATCAAGGATAATCACAAGGTTATATAAAACACGGCAGGTGGTTAAGAACAGAGCATCCTTTGTGACAGATCACTGTTAAGGCAAAGTCCATTATTCTTCCAAAAGGCAACAATTGAGCTTTTGCACAATAGAAAGTTCAGTGTGAGTAGGTTGAGTGGTATTAAATGAGGAGGGGCACATCAGAAAATCCAAGGACAGAATAGATCAATCCAATGTAGGACCAATTACTGCAGATGCTGGAATCTTTACTGAAAATAATAAATGCTGAAGATCACGGTGGGTCAGGCAGCATCCATGGAGAGAGAGCAAGCTAATGTTTCGAGTCCAGATGATTCTTCAATCTAATGACCTTTTTCTAGATTCCATGGTTCAGTAAGTACATTTCTAACATCAGCTTTGCAATAAAGAGTAAAAGGGTTTAATTTGGTCATAAAGAGTTACATTCCTGAGATACTTAGGTGAGTATATTTTGAGATATTTGCAAGTTTGTAAAAAAGAGACTTTAGATAAGCTTAAAGCTATTGGCCACAGCACCACCAAGATTGGGCTTTTTATATTTGTAAATTGTAGAATTAACGAAAGACTACAGGAGGTAGGTGTTGTAAAGTTTTAATATTTTGATGATTTAGATCATATAGGGAGCTTTGCTTTAGAGTCATTGAGTCATAGAGTGAGAGAGATGTACAACATGGAAACAGATCCTTCGGTCCAGCTTGTCCATGCTGACCAGATATCCCAACCCAATCTAGTTCCACCTGCCAGCACCTGGCTCATATCCCTCCAAACCCTTCCTATTCATATACCCATCCAAATGCCTTTTAAATGTTGCAATTGTACCAGCCTCCCCCACTTCCTCTGGCAGCTTCTTCCATACATGTACCACCCTCTGTGTGAAAAGGTTGCCCCTTAGGTCTATTTTATATCTTTCCCCTCTCACCCTAAACCTATGCCCTCTAGTTCTGGACTCTCCAACCCAGGTAAAAGACTTTATCTATGTATCCTATCCATACCCCTCATAATTTTGTAAACCTCTATAAGGTCACCTCTCAGCCTCTGATGCTCCAGGGAAAACAGCCCCAGCCTGTTCGGCCTCTCCCTAGAGCTCAAATCCTCCAACCCTGGCAACATCCTTGTACATCTTTTCTGAACCCTTTCAAGTTCCACAACATCTTTCCAATAGGGAGGAGATCAGAACTGCACACAATATTCCAACAGTGGCCTCATCAATGTCCTGTACAGCCGCAACATGACCTCCCAACTCCTGTACTCAATACACTGACCAATAAAGGAAAGCATACCAAACACCTTCTTCACCATCCTATCTACCTGCGACTCCACTTTCAGGGAACTATGTACCTACTCTCCAAGGTCTCTTTGTTCAGCAACACTCCCTAGGACCTTACCATTAAGTGTATAAGTCCTGCTCTGATTTGTTTTTCCAAAAGGCAGCACCTCACACTTATCTAAATTAAGCACCATCTGCCACTTCTCAGGCCATTGGCCCATCTGGTCAAGGTCCTGTTGTAATCTGAGGCAACCTTCTTCGCTGTCCACGACACCTCCAATTTTGGTGTCTTCTGCAAACTTACTAACCATACATCTTATGCTTGCATCCAAATTATTTATATAAATTACAAAAAGTAGTGGACCCAGCACCAATCCTTGTGGTACTCCACTGGTCATAGGCCTCCAGTCTGAAAAACAACCCTACACCACCACCGTCTGTCTTCTACTTTTGAGCCAGTTCTGTATCCAAATGGCTAGTTCTCCCTGTATTCTGTGAGATCTAACCTTGCTAACCAGTCTCCCATGGGAAACCTTGTCGAATGCCTTACTGAAGTCCATATAGATCACAATTACCGCTCTGCCCTCATCAATCCTCTTTGTTACTTCTTTAAAAAACTCAATCAAATTTGTGAGACATGATTTCCCACGCACAAAACCACATTGACTATCCCTAATCAGTCCTTACCTTTCCAAATACATGTATATCCTGTTCCTCAGGATTCCCTCCAACAACTTGCCCACCACTGACAACAGGCTCACTGGTCTATAGTTCCCTGGCTTGTCCTTAGCACCCTTCTTAAACAGTGGCACTATGATAGCCAACCTCCAGTCTTCCGGCACCTCACCTGTGACTATTGATGATATAAATATCTCAGCAAGCAGCCCAGCAATCCCTTCTCTAGCTTCCCACAGAGTTCTCGGGTACACCTGATCAAGTCCTGGGGAGTTATCCCCCTTTATGCATTTCAAGACTTTCAGCACTTCCTCCTCTGTAATATGGACATTTTTGAAGGTGTCACCATCTATTTCCTTATAGTCTTTATCATCCATGTCCTTTTCCTTAGTAAGTACTGATACAAAATACTTGTTTAGTATCTCCCCCATTTTTTGTGGCTCCACACAATGGCTGCCTTGCTGATCTTTGAGGGGCCATATTCTCTCCCTAGTTACCCTAGTTGTCCTTAATATATTTGTAAAAACCCTTTGGATTCTCCTTAATTCAATTTGCCAAAGCTATCTCATTTGATAAAGACAATACAGGGATTTTAAAAGAATGTTTCAAGTGAAGGGTTGAAAGATGTACAATGTAATTTTGTTAGAGATAAATTGCATTTTTTCACTATTTACCTTGAGACAAAATAGCTCCACTTAGAGTCATAGAGTCAAAGAGATGTACAGCACGGAAACAGACCCTTTGGTCCAACTCATCCATGCCGACCAGATATCCCAACGCAATCTAGTCCAACTTGCTAGCACCTGGCCCATATCCCTCCAAACACTTCCTATTCATATACCGATCCAGATGCCTTTTAAATCTTGCAATTGTACTAACCTTCACCACTTCCTCTGGCAGCTCATTCCATATGCATGCCAGCCTCTGCGTGAAAATGTTGCCCCTTCGGTCCCATTTATAACTTTCCCCTCTTATCGTAAACCTATGTCCTCTAGTTCTGGACTCACCTATTCCAGGGAAAAGACTTTGTCTATTTATCCTATCAATGCCCCTCATGATTTTATAAACCTCTATGAGGTCACCTCTCAGCCTCCGACATTCCAGGGAAGACAGCCCCAGCCTGTTCAACCTCTCCCTCTAGCTCAAATGCTCCAACCCTGGCAACATTCTTGTAAATCTTTTCTGAATCCTTTCAAGTTTCACAATATCCTTCTAATAGGAAGGAGACTGGAATTGCACTCAATATTCCAAAAGTGGTCTAACCAATGTCCTGTACAGCCGTAACATGACCTCCCAACTCTTGTACTCAATACTCAGACCTTAATAAGTTACTGATCACAAAATAGTCCTGTAATTTTAACTCAATTTTCTTTCACATTCATGAACTACCTTTTATTTGCTGCTCATGCTGCAACCTGAATTATACTATTTTACCACATTTTCAACTGACTAAGTTGGGCCTTCAAATCCATTTCTGTAGCTGTCATCCTCAACATTCCCATCTCATAAACTTTTCTCAGTTCTCCTCAATGGCCTGCACCAAAAACGTCCACACCAAAAATTCCAAAATACTTTATCAGTGAAAAGCTGAAGGATGAGAGACTAGGACAGTTGCAGGAAGATAGCACAAAATATTGAAACAACCCAAAACACACTGCCTTAACTTCAATTCCATATCAACACCTCCTCATCACAAAGATTTATATATTCCATGCAAATTAATTCATCTACTGATCTTTTTTATTTAAAGTAGGCTGTCAAAGAATGAACTCATTCCCAGTTATTGGAACTTTTGCATAGTCTTACATTCTCATGTTAGTGCTGATTTTATGCTCCTAATAGCATCAATTCTGCAAGAAAATCATATGCTTGGTAATTCTGAGGAAGGTGTGTTGTTGAAGTACCATTGTGTCAACTCTAGTCTAACTAGAAATGGTATATGAAACTCCAACTTCTAACATACATCGTTATATCATTAATTCTGTCAGCTTAGAAATATACCTCAAAATAGAGGTGCTTCATTTTGATAATGGTTTCTTTTAGCCAAAATTGAGCTCAATATTATTTCTCACTGAGGTAAGCACTCACCCATAATTTTCATCTTGATACTTGACTTTACCAAGTCACACATCTGCTCACTGTATTATGATCTGCCTTTGATTTCAGCCTAATTGACATCTACAGAGTACTCTGACACAATTCACAAACACCTTTAAAATGAATCTCAAAATGGAAAGGGAAATCACTTCAGCAACGAGGTAATGAGAAACAGACAAGAGCTCATTTAAACAAGACAGGCCTCACCACCCTTTCCCCCTATTATAATGTTCCAGAAAATCTTTTCGCCTTATAAAAGTGGTTGCTGCATTAATCCTTATCCTCCTAAATAACTTCGGAAGCGTGTGAAATTTGGCACAATGAATGCTGAGCAGAGTGCTTTCAATTTAAGGTTTATTGAAGTCACCAAAGTGGATCGCAATATTATTGCTGGATTCCTATCCTCAGCACTAATAACTTGTGCAGGTGCTGAATAACTGCTTCAATGGATAAATTGTCTCAAGTAAAGCGTTGCGTAGCACCATGCCAGACAGATCAAAGGTTATTTTTTTTAAAAGTATTCTTTTCTGAGATGTGGGCATCATTGGCAAGAACAGAAATTGTTTCACATTCTTAATTGCCATTGAATTGAGTGGCTTGCTCGACAAGTCAGATGGCAGTTAAGATTAGAAATGGTAAGTAGGTCAGACCAGGGAAAGGCAACAAATTTTCTTCTACGAAGATTAATCATGAACCAGCTAAGAACAAGGAACAAAGAACAAAGAAAATTACAGCACAGGAATAGAAACTTTGGCCCTCCAAACCTACCCCAATCCAGATCCTCTATCCAATACTGTCGCCTATTTTCTAAAGATCTGTATCCCTTTGCTCCCTGCCCATTCATGTATCTGTCTAGATACATTTTAAATGACACTATCACGCCTGCCTCTACCACCTCTGTTGGCAATGCCTTCTAGGCACTGAACACCCTCTGCATAAAGAACTTTCCACGCATATTTCCCTTAAACCTTTCCCCTCTTATCTTGAACTTGTGACTCCCAGTAATTGAGTCCCCCACTCTGGGAAAAAGCTTCTTGCTATCCACCCTGTCTCTCCCTCTCATGATATTGTTGACCTCAATCAGGTCCCTCCTCAACCTCCGTCTTTCTAATGAAAATAATCCTAATTTATGCAATCTCTCTTCATAGCTAGTGCCCTCCATACCAGGTAACATCCTGATGAACCTCCTCTGCACACTCTCCAAAGAATCCACATCCTTTTGGTAATGTGGTGACGAACTGTATGCAGTATTCCAAATGTGGTTGCACCAAAGTCTTATACAACTGTAACATGACCTGCCAACTCTTGTACTCAATACCCCATCCAATGAAGGAAAGCATACCATTTGCCTCCGTGACCACTCTTTCAACCTGCATTGCCACCTTCAGTGCACAATGGACCTGAACACCCAGATATCTCTGTACATCAATTTTCCTCAGGGCTTTTCTGTTTACCATATAGTTCGCTCCAGAATTGGATATTCCAAAATGCATCATTTTGCATTTGCCTGGATTGAACTCCATCTGTCATTTCACTCCCTGACTCTCCAATCTATCTTTATTCTGCTGCATTCTCTGACAGTCCCCTTCACTATCTGCTACTCCACCAATCTTAGTATCATCTGCAAACTTGTTCATCAGACCACCTATACCTTCTTCCAGATCATTTATGCATATCACAAGCAACAGTGGTCCTAGCCCGGATCGCTGTGGAACACCACTGGTTACAGTTCTCCATTTTGAAAAACTCCTTTTCACTACCACTCTGTCTCCTGTTGCCCAGCCAGCTCTCTATCTATCCAGCTACGGAATGGGACTATTTGGCGCCGCCCTTTTGGTGCCAATCATTTGGCCCCGCCGTTTTGGCTCTAAACTGTTTTGGCACTCATTACTTTGGCGCTGAGCTGTTTTGGTGGCAATTCAGAATTTTAAAAAAGTCGTGTAGAGCCCGTAGAAATTCATTTTTATTGCATTGTAAGAAATAAATCTAATTCTTTTTTATTCATTATTTTTAAGCTATTCATTATAAAAATGAATTTCTACATTTTGCTACAATTATCAAACACATATAGATAACCATCGTGTGAAAATTTTGGTTTGCCTCTCTTGCTTAGAATGTTTTCAGCCATTTCTGATATGGGCTCTACAAGAAAATAGAAAGAAAATTGTATTACAGTTTTCCAATGTGAAGACAGAAGGGCTTAAGTATCATCAAAGCAGTAGATGACTATTAACAATTGTGAAATGAGAAAATGATTACAAAACAAGATTTGAATCTACAGCGGGTCATTACAGCTTTGACTATCGACTCTTGCTAGTTGAGAAAATTACATCAGGTTGTTAGTCATCCTCTCTTCTTTAACCAAACAAGACTTTTTTAAAATTCTGAATTGGCGCCAAAACAGCTCAGCGCCAAAGTAATGAGCACCAAAACAGTTTAGAGCCAAAATGGTAGGGTCAAATGATCAGTGCCAAAACGTACCCGACCCATCTAGCTAGTACACCCTGGACTTCTCTATCTGTCTGGGTAAAAACAATGACTGCAGATGCTGAAAATCAAATACTGGATTAGTGGTGCTGGAAGAGCACAGCAGTTCAGGCAGCATCCAACGAGCAGCGAAATCAACGTTTCGGGCAAAAGCCCTTCATCAGGAATAAAGGCAGTGAGCCTGAAGCATGGAGAGATAAGCTAGAGGAGGGTGGGGTGGGGAGAGAGTAGCATAGAGTACAATGGGTGAGTGGGGGAGGAGATGAAGGTGATAGGTCAAGGAGGAGAGGGTGGAGTGGATAGGTGGAAAAGAAGATAGGCAGGTCGGACAAGTCAAGGAGACAGTAACTGAGCTGGAAGCTTGAAACTAGGATGAGGTGGGGGAAGGGGAGATGAGGAAGCTGTTGAAGTCCACATTGATGCCCTGGGGTTGAAGTGTTCCGAGGCGGAAGATGAGGCGTTCTTCCTCCAGGCGTCTGGTGGTGAGGGAGCGGCGGTGAAGGAGGCCCAGGACCTCGATGTCCTCGGCAGAGTGGGAGGGGGAGTTGAAATGTTGGGCCACGGGGCGGTTTGGTTGATTGGTGCGGGTGTCTCGGAGATGTTCCCTAAAGCGCTCTGCTAGGAGGCGCCCAGTCTCCCCAATGTAGAGGAGACCACATCGGGAGCAACGGATACAATAAATGATATTGGTGGATGTGCAGGTGAAACTTTGATGGATGTGGAAGGCTCCTTTAGGGCCTTGGATAGAGGTGAGGGAGGAGGTGTGGGCGCAGGTTTTACAGTTCCTGCGGTGGCAGGGGAAAGTGCCAGAATGGGAGGGTGGGTCGTAGGGTGGTGTGGACCTGACCAGGTAGTTACGGAGGGAACGGTCTTTGCGGAAGGCGGAAAGGGGTGGGGAGGGAAATATATCCCTGGTGGTGGGGTCTTTTTGGAGGTGGCGGAAATGTCGGTGGATGATTTGGTTGATGCGAAGGTTTGTAGGGTGGAAGGTGAGCACCAGGGGCGTTCTGTCCTTGTTACGGTTGGAGGGGTGGGGTCTGAGGGCGGAGGTGCGGGTTGTGGACGAGATGCGTTGGAGGGCATCTTTAACCACGTGGGAAGGGAAATTACGGTCTCTAAAGAAGGAGGCCATCTGGTGTGTTCTGTGGTGGAACTGGTCCTCCTGGGAGCAGATACGGCGGAGGCGGAGAAATTGGGAATACAGGATGGCATTTTTGCAAGAGATAGGGTGGGAAGAGGTGTAATCCAGGTAGCTGTGGGAGTCAGTGGGTTTGTAAAAAATGTCAGTGTCAAGTCGGTCGTCACTAATGGAGATGGAGAGGTCCAGGAAGGGGAGCGAGGTGTCAGAGATAGTCCAGGTAAATTTAAGGTCAGGGTGGAATGTGTTGGTGAAGTTGATGAATTGCTCAACCTCCTCGCAGGAGCACGAGGTGGCGCCAATGCAGTCATCAATGTAGCGGAGGAAGAGGTGGGGAGTGGTGCCGGTGTAATTACGGAAGATCAACTGTTCTACATAGCCAACAAAGAGACAGGCATAGCTGGGGCCCATACGTGTGCCCATGGCTACGCCTTTGGTCTGGAGGAAGTGGGAGGATTCAAAGGAGAAATTGTTAAGGGTGAGGACCAGTTCGGCCAAACGAATGAGAGTGTCAGTGGAAGGGTACTGTTGGGGACGAAAAAAGAGAGAGTGTGGCCCTCAGCTGAGGCAGGGCTGACTGGAGAGTAAAAAATGGAGGGCTTGGAGGCCCTGGTCATGGCGAATGGAGGTGTAGAGGGATTGGATATCCATGGTGAAGATAAGGCGTCGGGGGCCAGGGAAACGGAAGTCTTGGAGGAGGTGGAGGGCGTGGGTGGTGTCTCGAACGTATGTGGGGAGTTCCTGGACTAGCGGGGATAGGACAGTGTCAAGGTAGGTAGAGATGAGTTCAGTGGGGCAGGAGCATGCTGAGACAATGGGTCGGCCAGGGTGGTCAGGCTTGTGGATCTTGGGAAGGAGGTAGAACCGGGCAGTGCGGGGTTCCCGGACTATGAGGTTGGAAGCTGTGGGTGGGAGATCTCCTGAGGTGATGAGATTCTGTATGGTCTGGGAGATGATGGTTTGGTGATGGGGCTGGGGTCATGGTCGAGGGAGCAGTAGGAAGAGGTGTCCTCGAGTTGGCGTTTGGCTTCAGCGGTGTAGAGGTCAGTGCGCTAGACTACCACTGCGCCCCCTTTATCCGCTGGCTTAATGGTGAGGTTGGGATTGGAGCAGAGGGATTGGAGGGCTGCGCGTTGTGAGGGTGAGAGGTTGGAGTGGGGGAGGGGGGGCGACAGGTTGAGGCGGTTAATGTCCCGGCGGCAGTTGGAAATGAAGAGGTCGAGGGCAGGTAATAGGCCAGCGCGGGGTGTCCAGGTGGATGCAGTGTGTTGGAGGTGGGAAAAGGGGTCCTCGGAAGGTGGGCGGGAGTCCTGATTGTGAAAGTAAGCTCGGAGGCGGAGGCGACGGAAGAATTGTTCGATGTCAAGTCGTGTATTAAATTCATTGATGCGTGGACGGAGGGGGATGAAGGTGAGTCCTTTGCTGAGGACTGATCGTTCGTCCTCAGTGAGTGGGAGGTCTGGAGGGATGGTGAAAACTCGGCAGGGCCGGGAGCTGGGATCTGGTGTGGGTGTGGAGCTGGGAGTGGGGTCGGAGCCAGTACCTGGAGTGGGTGTGATGGTGGGGGGAATGGGGGTGGAGGCATGAGCTGGGGTAATGTTCCCCTCAGGGTTCTGGGGTGTGGGTATAGTGACAGTGGGGTCTGTGGGGGCCGTATCAGCAGAATGCAGGTGAGTGGCGCTGGTGGGGGTGGAAGTGGTGGTGATCATGGCAGTAGGGGTGGCGGGAGTCACTGAGCATGTGACATCAGCGATGATGTGAGGGCCGGAAGTGGCTGTGGGAGTGGCCATGATGTGGGCGGAAGTGACATCATCACTCAGCGTGGGGGTGGTAGCTGCGTCAGCCGCATGGCTCATGGCGTTTCCGAGGCCAGGGGAATCTTCTGGAATGTTTGAGGAGCGCTGGTTATGGAGGTGGGTGGATAAAAGTTTGTTGTACTTACAGTTTTTGATGTTTGAGATGGAATTGAAATACTGTTTGTTGAGAGTATGAATTCTCCTGAGGATGTAGTACAGAGTGGGTCCTTTGCAATTCTGAGAGAGTGTGGCCCTCAGCTGAGGCAGGGCTGACTGGAGAGAGGTTAGGTGACGGCGCATTGCTGCAAGCGTGGAGCGGAGGATCCTGAAGGAGAACTGTTGCTGGTGTTTTTGAACCTGTAGTCTGTACTGTTTGTCCTGTTCGGGTCCGAACTCTGCTGGTTTAAAGGTGGTCTGGAGTCCGTGTGGGATGAGTTGGTTACGGAGGCATGCACTGAGGAAGCAAATGTGGCTGTGGTACCGAGTTTGTTTCACAACATGGTTGAAGAGCTTCAGAGCAGAGGAAATGACCTGGGAGTTGCAGTGGGAGAGGGACTCCCTGAGATTCTTGTAGAGAGAGGAGGAAAACTTCTTCAAGGCAGGCATCCTTGCAAGAGGATTCGCAGTAGGGTTAAAATCAACAAGGTAAAAACAATGACTGCAGATGCTGAAAATCAAATACTAGATTAGTGGTGCTGGAAGAGCACAGCAGTTCAGGCAGCATCCAACGAGCAGCGAAATCAACGTTTCGGGCAAAAGCCCTTCATCAGGAATAAAGGCAGTGAGCTAGTACACCCTGGACCTCATGTGACTTCACCTTCTCTATCAGCCTACCATGGGGAACTTTATCAAATGCCTTACTGAGGTCCATGTACGTGACATCTAAAGCCCTTCCCTCATCAATCAACTTTGTCACTTCCTCAAACACTTCTATTAAGTTGGTAAGACATGACCTTCCCTGAACAAAACCATGCTGCCTATCACTCTTAGGCCCATTTTCTTCCAAATGTCAACAGATCCTAATCCTCCGTATCTTCTCCAACAGCTTCCCTACCACTGACATCAGCCTCACCAGTTTATAATTACCTTGATTATCCTTGCAACCCTTCTAAAACAAGAGAGTAATTTTTCAGTCCACCGGTTCCTCATCCCTGTTCAAGGATGCTGCAAAGGTTATCTGTTAATGCCCTTTGCATTACTACTGAGGCTAACTAGAGGTTTTATTAATTGAGTTTAAAGCCTTTTATTGCCATGGTGTAATTTGAACCTGTTTTTTCCAGAGACATGTGTTAAAGCTTTTACAACAATTGATTGTAGCTTTGTAATAAAAATAAAATACTGCAGACACAGAAAATCTGAAACAAGTACAGTGAATACTGGAGAAACTGAGCAGGTTTGGCAGCATTTGCGAAGAGAGAAACAGAGTTAATGTTTTGAGTCTGACATGATTTTTAGAGCATGGAACACAGAACACAGAACAGTACATCACAGGAACAGGCCCTTTGGCCCACCATGTTGTGCCGAACATGACACCAAATTACACTAATGCCATCTGCCCACCCTGGGTCTATATCCCTCCATCTCTTGCATATTCATGTGCTTATCTAAAGGCCCTTTAAATGCACCTATCATATCTGTCTCCATCACCACTCCTGACTCTGCTTCAGAACGGTTTTATGTTAGTTTCATAGTCATCATTACTGAAGCTATCTTTATAGTCGAGGTTTCATTAATTAGATTTAAAGCCTATTAACTGCCATGGTGCAATTTGAACCTGTGTTTCCAGAGCATAACCCTGGGCACTTGGATTACGTATGCAGCAACATTACAACTACATCATTATCTCTGCTGATATGTCCCTTAGTTTGCTTGCTGGTCTGCTTTCAGTTAGCTGACATTGGTCAGTTTGGTTTCAGACTTTGTCAGTATACCCAGTCTAAGGATTCAGTCTCAAGGCCTGATTTTGCATGTACTAATGTTGCCCAAGGATTTATTATGATCTTCTGTCTCCATCAGCAAATGGCTCTCATGCACTCAATGGTTAAGATTGCATGTGAAGAATAAGGGTCCACTTGCGTGAGGTACCAGTGGATATATGCGTGAACCCAGCATTGAATCATTGAATGGCTTTATAGCCCAGAATGAAGCCACTCTTCCCATTAGGTCAATGATGGCTCTCTACAAGAATTTCTTACTTAGTTCTGTTCTCCCATCATTTCCTGTGAGCTCTTCTAAATTGTTTCTTTCCAGATAATTGATGAATTCTCTTTGCAAGCATTTGATTAAATCTGCCTGCACCACATTCTCAGGCAGGCGATGTTCCACAGACTGAGCACTTGCATTTTTTTCATAATAACACGCATCTATACCTGCATCCTGCACCTGCTGTACTTTGCTTTCAATACCAAACATTATTGTTTTCGGTTCTGGAGGAAGAAGAGGAATATGGTAGCACTAGAGAAGCCGCAGAGATTTACCAGGAGGTTGCCTGGGCAGGAGAGTTTTGGTTACGAAGAGCAATTGAACTGGGGTTATTTTCCTTGGAGCAGAGGAGACAGAGGTGTACAAAATTATAGGGGGAGGGGAGCACAGGTAGGGTAGACAGGAATGAACATTTCCCTTCAGTTGAAGGATCAATGATGACGAGGCTTAGATTGAAGGTAAGGGGCAAGAAGTTTAGAGGGGATGTGAGGAAAAATAATTAACCTTTAGAGTAATTGGGAATCTGCAGCTCACTGCCTGTAACAATGGTACAGGCAGAAACCCTCATAACTTTGTAAGAAGTATTTAGATGTGCCTTTGCGATGCTAAGGCATACAAGGCTATGGGACAAGTGCTGGAAAATGGAATTAAATTTGTGATTTTTGAGAAGATTTGTAGTTCAGGTTGATGATAAGTATGTAAGTTAGCTCGCTGAGCTGGAAGGCTTGTTTACAGACATTTCATCACTGTACTAGGTAACATTATCATTGAGAGTCTCTGGTGAAACACTGGTGGTATGTCCTGTCTCTCTATTTATAGGTCTTGGTTTCTTCAGGTGGATAATGTAATTTCTGGTTTTTTTTCTAAGGAAAGGTAGATAGGTTCTAAATTGATGCATTTTTTGATGGAATTCTGGTTAGAATGCTATGCCACTAAGAACTCTCATGCATGTCTTTGTTTCGCCTGTCTGAGAATGTGTGTTTTGTCCCAGTCAAAATGATATCCTTCTTTTTCTGTATGTATGGAAACTAGTGATAAACAAAGGAGGACATCACTTTGACTGGGACAACACACACATCCTAGGACAGGTGAAAAAAAGACACGCATGAGAATTCTTTGAGGCATGGCATTCTAACCAGAACACCATCAATAAACACCTTCCCTTCCCTTTCTATCTTCCCTTGAGAAAAAGAACCAGAAGTGACATCACCCACCTTAAGAAACCAAGGCCTGTAAATAGAGAGGCGGGACATACCACCAGTGCCTCACCAGAGACTGTCACTGATGATGTTACTTAGAATGGTGACGAAACTCCTGAAAACAAACCTTCAAACTCAGCGAGCTAACTTAGATACTTACGGAATAGAATAGTTAGGTGGTTGTTTTTGACCCAGACAGACTTGATGGGCTGAAAGGCAGATTTTCTGTGTTGTATGTCTCTATAACCCATGCTTCTTCTGCCGTTTACCATAAATTGCTGTCCTCTTGTTGCCTGTCCTTCATCAATGGGAACGGTTTCTCCCTGTACGATATGTCCAGGCACCTCATAATTTTAACTACTTGTTTGAAACTTTTGCTTAATCTTCTTTTCACCGAAGCACAGCAGACTTAACTTCTCCAATTTATCCACATAACCAGAGTTCCTTAAATCTGAAAGCTTGCTTCTGAGTATTTTCTGTACCCCATTTAATTCTATCCGTCTTCACATTGTTCCTAAAATGTAGGGCCCATAGCTGAATACATTAGATTAGATTAGATTAGATTACTTACAGTGTGGAAACAGGCCCTTCGGCCCAACAAGTCCACACCGCCCCGCCGAAGCATACCCACCCATACCCCTACATCTACATCAACCCCTTACCTAACACTACGGGCAATTTAGCATGGCCAATTCACCTGACCTGCACATCTTTGGACTGTGGGAGGAAACCGGAGCACCCGGAGGAAACCCACGTTATACCAGTTGAGGCTGAAGATGTTTGTTATTGAAGTTTATCATAACTTTCTTGCCCTGCCTTTGCATTCAATACTTACAAAGGCCAGAATCCTATGTGCGTAATTGTTGCTAAGTCTCTCAACCTGCCCTACTACCTGAATGATTCATGCACTTGTACTCCCAGATTGTTTTGTTTCCACAAATCCTTCAGAATGGTCTTTTATTCCATCCTGTTTTCCTTCACTCTTCACACTAAAATGAATCACATTATATCTCTCTGCATTAGTTTTCATCCACCATTTGTCGACTTATTTCACCAATTTGTTTGTGTGCTTTGAAGATTAATACTATTGTCCTCACAGGTTATAATATTTCAAAGTTTTATGTCACCCATAACTGTTTCAAACTGTGTCCTGTACACCCAAGTTTGAGTATTTCAATATATCAAGAGAAGCAGTAATCCTAATACCAAGGGACGAAAGTGGAAAGAAAATCTGTCAGAGAAATGGCTTGTTCATCAAAATCATGGAAACTCTGCAGAGCTGAGCAGGCCATTCAACCCATACTGACCTTCCAAAGAACATCTCACCCAAACTCATTCCCCACCTTACCCTTGTAACCCTGCATTTCCCAAAGTTGTCCACCCAGACTGCACATCTCTGGACAACCCACCTAACCTGCACATCTTCAGACTGTGGGTGGAAACCACAGCACTTGGTGGCAACCCATGTAGATATGGGGCAGAACATACAAACTCCACATAGACAGTCACCCGAGGGTGGAATCGAACATAGATCCCTGGCACTATGAGGCAGCAGCGCAACCACTGAGCCACCCTGCCTTATATGTTCCAACATCATTTCTGAAAACTGTAACCAAATAATGTTGCACCTGCTCTGTATTTTACTTATCCCAGAATTAGGGATACCAAAGTATTCAACTGCTTTAATATTTTAATCAGCAAGTCATCAGGTCTGGAGCATATTAAAATTAATATTCACTTAGTCCATTTTAACTGCTTTGCTTTTCAATTGACAGTGTACAGGATGACCCCTGTGACATGTTCTCGGGAGAACTTAATGCAATTGATTCTTTTTGTCATTACTTCTTGTGTGCATTTTAATGTTCATGTAAGTAAGGCACATTAGTTCTAGGGAATGGAATGCCATACATGTTATCAGGCACCCAATTCTCCCTTTATCTTATTCCAACAATGTTATTTAGTCCTACATGATCAGTATCCCAATATTAATTGTACTGAAAGGAGATTCTTTGCAGGAAATGAAGGAAAATAAAAGGATTCTGAGTAATCCAAGATGGAGGATGGGAAAAAAAATTCTGGCTGTAAGGGCTGCTCCTTTTTTTGAGGTATTTTAGGTGCTGGAGGTGATTTCTTCAAATTCCATGAGCAGCAATTACTGTTTTATATGCTGTTGCTTTTTTTGGAACTTTGGGGAAAAAAGTCTAAACAACGGCACTTTTAAAAGGGAGAAAGATAGACAAGAGACAGCGAAAGCTGAAAGGGTTCAGAAAAGATTTACAAGGCTGTTGCCAGGGTTAGAGGGTTTGAGCTACAGGGAGAGGCTGCTTTCCCTGGAGCATTGGAGGCTGAGGGGTGACCTTATAGAGGTTTGTAAAATCATGAGGGGCATGGATAGGGTAAATAGACAAAGTATTTTCCCTGGGATGGGGGAATCCGGAACTAGAGGGCATAGGTTTAGGGTGAGAGGAAAAAGATATAAAAGGGACCTAAAGGGCAACATTTTCATGCAGAAGGTGGTGCGTGTATGGAATGAGCTGCCAGAGAAAGTGGTGGAGGCTGGTATAATTACAACATTTATAAGGCACTTGGATGTGTATATGAATAGGAAGGGTTTAGAGGGATATGGATCAAGTGCTGGCAAATGGGACTAGATTAGGTTAGGATATCTGGTTGGCATGGACGAGTTGAATCGAAGGGTCTGTTTCTGTGCTGTACATCTCTATGACTCTAAAAGTCCTTGTTGCTTTTACATTGTAAAACATTAACCCATCAGAGTTGACTTGCCAACAAACCATCAGCCTTTTCTCTTGTCGTCTAAGTTGTACTTATTTGAAATTTGGCATTCTTGCATTTGTCCTCTTGAACCTTTGCTCTTTTCAACAATACAAAAGGAAATTCAGTCCAAGTTAGACTTTTGTATTAACTAGAAACTGGATCAGGGAAACAAGAAACAACATTTAAACAAACAAATACTTCAAAGTAGGAATGATAATAGACTAGAAACTTCAAACTCTCTGTTTATTAACTGTCCAAACATGTGGATGATTTGGGAAATTCAAATACAAATTTTTGCAATTGTTCAAATATTTCCTCCCTTACAATTTCAGATACTAAAGGATACAGAATCTGTTAGTAAAAACCCAAACCAAAGTGATCCAGTACAGCATTTTATAATAGAATATCATACTATTAAACTAACTTATGACTCTAGCCTTTCCTCATGATTATTCTGATGAAGCGCACGCTCAGACTATCAGAAAGAACAACCACCTGATGAAGGAGCAGTGCTCCGAAAGCTAGTGCTTCCAAATAAACCTGTTGGACTATTACCTGGTGTTGCCTGTTTTTTAACTTTGTCCACCCAAGTCCAACACCAGCAATTCCAAGTCAGAAAGAAAATACACTGCCAAAAATATCAAGGAAGCTGCAGATCGCTAAAATAACACATCGTGAAATTTGGCATCCTAGAGGCTCCTCTAAGCCACTGTGCCCTCCCATTCTTTGAAGATAACCCCTTGCTAACAGAAACACCAATATTTACAAAGTATTAGCAAAATTCTTTTAGGTAAGTAAGTAAAATACAATCTGTGGAAATAATCTGAAATTCAATTTACTAAATAAAACCACTGCAGATTGTATTCAAAACCATTTAGATATCTGCAAATTTGTCTCTCATCCCAAAGGACTAATTCAGCCAGTCAGCAATGAATGAATGAATAATTAAGGCATTCAGGCTGATAGAAGGTTGTACAGTCAATTTGGATACTGGACTCTATAATTAGAGTACTTTGCTACTCATGCTCTCATCAACAGTTGTACTTGTATAATGACAGTGAAGCAATAATCTAATTGAGGTGAAATCTTGAGTTCAGTCATTGTTGCTATTATGTATGGTGGCTTGTTTGGTCATGTCTATATATAACAAAACTAAACAGATCTAAAACAGTGTAGGTCCATAGCCCAGAGTCCGCTGAGTGAGCCAATGTTAACCAAGGATGCAACTGTGATCTTACAATTGACTTCAGATTGCCCCCTTCCCCCAAGCAGATTAAGAAGAGCACAAAAATAAAGTATCCAATCTCCCATGCTAGCCAATGTTGAAGCAGAATGTAGAAATACTTGGAGGATTAAATAATGGAGATTTGTTTTCACTTCCCAATATTGGGACCAGGCACGTAGATGGAACATATTGATCTCTTCCAGTTTGCACATTTTGCCACCTTCTAAGTGCCCACTTGGATTTGGATCAAAACAGAACTGGACCTGGTTATGATGGCAGTCATGGTCAATTAGCCTGTCAATGTTCGGCAACTAACCTTGCACATGATGATCAGCTATTTAGGCAAGCAGCAGGGGGAATCAGAGCCTCAGCACTTTACCCAGCCAGAGTCAGTTCCTCAGGAAAGCAGGAAGAGAGAATTTATTTGCTTAAATAATTAATTGCAGTGTAGTTTAGTGCATTAAACCTCAACCTGGAACAGCATACAGATGTTTCCTGTCTGTATAAGATAGCAATAGTTGCCAGTAGAAACTTTGAACAGTAATTCAAAAATGAGGCAGGGGATAAATTGAGAATGAAACAGTCTCCCCCTGAAGTCTGGATGTTCTTGTATTACATTCCGCAATAACTAATTACAATTGGAATCATTTTAGAAACCATGTACAACTTTCCCTTATCCAAAGCTTCTCAGCAAATGCTGAAAAACAAAATTATGCACAATCATCTCCAAACAAAATGTTCATATATCATTCAATCTACAGAACCATTAATGTACGTTTAAATGTATCTATCATGGCCCAATTGTTGGCAGAAAATAAAGACTTGCATTTTTCAAGTGCTTTTGATGATTTTGTGACTGACGTATTTCACCAGGCAATAAATTAGTCTTTATACATGTCGTTCTGTTATAGGAAGCCTGGCAATCAATTTGCACACAGCATAATCTTATAAACAGGAATATTATGATGACCATATAATTTGTTTTTGTTAGTTGGAAGAGAAATATTGGTCAGGGCAGTGAGGAGAACTCCTGAACTTATCATTGAAATAGTGCTGTGAATATTTTATGCCCACCATAGAGGTCATGAGGAGCTAGCATTACTGATTATTTGAAAGATATCACCTCCAATAAATGAGTACACTCTTGGGGATGTCAGCCTTGATGTTAGAACATAGAACCTGGAACATAGAAGATAGAACAATATAGTGCAGAACAGGCCCTTTGGCCCTCAATGTTGCGCTGACCTGTGACTATTTTCAGCTCATCCCCCTACATTATCCCATCATCATCCATGTGCTAATCCATGGATTGTTTAAATCTCCCTAATGTGGCTGAGTTAACTACCTTGACAGGTAGGGCATTCTCTGCCCTTACCACTCTCTGAGTAAAGAACCTGCCTTTGACATCTGTCTTAAATCTCTCACAATCTGTACTCAAGTCTCTGGAATGTGACTTGGTATCACAGCGTCTGACTCAGAAGTAAGATGTGACTGAGTCACAATTGATAACAGAAACCCCATCCAACAATATTCATTAGTTCTAGAAAACAAAATACAAGTTTCAAGAGCAGTGTGAGGAGGGCAACTTTATAACTACTGCCCATTGGTTGCTTAAGAATTAGCTGCTTCCTTCATGACTGTGCAGTGCTAACACTTGAAGAAGGATCAGTGATCCGAAAGCTTGTGTTTTCAAATGAACCTGTTTCATTGGTGTCGTGTGATTTTTGACCTTGCCTTTTTGAGTGGCACCTCCATGTCAATGCTTCTTTGGCCACCATCTCCCACATTGAATTATTTTTTCCTCTTTGATGAAAGACATATGTCATATATATTATGTTTTTGGATATGGACTTTAAAGCAGAGACAGGTGGACTTTGATCAGCTAATGGGAAATTTTTGTTTTATACGTAAATCAGTTCCAAGAAAACATATGATCGCAACAGAGTGCCTGGGAAAAGAAAACTCTGCAGTGGTGCTGGATAAAGGGTTTATACTGTTGTGTTAATGACAGGCAAGCTAAACACACTAAATAATCCATGAAGTTTTGAATTCAGTACAGAAGGTTTAAGGTTTGTTTCAGAAGAACCACGAGTTCAGTTCAGTTCAGAAAGAAGAACATCTTTTCCCAGTAGGAAAATCAGGTCAGTTCAGGTAAACCATCATCGTAGCTTGTGAAATTTCAAGGCTGATGTGCCAAAAGAGTACTCATTTATTGGAGTTGATGCCCTTCAAATATTCCATGAAGCTAGTGTAATGGCCCAGAAGATATTAAGAAGATATTCTAGACCCTAACTTTTTCTTATTTTCAAAGTAAATGTGAAGCATTGCATTCCGGATGCAATCTGATTGCTCAAGATAACAAACACACATTTTACTCATATGTTATGATTAAAATGCAGACAAAATAAAATTGAAAGAAAATAATTGGTTTAACTGCAACTCCATCAAAATATTTAACAGAATAATAAATATATTGACTATGATTAAATTAGTGAGTTTTGAGAGGATTTGTAGCTCAGGTTAAGGGCTCAACATCACCCTGACCAAGGAAACACCAATTAAAACATTAGAAGAACCAAAGATACATACGCCAAACACCACCAACTTCACCAGCAAGGACAATATCGCTAGTGAACTTAGGTCTTACCACCCACTTCACTTTCAACAACAAAACCGACAGACAAACCAATGGAACATCCATGGGATCTTCGATATCAGGGTTCTTAGCCGAGGCAGTAATGCAGAGACTCGAACAAACAGCTCTGCTAACCATCCAACCCAAACTTTGGGTCCGCTACATGGATGACACCTTTGTCATCACTAAACAAAATAAATTAGAGGAAACCTTCAAGACCATTAATAATACCCATACTGGCATACAATTCACTAAAGAGGAGGAAAACAACAACACCTGCTATTTCTAAATGTCACAGTAGAGCGAACAACCAATAGGGAACTTCAAACCAGCGTCTACAGACAAACAACACATACTGACTAAATACTGAACAATGGAAGCAATCGTCCCAACATCCACAAACGAAGCTGCATTAAAACATTATTTCAATGAGCCACCACACACTGCAGCACAGAGGAACTACGAAAAACAGATGAAAATCACCTATACAATGTATTCAAAAAGAACGAGTACCCAATGAACACAGAGTTTAGATCAGAGTGGTGCTGGAAAAGCACAGCAGATCAGGAAGCATCTGAGGAGCAGGAAAATTGACGTTTTGGGCAAAAGCCCTTCATCAGGAATAGAGCCAATTTCTCAGCAACAGACCCAAACAATCAGAAAAAACACATCCAGAAACCCTAGCCATTGTCCCCTACATCAAAGACATCTCAGAAATGACTACCAGAACACTTAGGCCCCTTGGCATCATGGTAGCCCCCAAACCCACCAACACACTAAGCAGCAGCTAATGAACTTGAAAGACCCCATACAGACAACAAGCAAAACTAATGTTATTTACAAACTACCTTGTAAGAACTGTAACAAACACTACATTGGACAAACAGACAGAAAACTAACCATCAGGATACATGAACATCAACTAGCTACAAAAAGACATGACCTACTCTCACTAGTATCCTTACAAATGGATGAGGAAGGATATCACTTTGACTGGGACAACACATCCACCCTAGGACAAACCAAACAGAGACACACACGAGAATTCCTAGAAGCATGGCATTCCAACTGGAACTCTATCAACAAACACATTGACTTTGATCCCATTTACCATTCCCGGAGAAAAAGAACAGGAAATGATGTCACCACAGGAAATGACATCACCAACCCAAGGAAACCCAAACACATAAATAGAATGTGGGCGACACCACCAATGCTTCATCCAGAGGCTCACTGAAAATGTCACCAAGTATGGTGATGAAACGTCTGAAAATTAACCTTTCAGCTCGGCAAGCAAACCTACATCCATTACGAATAAATAACTGGTCCAATACAGTAACAGACCCATGGCAAAGAAAATTCTGTAAAATAGACACATGAGATTCTAGCAGCTGGCAGAGAACCCCAACTTTAGTAGTACCAGAGAGGAAAAAGAACTTTTACATCCAACTTCAAGACCCCAGCAACTGCTACTGAAGGCTAAAACTAAAAACAATCCTGGTTTTGCGAGAGCTTGACCCCACCCATTCAGGCTGCTTCTATTGTTCCAACTTGAAAAAAAATCCTAAGGCCTCACAGCTGTTTACTTTATTGGCTTTGGAGTACACTGTTTCATACCTCTGTCTCAACTTTATTCCATAAAATAAAACCAGGACAGATTATACCTCTTAAAACCTTAGTATTGTTGCACTGGCTCCTCACGACCTCTTAAGTGGACATAAAATATTAATGACACTATAGCGGTGATAAGTTCAAAAGTTCTCCTCAGTATCCTGGCCAATATCTACCTTTCACATTTCAGCTTGTGAAGCTTCCAAGCCAGGCAAGATTGGATAGAAGTTTTGAATTTGATGGAGCTTAACAAATCTGGAAAATCAGCTGGGGTGATAATGTTTCTGTTTCACCAAGTCTCATCTACATAATACTAAAGACACTATTAGAAGCAACAGTCAAAGGTATCTGGATTAACAATATTGGGCATCAATCAAGATGGGTTTGAAACAGATATTAGAAAGAATTGCCCCTCAAAATGAAGTCATGAAATGACTTAGTCTTCTTGCTACAAATAAAAGTGGTTGTTGAAGTGAAATAACTCCACAGAGGCTGGCATCCTATCATCAAGTTATCCTTTATTTACAGGTGGAGAGTCTTTGAGAAGGTTAAAAAAAGACATGAGGCATGCCTGCTGAGAAAATTAAGAATTTAATTTCAGTTATTGTCACTTTGGGTTATGATGTGGAGGTGCCAGTGTTGGACTGGGGTGTACAAAGTGATAAATCACACAATGCCAGGTTATAGTTCAACAGGTTTATTTGAAAGGTTTATTTGGCTGCCAAATAAACCTGTTGGACTATAACCTGGTGTTGTGTGATTTTTCACTTTGGGATGATACTGTTACAACTGACTCATGGTATAGCACTGCTTACATGATAAATCCTATTGTATCTTTTCCCTTGATCTTGAAACCATCATTAAAAAAAGGGGGCTGGCATGGTGGCTCAGTGGTCAGCACTGCTGCCTCACAGCACCAGGGACCTGGGTTTGATTCCCACTTCGGGCAACTGTCTGTGTGGAGTCTGCACGTTCTCCCCGTGTCCACCTGGGTTTCCTCTGGGTGCTGCAGTTTCCTCCCACAATCCAAAGATGTGCCGTTCAGGTGAACTGACCATGCTAAATTGCTCATAGTGTTAGGTGCATTAGTCAGGGGTAAATGTAGGGTAGGGGACAGGGTCTGGGTGGGTTACTTTTCGGACAGTTGGTGTGGACTTGTTGAGCCAAAGGGCCTGTTTCCATACTGTAGGGATTCTCATCTAATCTCGTTCTCTGTACAGAAGACATCGAAGACTTTTGAATGTGTTACTCCACCTTGGTCAGTATGGGTTCCTGCATTACATGGGTTCCTGCATTACAACAATGGCTACACTAGATAACCATGTGACCGACTCTAAAGTGCCGAGGGCATGAAAGCTGGTATGTAAATGCAAGTCTGTCTTTATTGGCTGTATTCACACTGAGACGCAGGATGTCTATTGACTCAAAGGTGATTCACCTGCCACCCAATTTTCTAGGAAATTCCCCACTGTCATAGCAAAAGGATATTTTTTAGATTTTTGGGAAGGTTAAATGGTATGTAAAATGATCTGCACAAGTTGAGTGAAGAAACATTTTAAGAATATGTTGCAAATTACAACAATAATATCTAGAATTTTCAAGGATAATTGAGGTGATGTAGAAACTGGCAACTATATATTGGAGAATAATTTTTATTTGACAGGCATCTGAGATACTGAAGCCTGTATGTATATTACCTTATTGTAAACCAGTGGAAAAAATGTCTTTGTAAAGTACTTAGAAAATCCTATAGTCCAAATCACTTCTTATATAATTCAAAGATGCCACTGAAGGTGACAAAATCATCTTCTCCTTGTCATATCCAGTTGCTTCAATTTAGCCTAAGATATGTGTTACCCCACTCCTGGTAAAATATGTATGTCTTCCTTTATCCTGTTGAACTGATATTATTGGATTCATAATTTTTCTGTCTTGTGGAATCCTTTCCCTTTAAGACAAGTGGCAACGTCTCTGATGTAGATGATAATTTTGTTCTGACATTGATTAATAAGGAGTTACTGCTGATACACTGGACTAAATAGATGGTGTAATCAAATATGTCATTTGGATTTTCAACTGATGGTGCCTTTCCTATGCCCTAGTCGATTTACTAGATTAATTTCTGCATGATCCATTTTAGTCTACATTCAATACATGAAGTACCAGTGAAAGAACTTGGGCTCAAAATCTGGGCCAATACTCCTGACTGAAGGAAAACTGCGCTGACAAAGGCAGAACTGTGGCCTCCATCTGCTCTGTCTAGGAAAGGTAAAAGATGTTCTGGCATTACAGTGGGAGGCCATTATAATGCATTTGTTGCACTTAAAGTGCGAAACCCCGTGACTGATGAATTGTATTCATATCTGCACCTCTGCATCTTTCAACAGGGCACCTTCCAGCCTTCCAAACTCAATATTGAGTTTCAGACCACAATCTGTTTGCTCTTTTCATCCTTACTCAATTTTATTTCGATTTGCTTTCAGTTTCAAAAGAACTGCCATTCACACCTTCTCTAGGCTGAGCTTTTTGTTTGAATTCACTTGTGGGACATCGGTGTCACTGGCTGGTCAGCATTTATTGTTCATCCCTAGTTACCTTGAGAAGGTGGTGGTCAGTTGCCTTCATTTTTTTTCTATTATTTAACCTATTTTCTCCTAATCAACCTGTTCAGAGATGTTATTACACAGCTCTGGAGCAGGTGGACCTGAATCGGGTCTCCTGGTCCACGAATAGGGATACTACCAATTTGCCACAAGATAGGCAGTTCAGAGTAACATGGAACCGCTTTAGGGAAGGAATTTTGCTTCTGTTTGTTCTATTGCCATTGTCATTGGCCTTGGGTTACCAACTCTTTCGTTAGTTATTCTCTCTTGTCCTTCACTGCACTAAAATAGATTATGTTTTGAACTTTTCCTAATTCTGGTGAAAGGGCATCAACCTGAACCTGAGGGAGGTGACAGAGGTTGCAGTTGCTGGCTTGCAGAGCTGCCGAGGGTCCTGTCTTACCTCAGTTTACGTCAGCACATCAGTCAGGCACTTGACAGGACAGAACAGGGCCTTTCCCTAGAATCAAGGAACTTGGAGGCAAAGTCTTGATTCGGCTGATCCGAGGCCGGTATTTCTATTGAAAATCAATTCCAGTATCGTCTGCTGAGATTTTCCAGCAATTTCTGTTTTTGTTTCCAATATAGGGTCTGTGGCTGCTGTTGGTACAACATCCATCCCAGGTCTAGGAGGTGGGAGTCATGCAGTAGGACGTTTGACAGCTCTCAGTCCCCTTCCCACTGAGCTGGGCGGTCTCCACAGGCTGTCGACTAGAAAAAACATTGTACTAGTTGCTTGTCATGTCTCTTGCCTCGCGAGTTCTCCAATTGCTATAAGGTTGATGCAGAAGATTGTAGGAGGGTCTTTAATTGGGCAGTAAGTGCCTCAATTGACAATTGGATGGGAAAACCTTCCTGCGATGGATTTAATCAGGACAGAAACAGAACGGTGGTGGGGCGATCACCCCCACAACGTGCTCGCTAAGGAGACGGAAGTATCTAACCCTGTTCCTTTCTTTACAGAGATTGACCGACCTGTTGAATATTTTCAGCCCTTTATTTTGAATTTCCTGCCCTTTCTGGTCTTGTAGTGGCAGGAACACACCATCCAGCCCTCCCAGCTTGCTCCACCGTTCAACAAGATCACAGTAGATCTGTTTGTTTGTCTCATCTCCACATATGTCTCCTGTCTGCTCCCCATAACCCTTGACATCCCTGTCAATCAAAAGCCTATCTAAATCGGTCTTGAATAAATTTAATCTTCTAGCCTCCACTGTGGTTGTTTTTTGTTATGGTGTTTGCAAACCTAATGGTTGGTAAATGTAGACAATCAGCTTCAACTTGATCCAGCAGTGGTGATCAGGATGAAGGTTACATTTTGACCGTTCCTGTGAAAATGCGCCCATACACCATTCTTCTTGTTGAAACATCTTCTGCCAGCTAAGATCCCTAATGAGTAGTCTCCTGTTATGAATGGGTTTAATCAAATGCAACTCTCAGAAGCGAGCTACTTCATCTGCACAAATGAGATTTTTTAAAAATCCAAACTGCACAGATAGCAAAGAAAAATAGGGCAACATGAGCTTCTGCTTTGTAGGAACTGACATTTTTCAACAGTTCACATTTTGCTGGGGAAAAGCCAAATAACTGCATCTGAATGACACACACTGTTATCAATGTGCAAATTGGCCAGCAACTTGTGGAGAGGAAGAGATACCCCATGAATTTCAAATCATTAGCTTCCCAAACATTGGCACCTCCTTGTGAGTTTCACAAAGCTGTTGCATTTGCACGTTAATTGCCATTTAAACTTGCCGCAGAAAGGTACGTCAGGTAAGTGTTAGGTTAAAATAACCATGCAACAATCTGATAATTCTGAATGACAGCATTTCAAACTGACATGCCAGAAATAAATATCGAATCATAGAAAGGTTAATGAGCAGAAATGGCCATTCGGTTGGTTGAATCTGGACTGAACTTCTGCAAGAATATTTCACCCCATCCCATACCGCACATTAACCCCAGATCTCTGTATCATTTTCTTTTGATTTAGGAGTGTGAGCTCTCATTCTTTTCAGATTGGAATTGTTGTTGGAAACTTTAAATGATCAAATTTTCATTACTTTTATCTTCTCTCAATCTTTCTTCTCCATCTCCTTACAACTTTTTCAATCCTTGAACTGAAATTGAATACAATCATTGTAAGACATTCCCCCCCCCCCCCAATCCTGTCTCTGTTTACTTTTCAATCGTTTAACAGATTGATTAAGGACATACAATTTTTGTTCTGTTTTAGCTTTGTTTAAGATACCTTTGTCCTCACTGCATTGTCATCAGCTCAAAATTCCAGCAATTTGATGAACAATTAATTCCTATTCTTCCCGGGGATGTAGGTGTTACTTACAAAGCCAACATTTGTTGCCCACCTCTTCAGTCATAGACACATAGAGGTGTGCAGCATGGAAACAGACCCTTCAGTCCAACTTGTCCATGCCGACCAGATATCCTAAATTAATCTAGTCCCATTTGCCAGAACTTGGCCCATACCCCGCTAAACCCCATCCAATTCATATACCTATCCAGATGCCTTTTAAATGTTGTAATTGTACCAGCCTTCCACTACCTCCACCAGCTCATTCCATACACACACCACCCTCTGTGGTCCCTTTTAAAGCTTTTCCCTCTCACCTTAAGCCTATGCCGTCTAGTTCTGGACTCCACCACTCCAGGGAAAAGACCTTGTCTATTCCTCATGATTTTATAAACCTCTATGAGGTCACCCTTCAGCCTCCGATATTCCAGGGTAAACAGCCCCAGCGTTTTCAGCCTCTCCTTATAGTTCAAACCCTCCAACCCTGGCAACATACTTGTAAATCTTTTCTGAACCCTTTCACATTTCACAACATCCTTCCTGTAGCAGGGAGACCAGGATTCTACTCAATATTCCAAATGTGGCCTAATATCCTGTACAGCTGCAACATAACCTCTAATTGCAATTGAAAAGGTAGTGGGGAGCTACCCTCTTGAACCACTGCAGCCTACAGAATACAGGGATGTATTGGTAATATTATTGAATTCATGAGACCCAGGGTCTGGAGACTCAGACTCAACTAGCTGCTGGAATTTAAATTCAATTAATAACTCTGAAACTAAAAGCTAGTCTTCTTAATGGTGACTAATGAAATGACCATCAATTGTGTTGTAAAACCTCTCCTTTGCATTCATTAATGTCCTTTAGGAAAGGAAATCTGCCTTCCTAACCTGGCCTGCCCTAAACGTGGCTCCAGATCCATAGCAACGTGAAGCGTAGCAATGAAACCCTGAAATGACTGAAGAAGGTTACGCTGATTAAGGGCAATTAGGGACAGGCAACAAAATCCTGCTATAAAGATCCTCATACTGGCCCCTGGAAGGAAGTTCCAGGATTTTGGTGCTGTGGCAAAATAAACAAGGTGGAGCAGAAACAGGGCTAATGCACGAAGATGGACATAGAATTTCTACAAGTTAGCACAGACAATCGACCTAACCTGCACATCTTTGGATTGTGCGAGGAAACCCATGCAGACATGGGGAGAATGTGGAAGCTCCATACAAACAGTCATTTGAGGTTGGAATTGAACCTGGGTCCCTGGCGCTGTGAGGTAGCAGTGCTACCACAGAGCCACCATGCTGCTCCAAACAGTAAAGCCTGGGCCAATATTCGACCACTGTGGGCAGCAGCGCTCCATCCCCTTCTCCATAGTCATAAACAGCCCAGCACTCCCAACCCACATACTCCCAATCCATTGCCTTTAGCTTACTTTGATACCCACCTCTCCTTGCGAGACATTGTTAATGATGGTTGGTATCCCACCATTACAGTCTTCACTCCGATATTTGGCCTGTGGAGGCTTGATGATGAATCACCTCATGATTTTCCATCAACCCTCAAGCCATGCTCTTTGAACATATGCTTATTGTAGAGTGCCATGTCTAGGTCGGAGAAACAAGCCCAGAATAATGTGAAGCTTTTGAGTTCAAATCGACAACAACATGTTGTGGCTGTTTTGAGAAGAATTCTTGGAATAAACACCTCATGCTGATTTTGGAGAGTCTCAGTCTCAGTATAATTATCTCGCGCAGTGTTTGTCTTTATTTATTTTATAAGCCCCAGGAAGAATTTGAATTTGCAGCTCTCCAGTCAAATCAAATATTCAGTATTCCTAGACTCAGTCGACAGACGAAATGTTAGAAACGATCATAATGAATCACTGCTTTTTAATCTTTGTGGAATTGGATGATGTTGATGAATAAATCTTCTTTCAATTGTCCCATTCCAGCCACTATACTGCTATAAAGAACTAGTCTGAAAGGATAGAAGGTTCACAAATTGGTACCCCATACTGCATGCAAGTTTTTAGTGTAGGAGATCAGTGCCAACAACTTCTATTTTTACAGTGACTTTCTGATACAGTAACATGCTCAGGTGAATTACAAATAGATGTAAGGAAAATACATGCCAAGGGGATAGTGGCTAAAGGTTGTTTGAATCTGGAAGTAGTTTTAAAAATTTCACAAAAGATGCAGAAAGCACCAATGGTTGAGTTCCAAAAATAGGACTGAAAAGTGGTTAAAATTTGAGTTAAAGGTAAGTGGGAATGCTTCAATATTAAGTCATGTTAGGCGACAGAGTATTACAGGGTCTCAGGAAATTGCAAGTCAAATGTGACCAAAGGTTTTACTTACTGTGCTGGTGGGTGAGAAGCTAGTCCAAAAAGATAGGCAAAGGATGAACAGTCTGGACACTTGCAGAAGAGCTTTACAATATTTGGAGTTTGTGGAAGGTGGCAAATATGTAATGTGGATTTGGGCCAAGCAGTGACTGTGAGGTAGACGTTGTACAGGTCATAATGCAGGGTCAGCATCGATTGCTATTCCTTCAACTGCCTGAACTCCATGCAAACTTTCTTCACACACCCCTTTCCTTTCCATTGTCCTCTCCTTCTTGAGGAACCTTCTAAAAATTCCCTCGAGACTAAACCTTTGGTCACCTCCTCCAGACATTGTCTTCAAATTGTCTCTCATTGATTTCTTCTGATTGTACACCTGTGGAAGTAAGATTGGGATTGAGAGTCTGTGAATGACAGGTAGAATGGCAGATGAAGAAGGAACAGGAATAGGAGAAAGAATGGGAGGAGTTGAAGTGGAGGGGGATATTGACAGCAGCGGATGATGGGGAGTGGAAAAGAAGCAGGGTTGGGACAGAGACAGAAATGGAATAGAGGTTGGTGTCAGAGAGAATGGAAGAGAGCAGGATGAGTGGAAGCGGGTGAGGAGTGATAGTGGGACGAGATTGGGGTTGGAAATGGGACTGATTGTCAGTGTCTTCATGGGAGTGGGAGAGCAAGTGATCATGGGAGAAAGAGAAAGTGAGCGATGGTGTGGGAATGAGTATAGGAGTGGGTATTAGTGGGGGGTGTGGAGATGGCACAAGAAGTGACAGACAGAGTCAGTGCAGAAGGTGTGAGTGTGAGAAAGGGACTGAGTTGGGAAGGGAAGTGAGAGATGGGGTGGAAGAGGGTGTGGATGTAACAGTGCTTGAGGGAAAGGAAATGCAAGTGTAGAATCATTCATTTCAAGATGAGGAGTTACCTGAAAATGATTTGTCTTCTGGCTTCTATCCAAACATCGGAAAGTCGCTTTAGGTCTCTACCTTTTCCTGATTTTTATGTTGTAATTATTTATTCCATCTGTTAAACCAACTGCAGTAATATATCACTCCTTGACAGAGTGATTTCCTCCAATCATTGCGATCATAAATATGGCAGAATGGTATTCCTCTATAAATATTTGCGATATTGCAAATTTGCTCTTGACAATTCCAAGCTTTTCAAAATAAATATTTATACGTCTCCTCTCATGATTCATTTTGAAAAGGCAGCATCTATGTTGGTAATAGCCCAAAATGGCTAAAAAGTGAATCTCGGTCTACAGTCTAGTTCCCTTAATTCAAAAACGTTGTTTTGCACTAAAAGAGTAAATCCACTAGCAATTGCATTCCAAAGTGAGAATTTAGTGTTTAGACAAAATGAATTCAATAACCTGAATGAAGCATCTCAAACTGAGGGTAAATTTTATCAGGGAGATAGGAATTAGGTGACTAATTGGATAGCACATTCACAATGGGCTGATTGACCTTTGTCAGTGAGGTAAAAACAATGACTGCAGATGCTGGAAACCAGATTCTGGATTAGTGGTGCTGGAAGAGCACAGCAGTTCAGGGAGCATTCAAGTAGCTTCGAAATCGATGAAGGGCTTTTGCCCGAAATGTCGATTTCGAAGCTACTTGGATGCTGCCTGAACTGCTGTGCTCTTCCAGCACCACTAATCCAGGACCTTTGTCAGTGTTCTGTCATTTGAGGATTCTATCCAAAGAAACCTTCACCATACTGAGAATTAAATGACCTTGAATTCACTTGTATTCTTTATAACCAGCATTAATTTTATACATTTATAGAGTCAAACTGTCATACAGCACGGAAATAGACCCATCCGACCAACTAGTCCACCTCATCCATGTTCCCAAACCAAATTGGTCCCACCTTCCTGTATTTGGCTCATATTCCTCCAACCTTTCCTAGTCATATACCTATCCAAATATTTTTTAAATGTTATAACTGTACCCATATCCATCACTTCCTTTGGAAGTTGATTCCACACATGTTAAACAGTTGCCCCTCATGTCCTTTTTAAATCTTTCTCCTCTCACCTTAAAAATATGCCCCCCCCCCCACATTTGAACCCCCACACCATAGGATTAGCAACCCCAATCAGACAACTCATATTCTATGATGTCCAGCTGGCTGACTTCATTACAATCACTACACAATTGCAGGATTTGTTGCATTGTAGGAATCACATTTCATCCTGAGCTATCATATAGAGAAGAGAAAAATATTTCAGAACTGTCACCTGTTGTATAGGCAGATAGTACTTGAAAGTACTTAATAACATCATGCGATAAAATCTCCCCATTATAATATACAGGACTGTTCATGGGAGGATCTAACCAGTTGTATGCTCTAGTTCCTTTCCAGTTGTGTACTACGTATATGTAGTTAGCAATAATTACCCTTAACTTTAGCCTGAGGTATGACAAAAACTCTCAGGTAAGTCAGAGGAAAATAACTAGTTATTAAGTACTATGTAACAAATGCATTCTGTTATCACTTCTGCTGAAGATCTCATCCTTCCCCAATTGATACAAGTAGCTTAGACTAACACCGATAAGCAAGGGTGGTGGCAATGTAGCTACCCAAGACATTTTAGATAGTTCTGGTAGACGTGATCACAATAGATACCATGCTGATATCAGTGTGGATTTTTGTGATACCCCTTTCACATAATGGTCTAAGACTCTGGTAATCAGAAATCTATCAATCTCTATCTTAAACATACTCAGACTGAGCTTCCACAGCCCTCAGTGGAAGAGAATCCCAAAGGTTTACAACCATCTGAATAAAATAATTTCTCCTCATATCAGACCTAAGTAGCATACTCCTTATTCTTAAGTTAAGCCCCTACTTTTAGATCCCCAACAAGGGAGATCATCATACTCACATCTTCCCTGTATGTGCCTTTAAGCATTTTGTAGGTTATAAGTATATCACCTCTCATTGTTTGAAACTCCACAGAGTACAGGCCCGTTTTGCCCAGTCTGTCTTCATAGGGCAGTCCCACAAGCTTGGGAACAAGTCTGGTAAACTTTTGTTGCACTCCCTCTATCACAATAATATTGTCCTGAGATAAGGAGACCAAAACTGCTTACAGTACTCCAGGTGTGGTCTAACCAAGCTCCTATACAATCAAAACAATAGTGCTCTGCTGCTGTACTCAAATTCTCTTGTGATAAAAGCCATCGTAATAGCTTACCGCACCTGCATGTTAGCCTTCAGTGACTTATTGACAAAAACACCTAGGTTCCTTTATGTGTCTACACTATTCAACCTCTTACCATTTAAGTAATACATGTTTCTCCTACATTATATTTTTCCACATATTCCATCTAAGTTCTCATTCAGTGTCTGCCAACCTTCATAAAAAAGCTGGACAAGTTTCTGGCTGGAGTGGAGATCACATTTTACAGAAGACAAGCAAAATAAACCCAATGCAGTCTCCAGGACTAGTTTCCAATCAGTTAAGGGGCGATATAACAACTTCCCATTGATTCTTTTCCTTGATTAGCCTTTGTTTTTGATTCTTTTTTCCCTGCCCTGGGAAATAATGCAATAGGTAATGGATACTGGTGTATATTCCTGATGTTTCAAGCATCGCTAGTGTATGAAACAGGTTTGATATAATCTCCTTGGTCTCACCCTGTCTGTCTTTTTCATCTGTTTTTAAAGTTTCTCATTGAACGTATATGAAATATATGCATTTTAGGAATTTTCAGGCAAAGAACATTCATTGTGCAATATCTGTACGTACAGCAATAAGATGAAATGAGCTCTGTTGAACATTGGGTTCTTTATTCCATTGTCAAATATTGTAAGTACAGAAATGGTTTTAGAAGCAGTTTGCAGAGCTTGCTAGTCTCACCTATAAAACATAGGGTTGTATATGAGGACCGGAAGGTGAGATAATACTTATGGAAGAGTCTTAGCAAAAGCTAGTACAGAGGAACCTCAATTATCCGAACGAGTAAGGTGGGCAGTATTTCATTCGGATAATTGATTATTCAGATAATCGATTTGATCTTAAACAAATGAAGCCATACTGATCTAACGCTGTGTTCTACCGGAGTGTTTGTTTAAATCTATAAATTTGATGAGTCTGCTGTTTAAACAAACTAATCTTTGCATTCTGCAAACTGTAGGTTAAACTGAGAAGGATTAAACCTTGTTATCACATAAATATATGAAATCCCAGCATTTAGCAAGGTCCCGAATAGTTTCTACAATCACACCAGCATTTGTCAGTTTGTGCTGAACCCAGTGTTGTGATGGAAAGACGGAAGCACTGCCTCACAAATGCTTTTATTTTCTCGGCCATTCTTTTCATGAATGGTCCGGCAAAGTGATAGGAATAAAGCACTTCCTTTTGCAAAGGGCTGTGTAACTAACCCTTACATAAAAAACATCTGGTCATTGTTGCTTGAAATTTGGATAATTGATATTCGGATAATTGAGGTTCCTCTGTATCTTCACTCAAGGTGAAGGGAATTTTGTTTTAACTGCATAACAAAAGATTAGAAAATGTTTTTTTTTAATAGAGAGATTAGAGAAACTAGGAATAAGTTATAGAGTTGTCATAGAATTATAAAATCCCTACAGTGTGGCTGCAGGCCATTCAACCCTTAGAATCCACACCAAGCCTCCAAAAAGTATCCCACCCAGATCCACCCTGCTACCCTATCCTTGTAACCCTACATTTCCCATGGTTAATCTATCTAGCCTGTTAGTCATAATGCCACAGCAGGAGGCTGTTTGGCCAACTGGGTTAATGCCACCTCTCTGTGGAGAAACTCATTCCTCTCTTCTATCACTGTAGCTTTGGAATTCTTTTCCTACAGGTGTCCAGATAACTTCTTTTTGAGATCATTGAATTTCTTCACTCCATCTTCAGAGGTAGCAAGCACCTAGTCATTATCATTTGCTGTATAAAAATTGCTCTTCTTCACATTTCCTCATATCCCTTGCGCAAGGCTATAAATTGGTATAGCCAAACAGTTTTTCCTTGTCTATCTTATTCAAATCTATCATGATACTATGCATCTCTGTTGAATCTCTTCTGCTCCAAACCATGTAGCTAAAAGTCCTCAGTCCTGGAATCATTCTGATGAATCTCCTTTGTATCTTCTCAAGGACTGTTTCCTGCTTTCTAATGTTAGTTGACCAGAACTGATTTCAATAACCTAGTTGATCATAGATTTATAAGGATTCAGCTTAACTTCCCTGCTTTGCATGGAATGCCTCTAGAGCTAGAGCCAAGATCCTAGATGCTTTGTAAATTACTCTCACAATATTTCTTCTCACGTTAAAGATCTACATGTATGACCTTCAGATCTCTGTGTCAATGCACACTCTTAAGAAGTGTGCCACTAAGTCTTTATTGGCCCTTCCTATCCCTTCTGCCAAAATTCATCATCTCACACCTCTGTATTAAATTCCATCTGCATTTTGGCTGCCAATTCTTTTAGCCAGTCAATGTCCTGTTGTAGTTGATTTTTATAACCTTTGCTGTTTTGCCACAACTCCAAAGTTGGTATCATCAGCAAATTTTTGATTCACAGTCTGAAAAACAAATCTTTATCAGAACTCACTGTTTCCTATCACTGGTCGGGTACACACTCCCTGAAAGGTTGGTGAGTAAAGATTTAATAGTACCATTCAAAAGGACATTAGATAAATGCTGGCTGTTGCATAAAACAACACTTGAAAGTGTTAACTGATATCACGGGTTAGCCTCTGCCCATCAGGAAGTGATGATTGTTTCTAGAAAGAATGAAACCAAATTTCTACAGAGTTGTAACATTTTTATGTAACAGAGCTGTGCAGGGATGCTTTACTAGTTTTACTGTGAACTTGAGCCCGACGGTTCAAACAATACCGTCATATAGGTAATAATCATGAATGCAATATGACGAGCTATTGAGTAACATTTCATAAATTGACATAGCGTTCATCAAGATGAGTCAAAAAGTGTGGCGCTGGAAAGGCACAGCAGGTCAGGCAGCATCCGAGGTGCAGGAGAATCAACGTTTCGGGCATTTGCCCTTCATCACAAATGTCTTGATGAATGGCTTATACCTGAAACATTAACTGTCCTGCTTCTCGGATGCTCCCTGATATGCTGGGCTTTTTTAGCACCACACTTTTTGACTTTGATCTCCAGCATCTGCAGCCCTCACTTTTTCTTTCATCAAGATTGAGCCTATTTTCTGTCTATGACATTGTGTAGACATCCTTCACCACATGGTGTGAGTAACATGGAATAAGAAGGAGCATTGAAATAGTGGAGGGAGCACAAAGAGATGAAAAGCCTACTCCTGCTCCCCGGCCTTATGTTTTTCTTGGTGGCAGTGACTCTACCCAAGACATCCAAGAGGGAAATGGCTGAAACAAATTAATATCAGAGAAGTGAACATTCTTATAAGTTTGAGGTAAAAGAGTCTTGGAGTTGGGATTAGTTGGATTATTTTACCAGAGGGCACAGACACCATTGATGAGTGGATTTCTCTATGCTGTATTATTCAATGATCATGTGGCCATAGGTTTTAGAAGGCGATGTCATCAACTTCAAAGACAATAAATTAATCACACAATGTCCCTAATCCTAACCCTTTCGCTTCAACTTTGACATGACCTTTGCTGTGTCTCTTTTGTACTGTAATGATGTAATACTGAGCTGCACAGTCTCTTGCCAGACGCAAGGTATCGTGTTTCTGGGCAGTCAACCTGACTCAGGAGTCTCCAGCCACACCCTGCACAGATATAAGTCCCTTCAGCTCCCTTTTACTTACTGGTAAAATCAAACTAGCCAGTGCTCTACAACATAGCCTTGTTCAGAGGGGGGAGAGTCTTTGGATTTCTCTGCCTCAGAGGAAGCTCAGTCATTACATAAGTTCAAGACAGAAATAAATAGAAGCATAAAGCGAAAAGTAGATGTTGGCTATTCAGCCCATCAAAGCCGCTCTGCTATTTTATATGATTATGGTTGATCATCCAACTAAGTACCCTGTTCCTTCTTTATCTTCATTACCTTTGATCACTTTAGCCCTAAGAACTATATGTAACTTATTCTTTGAAAACATTCAATGTTTTGGTCTCAACTGCTTTCTGCAATAGAGATTTCTACATTCTCACCACTTTCTGGCTGAAGAAATTTCTCCTCATCTCAGTCCTATCCTGTACCCGCAGACTGTGATCCCAGTTTTGAACTCCCCGGCCACTGTGAACATCCAACTTGTATTAATTCAGTCTGGTCCTGTTAGAACTGTACAATCCCTTGTTACTAATGACATCAAGGGGGATATGGGGATAGTGTGGAAATATGGCATTGAGGTAGATAATCATCCATGATCTAGGATTGATGTGGAGGAGCCAGTGTTGGACTGGAGTGGACAAAGTTAAAAATCCCTCACCACCAGGTTGTAGTCCAAAAGGTCTATTTGAAAGCACTAGCTTTCGAAACGCTGCTCCTTCGTTAGGTAGATGTCACAACTATCTGATAAAGGAGCACTGCTCCAAAAGCTAGTGCTTCCAAATAAACCTGTTGGACTATAACCTGGTGTTGTGTGATTTTTAACGTGATCTAGAATGACAGAGCAGGTGTGATGGGCTGAAGGGCCTACTTTCATTGTGCATTCCTAATTTGAGGATTTAAATTTGTTCTGCTGATAACAGTCTTTATAGAAAGAAAATCAATTTCAAACTTGAATTTGTACAGTATTTCCATAGCCATTCAGGATCTCTTTCCAGCCAATGAAGAACTTTGGATATTGAGTCATTTTTGTCACGTCGAATTCCAGCAGATGGAATGTACACAGCAACCTTTAACAAGCAACAGTCAGACAATGGCCAGATGATCTGTTTTGCTGTTGTTGTTTGCAGTATTTTCCAGGACATAGACTGGATCTTCTTTAAAGTAGGGATTTTTAAACATCTCTTTCGAAAGACTTGGGACAAGAAATTAAATTTTAATTCTTGTCTCAAAGGTTTGCCTTACAGCTCATTTACCAAAAAAAACTGAAAGCCTGACGAACATTAATAATTAATGTCATTATCTGACAATATGTAGGATCCTTCTTGAGTTAAAAATAGCATTTGTTTTAACTAAACAAAACAAAAGAATTGCAGATGCTGTAAATCAAAAACAAAAACAGAAATTGCTGGAAAAGTTCAGCAAGTCTGGCATAATTTGTGGAGGGAAGTCAGAGTGAACATATCGAGTCATACAATCATAGAATCTCTGCAGTGTGGAAAATGACTCTTCGGCCCAACAAGTCCACACTGACCCATCCCCCTACCTTATATTTACCCCTGACTAATGCACCTAATCGACACATCCCTGAACACTATGGGCAATCTAGCACGGCCAATACATCTCACCTAACCTGCACATTTTTGGATTATGAGAGAAAACCGGAGCACCCCTCAGACACGCACACAGTCGCCCGAGGCTAGAATTGAACCCCAGTCCCTGGGCGCCGTGAGGCAGCAGTGCTAACCAATCACACACTCCTGAGAGAAGGCCTAGCAACCCTTCCAAAGAATTCAAAAAAAGCAAAAGGTACGGTTCTGAGCAAGGGTCACTCGAGCCAAAACGTTACCTCTGATTTCTCTCCACAGATGCTGCCAGACCTGCTGAGTTTTTTTCCAGCAATTTCTGTTGTTGTGTCTGCCAGAGTTTGGGTGTCTGGTTTAGAAGAATTGGACAATGTACTTCACTCATGTTGGGTAGACCAAATTCAATAGGTGTCAATCTTCACAAATTTCACCCTGTTAGAGAACTGGTTAGGCAGCAGGAGACAGAGAATAGTAGTGGAAGGGGAGTTTCTCAAAATGGAGAACTGTGACAAGTGGTGTTCCACAGGGATCCATGTTGGGACCACTGTTGTTTGTCATATACTTAAATGATCTAGAAGAAGGTATTGGTGGACTGATAAGAAAGTTTGCAGAAGACACTAAGATTGGTGGAGTAGCAGATAGTGAAGGGGACTGTCAGAGAATGCAGCAGAATAAAGATAGATTGGAGAGTCAGGCAGAGAAATGACAAATGGAGTTCAATCTGGAAAAATGTGAGATGATGCATTTTGGAAGATCCAATTCTACAGTGAACTATGCAGTAAATGGAAAAGCCCCGAGGAAAATTGATACACAGAGAGATCTGGGTGTTCAGGTCCATTGTACCCTGAAGCTGACTACGCAGGTTGATAGAATAGTCAAGAAGGCATATGGCAAGGTTCCTTCATCAGGGGTATTGAGTACAAGAGTTGGTAGGTCATGTTACAGTTGTATAGGACTTTGGTTCGGCCACATTTAGAATACTGCGTACAGTTCTGGTCACTGCATTACCAAAAGGATGTGGATGCTTTGGACAGGCTGCAGAGGAAGTTCACCGGGATGTTGCCTGGTAAGGAGGGCACCGGCTATGAAGAGAGGTTGAGAAGGTTAGGATTATTTTCATTTGAAAGATGAAGGTTGAGGAGGGACCTGATTGAGGTCTACAATATCATGAGAGGTGTAGACAGGGTGGATAGCAAGATGCTTTTTCCCAGAGTGGGGGACTTAATTACGAGGGGTCACGAGTTCAAGATGAGAGGGGAAAAGTTTAAGTGAGATGTGCATGGAAAGTTCTTTACACAGAGGGTGGTAGGTGCCTGGCACGTATTGGCACACAGAGGTGGTAGAGGCGGCACGATAGTGTCATTTAAGATGTATCTAGACTGATACATGAATGGGCAGGTAGCAAAGGGATACAGATGCTCAGAAAATAGGTGACAGTGTTAAATAGAGGATCTGGAATGACGCGGGCTTGGAGGGCTGAAGGGTCTGTTCCTGTGTTGTAATTATCTTTGTTCATTGTTCTTCTTTATTTAAAAAAAAAGGACAGGACTGTTTTCTATTGAGAAGGACAGACTTATGTTGCCCATGCCATGCCTACCATATATGTGTTACTTTATTCCATTTTAACTGTCGCCAATCATGTCTTCTGCCATTAAGATCCTAGGCTGTGAAATTCAATTTTGAAACTCTTCTCTGCATTAGGATTTCATCTCTTAAAATGCTGATTAAAACTTATCTGCTAGTTACTTGTGCCAATATTGGGCTAGGTGGCAACCACTGTCTGATTTATCTTCTGTGAAGTACCTTCCAAGGGAAGTCTTGTGGCTTAGCAGATTGTGCTTGAGGCAGAATCCACAGGTTCAAGTCCCACCCCAGGAGCTGCTAACCTTAGGAGGAGTATTGGTGAAACAGCCAAATCGGTGGATAATCCTTCAACATACCCATGGCAGGGGGGTAACATTGGGAGGGAAATTCTGGCCAGTTATGCTTTAACATGGAACAGTGCTTCTTAGCTATATCACCTGATCTATTCACCTACAGTGCTTTCTGGATGATGGCTGAATGCAGGCAAAAGGAAGCAGCTTACTGGCTTCCCCACTTAGAGGTGCTATGTAAGTTGTTGTTGCAGTTATTCAATGCATTACTTAAGGGAAAAGGTGGGTTTCAGTTTTTTTTTTGTTCCCATTTTACAGTCTTCGAAATTCACGTATAGAAATATTTTCTAATGCTTGAAATAAATGGACAGTGACCGGTAGATGACTTCAAAACAGTCTGAACCTAAACCGGTCCATTGTGTTCCCAGATTTTGGAAACTCACAGTGTGGTCCTCATTTGGCTGCAATAGACATGGGTCCAAGCCTCCATGCAATCAATAAATCTACACAAGGCAGTGGGAACTTCAAACTGACAAAACTCAGTTGGTGATATACTGTAGATCAGAATGGTAGTGGTCCATATCCACCCCCGGATTATTTTGTCATATATAACCTAACGCTAATTTTCATCAACAGTTCATGTCATTTTCACTGTTTTTTTAAATCAAATACTTGTCGGTAATGCAACGCTTATGAAGAGCTATAAAGTTGGAATTCATCATCCCAACCCCCTCTCCAGCATAGCCCTAACTCTCACCATCCTGTCAGTCATAAGACCTGCACATGCTCTAAGTGGTGCAAAGGCTGTATACATAGTCCCACTGGAATTACACATACATAAGTACTTGTTAACAAGTCTGCTTGCTTCTGAATTGGGTTAACTGTGTGCTGCAAACTACTATTCCCAGAACACTGCACTGTTCTGAGGTTAATTATGAAGTAAATGCATTCTGCAGTAGTGTCCTGAAAACTGCCAAGATCAGAAAAAACCTAGCATTCAGGGGATTGATGGCACTATCAACCCCTACCCTTTCACCTCTGGAATTTTGGTTCAACCTTAACATGGATTGATAGGTGAAGATATTTAATTCTGTGCTATGTAAGGAGATTGGATAGTGAAAATCCACTTTCCTGTCAGTGCAATTCAGGAATTAGCCACTACTTATTATCACTAATTAGCAGCTTCACCGAGATAACTATATTGATCTTCATGGCTTGTCGAGGAAATAGAAATGCTTTTCTATTGAAGCTTTTTTTGTTGGACATGTTGTGTTCATTAAGGTGAGATATGTTAGTGCTGAGGAATGAAATGATTTCTATTTAAGTCATCTAGTGTCATTACCAGACACTCCCAGCTGAGATATCATGTATATCAAAACAGAGTTAAGCTCCCTCCACATTACCTCCAACTTCCCAGCTCCAAGCTCAGCAGAACACACTATGCTGCATGAATATAATATTGCTCTGTTCTGAACAGCACCCAGAATATGGTCTCTCAGATTGCCAATTCAGAACAGAGTTGGTTAAAACTTCCTAGAACCTGGCTTGAGAATCTCTGAATTTATTGATCACTCAACAGCAGTTTGATGTTGCTCTGAGGTTAAGCATGGTTGGGGTAGCACTGATACAACAGTTTAATTCATGGGACCATAGCCCAAATCTGTGTTTTTCTCAAGGACCACTTTGAGTGCCATCTTATGTTGGTCCATTTTGTCCATGCCTAAATTTAATTATAACAATGTCAGCTCTGGCTCAGTTGTATCACTGTTATCCCTGAGTCTTGTAGTTTAAAGTTCTATTCCAGAAACTTATGAAGTCTAGGTTGTCACTTCAATTTGGTGACAGTGTGCTGCACTGTCAGAGATGTGGCATGATGGCTCCGTGGTTAGCACTGCTGCTTCAGGGTCCCAGGTTCAATTCCAGCCTCAGACGACTGTCTGTGTGGAATTTGTACATTCTCCCCGTGTCTGTGGGGTTTCCTCCAGGTGCTCTGGTTTCCTCCCACAGTCCAAAGACGTGCAGGTCAGGTGAATTGGCCATGCTAAATTGTCCATAGTGTTAGGTGTATTGGTCAGAGGGAAATGGGTCTGGGTGGGTTACTCTTTGGAGGGTTGGTAGGTAATCTAATCTAATCATGTGTGACAGACCATTCAGCCCTACTAGTCTATATCAGTGTTTAAGCACCACTTAAACTTCCTCTCACCCCTTTTCACCTATGACTGTCAGTATATTCTTTCTTCTTGTATTTATTTAGCTTCCTCTTAAGTTACTGTCTGAGGGTTGACTGGTTCAGTTGGCTGAAAGACTGGTTTGGCTTGCAGATTAATATCAACAACAATGGTTCAATTCCTGCACTGTCTGACATTACCATGAAAGATTCTTCTTCTCAATTTTTCCACTTCCATGAAGTGTGGTGACCCTCAGATTAAACTAGCACCAGTCATAGGAACAGGTGTAGGCCATTCAGCCCTTTCAGCCTATTCTGCCATTCAATGAGATCATGGCTGACTCCATATATCACTCAATACCTTTGCTTAACAAAACTGATCTATCTCAGATTTAAAATTACCAAATGATCTAACATCAATTTGTGGAAGAGAGTTCCAAACCTCTGCTGCCCTTTGTGAGTATATGTGCTTCCCAACATCTCCTGTAATAAGCATGATGCGTATTAGAATGTTAACAAAGAGCTGAAAGGAAATTACAACAGCAGGGGAGATTTAAGATAGAGAGGCAGCACACATAGGGACTGTGCCTAGTCTTCTGCTGTGTGGGTCCATGCCATATCAAAGAGGTTGGGTTTAAAGCAGACTGGTTGAAGAGAAGGAAAGGTCAAGAGTTGTCTGCAGTCTTCTTCAGACCTCTGTTTATTACAAATTAGCACTAAATACAACTATACCTGGTAATCTGACAGATACTGGCTCATATATTACTGTTACATTATTGAAAAGCTGTTCTTTATACATATATCTCTGTCAATCTAATCTAATCTTATTCTTTCTATCTATTTATCTATCTATCTATCTATCTATCTATCTATCTATCTATCTATCTATCTATCTATCTATCTATCTATCTATCTATCTATCTGTCTATCTATCTATCTACCTGTCTGTCTGTCTGTCTGCCTGCCTGTCTCTCTGTCTACCTGCCTGTCTGTTTATCTGTCTGTCTGTCTATCTATCTCCACCCACAGAAAGTTATTTATGTCCAGTGGGAGCATATCTGGGGCATCATCACAAGGTTGCTTCATAGTCATAAAGGTCTTGTGGGACATCTAGTTATATAGGACTGCTTGAAGAGTACAGTGGACACCCAACATGCAAGAGAACCCATTATAGATAGACTCTATAAAAAGAATGATAATATATCATGATACATCTATAGGAGTAGCACAATCCAGAGCTACTGCTGTATCTAGCAATGACACTCACCCAAAGCATTGATCACCTCAACTACCATTTGTGACTGTGAGTTCTGCATTCAAACTACTTTACATGAGGAAATCTTCCCTGACACCCCCATTATTAGTGACATTTGCACCTTTATCATTCCTAGGATTGGTCTCTACTACAAGTAGAAACATCTTCACTAATTCTACCCCATCAAATCCTTTCATAATTTTAAAAAATCAATTAACCTCTCAGCCTTCTCATTTCTTCTGACAAAGGAATCCTATCTTGTTCAGTCTTTCCTGAGAAGTATCACCTCTTAGTCTTAGATCATTCTAAGTTTCCACCGCCACTATCTTCTTATTATAGTATTGTTCTAAACATCCCAGGAGGAGCGCATGTCGCTTTAGTTCCATTATGACATTCCCTTCATCGTATCATCAGAATTGGGGATGTTTGCTGATGATTGCACAATGTTCAGCACCAGTTGTGCCTCTTCAGATACTGAAACAGTCCATGTCCAAATGCAGCAAGAGTTGGCCAACAGCCAGTCTTGGGCTGATATATGACAGTTTATGACATACAAGTGCCAGGTAGTGACCATCTCCAAAAAGATAGGATCTAACCATCATAATATGACTTTCAATGGCATTACCATCACTGAATCTATCACTATCAACAACTTGGGGGTCGCCATTGGCCAGAAACTGAATTCAAGTATCCATTTAAATACTGAGGCTATAAGAGCTAGGTTAAAGGTCAGGAATCCTGCATCAAGTAACTATTTTCCTGACACCTCAAAGCTTATCCATCATCCACAAGGTACAAGTCATGATCATGATTAAATACTCCTCACATATCTAGATGAGTGCATCTCCAAAAACACTCTAGAAGTTTACCATCATCCAGGACAAAACAATCAGCTTGATTGGTATTACAACCACTCCCTGCAGTAGCAGCAGTGTGTACCATCCCGAAGATACACTGCAGAAATTCACCAGGGCTGCTTAGACAGCAGCATGACCATTTAATTAGGAGAACCATCTGCAAGTTCTCCTCCAGACCACTCACCATCCTAATTTGGAAACCTATCACCATTCCTTCACTGTCACTGGGTCAAAATCCTGGAATTCCCTCTCCGATGTATTGTGGGTATAACTACAGCACATGACTGCAGCGGTTCAAGAAGGCAGTTCACCACCATCTTATCAAGGTCAACTGGGGTCAGGCAATAAATGCTAATGATGTCCAAGTCCCATGAATAATTTTTAAAAAATCCACTCCATGGGTTATAAAATAACCAGCTATCAAGATGACCAATTAAATACCTTATCAAGATGAACTTTTAATCAACCAAATTTCCCGATAAATAGTGTTATTGGTTTATTCTCAAAACAACACTGATTCAATAAAGATAGAATTTTATGAACGGATACAGTGAGTCAGACACTATAGGAGGTCTGGTTTAATGGTATTATCAATTGACTAATAATCCTGAGACCCTAGTAATGTTCTCAAAACCCAGGTTCAAATCCTACCATGGGATGATGGTATTTGAATTCAATAGAAATTTGGAATAAAACGTCTCTTGATGACCATTGCCAATTGTTGGAAAACCATGTCTGGTTTGACTAATATCCATTATTTACTTGGTCCCACCAACCCCTTGACCCCACCAGTAAAAAAATAAGATCTGTCCACAAAAAAGGACCCGAAGCCTGCCACTTCAACACTCCATCCTGTTCTCTGTCCAACAGCTCTGTCTCAGGCTTGCTGCAGTGCTCCAGTGAAACTCAGCACAAGCTGCAAGAACAGCATCTCATTTTTCACTTGGCAAACCCTGCTGCCTTCTGGACTCAATATCGAGTTCAATAACTTTAGGGTTTCAGCTCTCCTATGTCCTTACCTCAACCTTCACACACCTGGCCTTGTCTGCTATTATATATGACACATTATAACCACTAATAGTCCCCATTAATAGCTATTCACCCTCTGAGCCAGATTGTTATCCACTCCTTTGTATGTCCAACAGTTCTTCTCTCTCTTTGGGCTCCCCCCCCACCCCCCCACCCTATCTTCTGCATATGAATTGACAATTTCCTCGGACCATCAGTTCTGAGGAAAGGTTACTTGACCCAAAATGTTAACTCTGATTTCTCTCCACAGATGCCACCAGACCTGCTGAGCTTTTCAAGCAACTTCTGTTTGTGTTTCGCATTTCAGCATCAGCAGTGCTTTTGGTTATTTTTTTAAAAATGATCTGTTGAAAATGTAAATGGGATTCCCTCATCCAGTTCCTACTGCCATCTTTTACAGAATCTTCCCAACTCCTTTGAAATCCAGGATTTATTTTCTGGAGGGTCCTCAATTTTCCAACAAATTGTACCAGATTACATTTATGCATAATTGCATTTATCCACCAGTTATAAACCCATATGCTGTTTTTGATAACTTCCTGTGTCATAGTTTACCCCTGTTTCAATTTAACTCCCAATTTAACCCCCAAGTATTTAGAAATTGTATTTCTGATTTCCTAGTCTGCAGCACTTATGATAATAGTGAACATTTAACAAACCTGTAGAATACTTGATCCCTCCAAAAGGACATATTACCTGTCCCAATTACCATCTCCAGGCCCTGTCACAGGGTCTATCTACAAGGGTGCTCTACTACTCCAAAAGGGTATGCTAACATCTTCAAACGGCTCTGGCACTGTTAGACATTCCCCTGAAAGTCCCTTCAAAGGCTGCATGTCAAGTTTTGAGACATCCCACTGGCAGAAATTGAAGGTGGTTGCATGCGAATTTATGCTGTTGTCTTCATGAGCCACACATGGCAAAACTGATGTATGCTGGGATTGAGAGCTGAGGAATCAGGGTCCCATTTAGGTTGCACTGGAAATGTTCTCTGTTTTTTAAGAAAATTTGGGTCTAAAAGTTTCCCCACCACTTATGACGGGCTAACGTACATGTAGTCATTGCTGATCTCCTCAGTTTTGAACTGTGCGTACATTATTTACAATCTACCTTCATTTGCAATTAACTTCATTTTTACTCCTTAGTGTATTATGTATCTTTGGTTGAGTTCTCAGGATCACTGTTCAGATCATCACCGCAGTTGTAAAGCTGTACACATGTGAGACTTTGCTAATATGAGGGGAGTGAAACGTCATTCTGCAACTGTTGGCTGTTACTTTGAATAGTTGGTCTGCGATTTACTTTTACAAGAACCTCATGTGGTTTATTCATGTTTGGAAACAGGTTCCCGTTCTATAGTGCTTTATTGTGAGCACACTCCCATTAAAATAGGTGTTTTGTAACATAAGTTTGAAGGGGGACGTTCAGAAGAAAGGTTTTCACTTTGACAATAATTAAAAATGGACCTGAACGGTAGGTTATTGGAAAAGCTTACGTGTGAAAGAATGAAAAACAGGCAATGACTTAAGGGGAAACATTAAAATAAAAGAGTGAAGTCCCTTTTTGTGTTGAGGCAGATGTAATGTAATGCCTTCTTCAAGTGACCGGCCTGGGTCAAATAGAACTGTCTACAATATGCTCGGGATGTTGGTGTTGAAGAGTTATTTTGGAGCCTGTTTTTTCATATGAGCTAAGACCGTAATTCTAAATTGATTTTAAACAACAATTTTTTCCAATCCGCTTGAAATGGTAAGGCTACAGAGAAGCGTTTTTGGAACTGTATATGTTTGCATCTTTTAGCAGTGGACTAGCACATGACTATGGAGTTTATTGTTGTTTCTTGACTTACCTCAAAGACTGATCTACATACAAACAAAGAGGAGGTACAGGCCATTCAGCCTCTCGATACTGTTCCGTTATTCAAGAAGATCATGGCTAGTCTGATTTTAACTTCAAATCCATATTCCCAAACTTTCCTCTTGAACTTTCACTCTCTTACTTCACAAGACTCTATCTACCTCTGACTTAAAAATATTCAAGAAAACTACTTCCACCACCATTTCAGGAAATGTGTTCCAAAAACACCTGACCCTCTGAGAGAAAGTGATCTTTGTTTTAAATGGGTGACTCCTGATTTTTAAACAGTGATTGCAAGTTGTAAATACTCCCGTAAGAGGAAAAAAATCTCCCCACATCCACTTTATTAAGACTTGTCAGGATTTTACATGTTTCAAACAATTTGCCTCTTCCCTTTCTCAATGCCAATGGCTACAAATCGACTCCAAACTTTCCATGTCAGACAATCCATTCATTGCAGGTATTAGTGAGGTAAAACTTCGCTGAACTGATTCCAATGCATTTACATAATTCATTAAACCGCTGAAGGTGGAGTTTATAACTCTCATGATATGAGAGAAGCTATGAGTCATGTGAAATTACATTTATAATATAATTACCCCTGCATCCCCCAGCTGTGGGTTTGAAGGAGGGGGTAATTTAATTGGATGTGTGAATGTGATCACTTACCACGTTCATCTGGGTTCCGAACATTTGTGGGTAGCCTTTCTGCTTGCGTATTTCTTGTCTCTTTATATTCAGAAAGCTCTCTTCCTACATAAAAGAATGTTTTTTTTTTGTCCCATGCTCTTTAGTTAGTTAACATGATGGTTACCACTAAAACAATTAAACATGACTCAACAGACTTGTTTTTAGCAGCAAAACAGAAATTTATTGCACAACAGAAGAAACAAGAAAGAAAACAAACTGAATTATCTAAATAGCGAAGGTGTTTGTAAGATCTAAAACACATAGTGAAATTTCAAGCTGTTTCTTGAAACTATCCATTGCAGCGGCTCAAGTCCAGAGAAATTACACTCCCATCTCAAACCTTTGGTGTTGTACTTGACTGACTCCTGACAGGATCTTTCTTGTAGACTGTGGAAATAATTTGATGAGTCCTTTCCCTTTCGCCCTTCTTCACAAGTCTGAGTATCTAAACTCTCTCAGATCCAACAATCTACACATTTCTCAATCTACATATTTCTAACCAAGTGTTCCTGTTTGAAGAGTTTAATGAATCAAACTGTTCTGCTGAGGTAACATGTTCCTGAATTGCCCTGAAACCTTTCTATGAGAGAAACTAAAGTTGCTTCTAAACTCAACCTTAGTGTCTTCTGAACTAAAGTTAAAAAAACTACACTTTTACATTCTTCTGAACTGAAAACAAAGCCAATGGCCTTGCATGTTTACCCAAAATGTCATAAACACATTTATTAACAACACAGAGATCTGCAGTCACCTGCTTTCTGAAAGAATATTGAGCATACTCACTGTTTCAGAAGGATTTTCAGACCTTGTTTTTCTTTAAAGAAATCTTTCTTACAGATATGAATACATATCTGCCTCCATTTTGAAATTCAAATCCTGAAAATGCTAATAATGTTTATAAATTAGATAATTCCGTCACACAAGATTATCATTTGAAGAAAACATACATTGATACATTTCCTTTCATAACTTTAGAAGCTTGCAAAGCATTTTAGACTGAATGATGTGCTTTTGGTATTATCACTGTTGTAATACATGGCAATCAATTTGCATGAGGTAAACTTCCACAAACAACAAAGTGACAATGGTTAAGTAATTGATTTTTTTTTGCAAGTGTCGGTTGTTGGATAAATCTTGGTCAGCATGCCCCTGGACCAGGCCAACTTCTGTTCTTCCAAATAATGCCATGGAATCTTATTTCTATCAGAGGTGCAAAAAGAGCCTCAGTTTAACACTCCAGCAGAAAAATAACACTTCTGACAGTGCAGCACTCTGACATAGCTGAATTTATGCTCCAGTTTCTGGGGTGGGACTCAAATCTACAAACATTTTCGAATAATAAAATCCCTACAGTGTGCAAGAGGCCATTCAGCCCAACAAGTACACACCAATCCTCTGAAGAGTAACCCACCCAGACCCATTCCCCTACTCTATTACTCTACATTTACCCATGACTCATACACATCCCTGAACACTATTGGCAATTTAGCCTGGCCAATTCACCTAACCTGCCCATCTTTGTACTTTGGGAGGAAACCAGTGCACCTGGAGGAAGTCTACGGAGACACAGGGAGAATGTACAAACTCCACATAGACAGTCACCCGAGGGTAGAATCGAATTCGGGTCCCTGGCAGCAGTGCCAGGCACTGAGCCTCAGGAGAGTGTAACTGCATCTTACTGCCACAATGAGCAGAAGCTTTGCTGATTCGCTACTTGTGTATATGAGAGTCTGAGAGGAAATGAGGTGAATTTGGATAAAGGTTGAAGTTATTAATAGGTAGAGTCGAGGTCGTTGCATAACAGTTTTACAACTGAATTAGAAACGAGAATTCCAAACAGATGTACTAGGACATGGATCCCAATCTGACCATGGTAGATAGTGACATTTAAATCCAATAAAAATCTGGAATAGAAAGCGAGTGGTGATCAGTAACGAATGTTGTAAATGCTCATCTGGTTCACTAATGCCCTTTGGGAAAGGAAATCTGCAGTCTTTAACAATTCTGGCCTTTATATGGAGGGGAAGTGGGTGTTGTTGGGTCCAGCAGGGGAGGGCGTGTTGTGTCCAGTAGGGACGAGGTTGTTGAGTCCCTGGGGAGGGGAACAGATGAGGTCACCTCCACAAAAGGGGTATCAGGTCCAGTGGGAGTAGGGATTTGGGGTGGCGTCTCAGCCGAGTGGGGAAAAAGTCTGTCATTTCCACTCGGGGAAGTGGTAACATGAAAATGAGGATCAGGAGTAGGCCATTGTGCCCTTCAATATGATCACGGTTGACCTCTATCTCAATGCATATTTCTGCTTTCTCCCCTTAATGTCTTTAAAGTCGGAAAATGTAACTATCTCTTCCTAAAATGTATTCAGTGACTGGGTCTCCCCAGCCTTCTGTTGTACAGAATTCCACAGGTTCACTATTGTTTGAATGAAGAACATTTTCCTCCTCTCAGATCCAAATCCTAAAACTGTGACTCCCCAACCAGGGAAAACATCCTTTCTGCATCTAATCTCTCCAACCGTCTGGAATTTTATACATTTCAATCGGATTCCCTCTCATCCTTCTAATCTCGAGTGAATATAGACCCAGTTGAATCAATCTCTCCTCATAACAGTCCTGCCCTCATTGGTATCAGCCAAGTAAATCTTCTCTCTGGCAAATATAACCTTTCTTAGGTAAGGAAACTGAAACTGCATGCAATATGTCAGTTGCAGTCTGAACATGGCCCTACATAACTTCAATAAGATATCTCCACTTCTGAGCCCAAATCACCCTGCATCAAAAACAATATATCATTTGTCTTCCTAATTGTTTACTGCACCTACCTGTCTACTTTCAGTGACTGGTTGCAATGGCACCCAGAGCTCATTGTATATCTACACTTCCCAACATAACACCATTTCAAATATCCTCTGCCTTTCTGTTTTTCATACCGAAGTGTACAGATTCACATTTAGCCACGTGTTTGCTCACTCACTCAACCTGTTTAAATCACTTTGAAGCTTCCTTATAGCCTCCTCACATCCCCCAATCCTGCCTAGGTTTGAGTCAGCAGCAAACTTAAAAACATTGTTTTTGGTTCCCTTGTCCAAGCCATTTCATAGAATTATAGAAACCATTGAATCCCTACAGTGTGGAAACAGGCCATTTGGCCCAACAAGTCCACACCTATCCTCTGAAGAGTAACCCACCCAGACTCATTCCCCTACACTATTATTCTACATTTACTTTTAAATAATGCACCTAATCTACATATCCCTGAACACTATAGGCAATTTAGCATGGCCAATCCACCTAACCTGCACATCACTGAACACTATAGGCAATTTAACATCGCCAATCCACCTAACCTGCACATGTTTAGATTGTGGAAAGAAACCGGAGCATCCGGAAGAAACCCATGCAGAAATGGGGACAATGTGCAAACTCTACACAGACAGTTGCCCATGGCAGCAAGTGAACCTGGGTCCCTGACGCTGTAAGACAGCAGTGCTAACCACTGAGTGGCTAGTGCCCACTCTCTGTCCTCAGACTGCCAACCAATTCTGTTGCTGGATCTGACATGGAGAGGTGCATTGGAATCATATTTTGTGAGAGGTGTCTGATGGGAGTGTGAGTGTCGGGATGTGAGGGTTTAAGGGTTTGAGAGAGGGGAAGTTGTAGGGGCTGTGGGAAGAAAATAGTAAGTCAGAGAGTTTTCAGTTTAATAGTCATTCAGGATTTAGACTATTAATCCTCTAGCTTTCTCTGGATAACTATTAGCTTAACTGATGCCGGACCCTTTGATTTCTCTGCCTTTTGTGGATTCTTTTGGAGGATGCCAGATATAGGAGAATTGCCCATTGCAATCTTCAACTTCCCAGGAAATTCCATCACAGTCTGCTTCCAGTCTGGCTATTGAATATCCAGATGTATGTGGCTTGGAAGATAATATCTGTTGGATTCTTCAATACCATGATGCCCACACTCAGTTTCTTATGTCGCAAGGAGCAATATAATTATTGTTACACGCATGATGCTTCAGTTTTGACACAACACACTTCAACACAACATAGTTAAAAATACATGACACCAGGTTATAGCCCAACAGGTTTATTTGGAAGCACTAGTTTTCAGAGCACTGCTCCTTCATCAGTGCTTTGAAAGCTAATGCTTCAAAATAAACTTGTTGGACCATAACCTGGTGTTGTGTGATTTTTAACTTTGTACACCCCAACTCAACACCCGCATCTCCAAATCAATGCAACATAGGTCACACAGCCTTAAAACTGGTTTAGCAAAAAGACATTCCAAATGATAATGTGCTGTTTGATTTGAAGATTGGTTCTATCACTGACCTCTCCTGGCACTCTCTGTATTTTTGAAGTCCACTTGAGATAACAGACAGGGCTTTGCTTTCAATGTTGCATCCAAGAAGCTGCACCTGTGGCAGGGACAGCATGTACTGCTGCATTGCCACCTGGGATTCTGTGCTCAAATGAATGGCATTTGGTTTGGTTCCACAAGGCACTATACTGGTAGGTACATGGTCATATACACTATGTTTCCATTAAAGCAGGAGTTTTAGATTAGATTCCCTACAGTGTAGAAACAGGCCCTTCGGCCCAGCAACTCCACACTGACCCTCCAAAGAGTAACCCACCCAGACCCATTTCCCTCTGACTAATGCACCTAACACTACAGGTAATTTAACATGGCCAATTCACCTAACCTGCACATCTTTGGACTGTGGGAGGAAACCAGAGCACCCAGAGGAAACTCACGCAGACACAGGGAGAAAGTACAAACTCCACACAGGCAGTCACCCAAGGTTGGAATTGAACCTGGTGCTGTAAGGCAGCAGTGCTAACCACTGAGTCACTGTGCCACTGCTTTTGTGTGCTTCCACTGGCATGCTCAGACTTAAGTTCCAGTCAAACTCTCCACAAAGCCAAAAGGACCATAATCTCCAGAGAACCGAAAGAGTGGGGAAAGGGATACAACAGAGCAGTCAAAAACCAGGCAACATTTCAAAAAACAACTAATGATTTCTGTTCCTGAGCAATTTCCCCTCAAGTTAAATTTCATGTCAAAAAAAAAGATATGGGGCTAATGCAGCTTTAAATACAGGATAGGAGCCTATTATCATTTAGGCTAATTGCAAAACGGTTTAAATTAGCGATAACTCTTGTCTTCAGAGACGGAAATGGAGGTCTGCGGACTGACATTGTGAAATTAAAGCTCCAGACATGAAACAAGTAGAGAGGTAAAATTATTAACAGAGGGCAGACAGATTTTCATTAAGAAGAAATAGGGTGTGCATTTATCTGTGCCAAGCTTCTCAGGGACAGTATTCTGTAAAATCAGCAAAGGAGATCCGGAAAGTTTTGCTGCCACCTACTGGGTCCATGGAGATTTTGATTTATTTTTCATCTTCTCCTCAGTTTCTTTCCCTAATTCCCTTAAAAACCTGAATGACTTGCTGCCTCCCTCTAACTCAGTGAGTACAAGGGGAATGAAGCAGAGTGAAAATGGTGCACATTGTGATAAACTTCACCACCAGACTAGGAATAACAGAAGCTTAGTTTAAGGCTGTGGGAGACAAGGGTTCAAATCTCATCATGACAGCAGATAGAATTTATATTCAATTAAAATCTGGAAAGTACTCTAATCTCAGCCTTAGCGACCACAAAATTGATTGCTGTAAAAACCAATCCAGTTCACTAATAAAGGAACAGTCACCTTTGTCCCAGACAATCAGAGGGCTGCTGTCTGATTGGAAGGAGATGAGTAGTGATGGTTTAACCATGGGGTCACCACCACCTTGAGGTGAGGGGAGAGGTTGAGAAGGAGTCTCCTAAGTTAAGCCAGTGTGGGAACCAAACCCATGCTTTTGGTCTCATACTGAAGTCCTGTGCTTACCTGGTCTGGCCTAAATGTGGCATTTAATTGCTCTCTGAAATGGCCAGGCAGGCTGCTCAATTCAAGGGCAATTAGGCATGGGCAATAAATCTATTGCCCACATCCTGTGAAAGAAAAGAGGGAAAAAAAAGCAGGGACAGTGGGGTTGGCAGAAGGGAATGATATTTAGAATGGGAGAAGGTTTGTGTGAGGTATGAACACCACCAGGTAGACCTGCTTTGCCGCGTGGCCCACTTTTGCAATGGGGATTCCACTTCATGTCATCACTGAAACCAGGTGCTGTCTACTGTTGAGATGCACTATACAGGGCTTCTCAGGCTCTGCATGAATGGTGGTACACCTGTCATTGCACTGTACACAAAGCCACGGTACCAATGAGGTGTGAGTTTTCAGTGTTTGTGGGATCAGAACACGAACATTCAATAGGTCTGCGGTAGCCTCTTCACCAGGTAGACCACGGTGGTTTAAGGGCAAGCCTCAAAATCACCTTCTGAGGAGATTGAGAAATAATCAAGCAATTCTGGCCTCGCCGTTGAATTCCACATTTCAAGAATGATTAAAAACTATATATTGAATGGATAGAAAAATGAATGCAACTATTTGGTGCTGTTTTTTTCCAAACAAATGATGATTATTGGCTCGATTATGGAGGTGGAAAGAGGGTGGATGCATTGTCATGTTGCAGGATGTGCAGTGGATTGAGAGAATGCCCCTTATTTTGGAAGTGAAGGAGGAGAAGGTAAGGGAGAAGGGGAATAGAAAGTAGACAACTTTCCATGGAGGAGAAGACTTCAACGATATCACTAGCAACAATCATTGAGTAAATCTCCAAGAGAAAGCCATCCTGATGTTCTCCTCATGAAAGTTGCCTTTAAAACAGCTCAGCAGTGTCCACACACCTGTTAAAAACAGGGCTATTTTAAGTGGAGAGATTTCTGTGGGGCACAGCAGTCTTTGGTTTGCCTGACAAATGATATGAGGAATACTGCAGAATTCATCCAATCTTTACCAACTGTTTAAGATTGCAGTGATCTTCTCAATGGCCCAATCTTGCCAAGGCATGGGTCTCATTCTAAGGCCATGAACCATAAGAAATAGGATCAATAGGCCCCTCCAGCCTACCCCATCATTCAATAGGATCATGGCTGATCCAACAGACCTTGCGTCCACTTGCCTGTGTTTTCCCATACAACAGATGATTCCCCAACAGATCAAGAATCTATCTCAGCCGTACACATACACAAGAATTCTGCCCCCATGACTCTCCCTGGTAAGAAGTTCCAAAGACTCACAGCCACCTGAGAGAAGAAATTCCTCCTCATCTCCATCTTAAATCGACACCCCTTTATGCCCTCTGGTTCTAGACTGTCCCATGAGGGGACGCATGCACTTACCCTGTCAAACCCTGAAGAATCCCATAAGCTTCAATGAGATTACCTCTCATTCTGCTGTTGTCCAAGTAAGTGGATTCCATATTGCTTCATTGCTGCTGACTGTGTCACTGTGCTGGAGTTATCTTCCATGGGGAGCAAGGGTAAGTTTCACAACTCATCGGGTGGACATTGAGCTGATTTTCATCTCTGAAGGGATTGGGGAATGTCACATTTTGAGTGGATTGCAAATAACATTCATAAAACACACACGGCAACTGTCATCTCCAAGTGAGAGAATCTGAGCATCTCCCTATGATTATTATTTTTATTACCATTGCTAAATCGATATCCCTGGGGGTTACAATTGCTCATCAACTGCATGACACAGCCACTGTGACTTCAAGAGCCGGTCAAATACAAAGAATATTGTGCTAACCTCTTCACTCCTTTGAAGCCTTCCATCATCAGCAGGACGTAAGTCAGTGGTCTGATGGAATACTCCACTCGTTTGTATGAAGGCAGTGCCAACAATACTTGAGAAGCTCAAAGCCATTCGGGACAAAACAGCTAGCACCTTTTTTTTACCATCATAAACACTCCCTCCCTCCAGTATTGGTGCACTAGGGCAGCAGTGTGTGTGCAAGATGCATTGCCCCAACAACTTTCCAAGGTGCCTTTGACAAACATGAACTCACAACTATGGCAGATGCATGTGGAATACCACCAACTGCAAGTCCCTTTCAAAGTTACGCACCATCCTGACTCAGGATTTTATTGCCTGCCATGCTCTGTTCTTGGATTAAAATCCTGGAACTCCCTTTTGACCAGTTCTGTGGGTGTAGCAAGTCAAGAACAATCAGGGATGATCAATAAATGCTTGTCTTGGCTCATCCCACGAAAGAATAAAAAAAATGTAGAATCCGTCACATTGAAACAGCTCTTTAGGTGTTTGTCCAGAAATCTTCTGCTCTTGCTGGGTGATAAATCTCCAGTGTATCTAAGAAAGAGTCATGTGAGAATCAGAAACAAAAACAAAAATTGCTGGAAAAGCTCAGCTCTGGCAGAACCTGTGGAGAGAAAGTAGAGTTAACATTTCAGGTCAAATGACCCTTGTTCAGAACATATGTACAGGAGAAGATTTTACATGAGGTTTATAGATAGAACAATGCCCCAGTGGTCCTGGCAGTCATGTGGTCTTATATCATTAGTGTAGACTATCTCATTTACATATTAATGTCAATTCTTTACCCAACATAAACAGGGAGCAGAGTCCTTTCAAAAGCTTTGCTGTGCTTGTGTCTGTGCTCTAAATGAACCATTATTCTTGCTGATCCTGCACAGAGAGGGATTGAGTTAATGTTACGAGTCCAAAATGGCCCTCCTACAGGACCGTGGGAACAGGGGACTCTGTATGATCATAGAACCCCTACAGTTCAATACAGGCCAGCCATTCGACCCAACAAGTCCACACCGACTCACCAAAGAGCATTCCACCCAGACCCATTCCCCTACCCTATCCCTGTAACCCTGCATTTCCCATGGCTAATACACTTAATCTACACATCCCTGGACACTACAGGCAATTTAGCATGGTCAATCCACCTAACCTGCTCATCTTTGGACTGTGGGAGGAATCCAGAGCACCAGGCAGAAACTCATGCAGACGCGGGGAGGATGTACAAACTCAACACAGACAGTCGCACAAGGTTAGAATCAAACACAGGTCCCTGGGGCTGTGAGGCAGCAGTGCTGACCACTGAGCCACCGTGTCGCCATGATCGTATTGAATGGCAGAGCAGGCTCGACGGGCCGAATGGCCTACCCCACTCCGTTATTATATGTTCCTGAAAAAGGGTCATATCACAATCAAAACCTTAACTGTTTCTCTCTCCACAGGTGCTGCTAAACCTCCACTGTTTTTCCAGCAATTCACAGATCTCAGTTTTCTTTTGCAGCCAGATCAGTTGAGTTTCTCTGGCATTCTCTGCATTTGTTTCAGACTTCCAGCTCCTGCAATATTCTGCACTTAGTCAGATGCCATGGAGGGATTTGAACTCAAATCATTAACACAGCCCTCCACACTGCTGCTGCAGTGACATTGCCACTGTAGCACTTCCTATGGCTGGAGCTGCTGATGTTGTTGGTGGCAGAACTCCACTGTGCTTCTTTAGTCAGGTAATGTCACACACATCGCCACACTATGGTCCTGATATGGACTGTATATTTTATAGGGGGGAGAGTGAGGGCAGCAATGGCTGCCTTACACCTCTTTGCTCCATCCTCATTCTCCATGTTAACAGAAAGGTGGAGCCACAGATAGACAGGGAGATGAAGAAGGCATTTGGTATGCTTACCTTTGTTGGTCAGTGCTTTGAGTCTAGGAGTTGGGATGTCATGTTGCAGTGGTACAGGACATTGATTAGTCCCTTCTGGAATACTACGTTCAATTCTGGTCCCTGTTATAGGAAAGATGTTGTTAAATGTAAAAAAGCATAGAGAGGATTTACAAGGTTGTTGCCGGTGTTGAAGAGTTTGACATATAGGAAGTTTCTGAATAGGCTGGGGCTGTTTTCCCTGGAGTACTGTGGAGGGCTGTGTTAATGATTTGAGTTCAAATCCCTCCATGGCATCTGACTAAATGCAGAAAATTGCAGGAGCTGGAAGTCTGAAACAGATGCAGAAAATGCCAGAGAAACTCAACTGATCTGGCTGCAAAAGAAAACCGAGATCTGTGAATTGCTGGAAAAACTGAACGCTGAGGGGTGACCTTATGGAGGTTTACAAAATCAGGAGGGGGATGGATAGGATGAATAGACAAGGGCTTTTTCTCAGGGGTGGGGAATCCAAAACTAGAGGGCATAGGTTTAAGGCGTGAGGGAAAAGATTTATCAGGAGACCTGAGTGGCAATTTTTTCACACAGAGGGTGGTGCATGTATGGAATGAACTACCAGATGAAATCTTGGAGGCTGGTACAATTACACCATTTAAAAGGCATCTGAATGGGTACAGGAATAGGAAGGGTTTAGAGGGATATGGGCCCAATGCTTGCAACTGGAACAAGACTAATTTAGGATATCTGGTCAGCATGGAGGAGTTGGACTGAAGGGTCTGTTCCATGCTGTATAACTCTATGGCTCTAATCCAAGAGTATGTTCAGAGATAATGGCTGTGGCATTTCCAGAAAAGTTGTCATTGTGAGTTGGGAAGGAAAAGGAGTTGAAAATTTCCTGGTGGGTTCAAAGTGTTGAGAAGCAAGACCTGGCACATGTGAAAACAATGCTGCAAATTGTGGCAAATTTGATAATGTCCTCCATGTTCAGTCCGCACTCAGGAAATGGTCACTTTCAGCTGTCTCAGCTGTACCTTTCAAATCCTGAAGAAGGGCTCATGCCCAAAACGCCGATTCTCTTGCTCCTTGGATGCTGCCTGACCTGCTGCGCTTTTCCAGCAACACATTTTTCAGCTCTGATCTCCAGCATCTGCAGTCCTCACTTTCTCCTGTACCTTTTAAATCCCAGTCTCACCTATCCAAGGTGTTTTACGGAAAGCAAAAGCTGAAATTTTTAATGTGGTGTCAACTGTTGATCACTTGGCAGGTGGATTATAGGAAGGAAACATTATTCCCGGATCCCAAAGACGGGGCAGGAAATTCAGTACAACCAGCTTGAGAACAAAAATAGCTAACAGCTCTGTTTCACACCTGTCAGGCAGTGTGGCAAATCCAGGCCACTGTTCATGAACCAGGAAGTTCTCCCTTTGCTGTTTCTAGTAAAACTGTAAACCCTTTTCCTGGCACATTTACAATTTGTATGACAAAACACAGATAAGGAACCTTCCCACTGTTTTTATGAGGTTACTAACACACTGGCTAAAGAAAATATTCCTCCCAATTAACATGTTTACTGTGCTTCCTGAGGAGATGTGCACCTGCCTTATATCACATGTGCCAATCATGTTTTTGAGCTTGAGCTATCTGGGGTGCAATTCCAATGAATATACTTGTGCACTCTATGTTGTTGAAGTTCTGACAACGACTTTTTAAAAATAATTAAAGGCTTTGTGATTTTTACTAAGATAAACCATTGTCCAGAATTACTTCAATAGGTTAGAAAATGCGTTATTTTAAAAAAATGAAATGCTTCTGTTTGTCACCTCTACAGTCCTGTAGCAAGTAAATCTTATCCATCAGTACCCAATACCCTTTCAGTAACTCCTTAATCCATTTTTCTATTGCAGAATATTTGTTGTAATTCCACCAATAATGAAATGGTGGTAAACCTGGAGCAAATGTTCACACAATACCAAGTCCCACTGCAGTTTCAATCTAACTTCCTGTCCTTACAGGCTGTAATGCCTATTCTATAGATAGTTAAAAATCACACAACACCAGGTTATAGTCCAACAGGTTTAATTAGAAGCACACTAACTTTTGGAGCGACGCTCCTTCATCAGGTGGTAGTGGGCATCCTTGAGTACTTCCAGGGCTAACACCTTCAAGATATTGTCTAGCTATCACCATTATTAACAGCTAACCCGAGAATGCAACTTTAAGAAAAAGGTTTTGTGATTTACACATGAAAGAAGTGAAACTATCACTGTATTCTAACAGATGAAAGGCTTAACAGACAAACAATTCTTCAATGTATACTTTCAGTTACATCACACTGCAAATTTTTGCTATAAATTCTGAGTTACGATCGAGCCCTCCACAATCACCTGATGAAGGAGCGTCGCTCCGAAAGCTAGTGTGCTTCCAATTAAACCTGTAACCTGGTGTTGTGTGATTTTTAACTTTGTGCACCCCAGTCCAACACCGGCATCTCCAAATCATATTCTATACATAGACTTGTTGGAGTTTTGAAACTGTTGCTCGCTTATACTAGTTTATTTGTGCTTGGGAATCTGTCCGATTACAGCATGAGAAAGCCCAAAGTTCCTCACACTTTCTACACACCTGTATTCATTCAAAAACATCCTAATGACTTGAAAGCAATGATTCCACCATAATTTTTATGACCTCTGACCTAGTTTTCTCCCTAGCTTACCAATTATTTCCAGTAGATGGGGCTGCTACCTCAATGTCACAGTATTTTGACCAGATTTGTGGCCAAGCAGAATCCTCCTCTTGAAATATAAATGGCCGTGTCACACATGCGCAACTGCTTTTGCCAATTCCATACCATTCTTACAAATGCTTCAACTTTTCAGCATATGGTATCAGAAGCTGTATTTGAATTGCCCACAGAACGGATGTTGGTGACAAGTCCACAGAAGGAGTAATGCATGAATACACTAAAATGCTCAGAAAAGGCATCAGTACCAGAGACTAATGAATCAGATAATGTGCATGTTTAAAAAAGGCAGAGACAATGAGTTGAGAAAACTAAAGGCCGCTTGAGAATGGGACTCTTGTTCAAGGATGTAATAGAGAAAGAGAAATTTCAATTGTGACAAAGAATAGTTAGCACAGATTTAAAAAGTAAAGGTTATCTTTACCAAACCTCTTTAGTTCTTTGAAGAATCATCAAAAAGCGCACATGCATATAATAGAACATATGTTAAGCTATGAACCTGTATTGGAAATGAACCTCAATATAGATTTATGTCAATTAGCATGTATTGGTAAGAAGAAACCACATCCTCCTAGGAAAATCATTTTGTAAACGGGGTGGAGAAACAAAGAGTGCTAGAGACAATCATAAATCATTAAAATTAAGAACAACAAGGACATTAAAAAGAAAGCCGGCTGATTCATTTGAACTATGATAGATATGAAAGGCTGAGAATTTCATAGAGTCATAGAGTCACAAAACACAGAAACAGGGTCTTCGGTCCAACTCATCTGTGCCAACCAGACATCCCAATCTGACCTAATTCCATTTGCCAGCATAGCCCTCTAAACTCTTCCTATTCATATACCCTTCCAAATGCCTTCTAAATGTTGTAATTGTACCAGCCTCCACCATTTCCTCTGGCAGCTGATTCCATACACACACCACACTCTGAATGAACAAATTGCCCCTCAGGTCCCTTTCAAATCTTTCCCCTCTCACCCTTTCCCCTCTCATTTTAGACTCCCCTCCCTTGGAAAAAAGGCCTTAGCTATTCACCCTATTGAAGCCCCTCATGATTTTATAAATATCAATAAGGTCACCTCTCAGTCTCTTTGTGTAGCTCAAACCCTCCAGTCTGACAACGTCTTTTTGAAACTTTTCTGTACCCTCTCTAGTTTAACAACATCCTTCCTACAGAAGGGCAACCAGAATTGCATGCAATGTTCCAAAAGTGACCTCACCAATGTCCTGCACAAAGGCAACAAGATGTCCCAATGCCTATACTCAACATTATGACCAAGGAAGGCAAGCGTACCATTTGCCTTCACCATCCTGTCTACCTGCAACTCCACTTTCAAGGAACTATGCACCTGCACCCCTAGGTCTCTTTGTGGAACTTCAGCATTGCCAGCTGGGCCAGTATTTATAACCATAAGAACTCATGGTTCTTAGGGTTACCATTAATATGGCGAGATTTCAATTCCAGATTTATTAACTGAATACAAACTGCATCACCTCCTGAGTTGGAATTTAGACTTGTGGTTTTGAAGTATTAACCTGAGCTTCCAAACTACAAAGCCCCTGACATTACCATTACCCCAATGTTGGTACAGAGTGAGAGCTATTTCTGAGTGGGCAATGAGGAAATTAACATAAATATTGCTGGAGAGGGATCTGCCACCATGAGTTAGTGTTTATATTAGAGAGAGTGAGTAAAAGAGAGAGAGACAGCATCAGCTCATTTTAAAAATATATTGTTGAAAGTGCATTGTTTCAGTTGCAAAAGATCAAATGGCTGGTGTGGGAACAAAAGCAAATACAACAAGTACTGAAGCCAACTGGCAAAGTGTTTCATCTCATCGGCAGTTACAATCAGTTTATTTTCACACTTTCCTCCAAGTTACTAATTTCCTTGTCTTTTAGTATGATTTCTGATTGTATTTTTCCATTCGAGAAGCAGTCTGAAATGGTTTAGGGCGAACAAAATTATGGGACATAGGAACAGGAGTAGGCTATTCAGCCCTTTTATCCTCTTCTGCCATCCAATGAGGTCATGACAGATCTCTATCTAACATCTACCCACTTGCTTTAGTTCCATTAGCTTTATTACAATTGCCTACCTACAAACTCTGTTTGAAATAAACCTTCAACAGAGGCTCCTGTGGTGCAGTGGTAGTTTCAGTACCTCTGTTCCAGAAGGCCTTGGTACAAATTGGACCTGCTCCAAAGATGTATAATAACATGCCTGAACATCAGGTGGATTAAAAAAAACATTAACAGTCCTTTGCAGTTGAGTCTCATCAAACTGATATTTACTGAAATTACCCATGAATATTCTTGTTCGTATTTCCCACTTGTTTTGGACTTTCCCACCAGCAGAGATTTCAATTATCAAATCCTTCAATCAAGTCATGCATGTCGGTTAGGCCAACCCTTGATCATCGACTCTCATGGCAACTTCAAAGTTGCAAATGGAGAGATATCGCAAAGTGAAAACCCCATCAATCACAGACACCAGGGCAGTAACTGGGAGATGGTGGGTGGATGTGGGGGTGGAGAAGGGAAAGCAAGAAGATTGTGGGAGTAAACCCTTCCTCCCTGAGGAGGAGGAAGGCAAATAAAATGACTGAACAATTCAAGAGAAGCCATAAAAGTAGGTCACACCTCCACCGTCTCGACCAGGGCATGGTACATGACTGAAAGGACAATGGCCCGTTCCTGATCCATGCGACACTTTATTATGGTCAACCCTCACCAGACAGTGAGTGTTAGCAGACTACTTGCAATTGGAAAACAGCAGCACTGAGCTCCTATGAGCCCATGACATCCATCCACATTCTGGGGATACAGGCTAAAGTGAAGATTTCAAGAGTGGCAACAGATTTTAGTTGGGAAAGGGTACCAAGGCCAGGGAAGTAAGGTTGAGATATAAATCAACCCCAGTCACCTAGAATGACAGAACAGGTTCAAGAGACTGAATAACTATTCTTGTATTTATTTTGCTGATTACCCATATACCTGCCAGTGGGCAACCTTGTCTAAAGAAACCATTCCACGATCAAATATACAATTAGATTACTGAGACTCATCTCATTGATGGTGCAGACTTGCAGGCAACATTTACAACAGGACAAATTTTCAACTTGCTTCCTGATATGGTATCTCTGACACACTAGCTATTATTAGAAGCCACCTGATCTTCCCTTCACAGAGTTAGAGAAAAAAATAATATTGGGACGTTTCCAGAATGTATAGTCAATTCATAACACCAAGTTATTGTGGGAAATTCCTGTTTGGAATAAACCAATCAGAACTTGAGAAGATGATGGTGAGCTGTGTTCCTGAAACAGTTTTCATTCGGGTGAAGAGACACTAAGGAAACGAGAATGGACCAGCAAGTGAGAGATGAGGGCAATAGAATAGAACAGGGATATCTTTATTCATTCATGGGATGTGGGCATTGATTCATTCAAAGCCTGCCAGGTGGACTGGCTTTTATTGCCCATTCATAGTTGCCCCTGAGAAGGTGGTGGTGAACTACCCTTGCAAACCACTGTAAGTAGATGCGTAAGTAGATCCACAATGCTGTTAGGCAGGAATTCCAGGATTTGACCCAGCAACAGTGAAGGAATGACAATCTGTTTCCAAATCAAGATGGTGAGTGGCTTGGATGGGATCTTGCAGGTGGTTGTGTTCCTATGAATTTGCTGCCTTTGTCCTTCTAGATGGAAGTGGTCATGAGTTTGGAAGGTGCTATCCATGGAGTTTTTGGTGAATTTCTGCAGTGCATCATGTGGATAGTATGCACTGATGCTACTCAGCATCATTGATGGAGGGTGTGAATGTTTGTAGATGTGGTTTGTCTTGGATGGGTGTTAAGCTTTATTGGGGTTACAATCATCCAAATAAGTGGGGGATTCTCACATTCTCACTTCTGCCTGTCGATGTTAGATCGTTTTGAGGAATCAGTAGGATAGTTACTCACTGCAGAGTATCTAATTTCGAAAGGTCCTGGGGAGTGTTGTTGAACAAAGAGACCTTGGAGTGCAGGTTCATAGCTCCTTGAAAGTGGAGTCGCAGGTAGATAGGATAGTGAAGAAGGTGTTTGTTAAGCTTTCCTTTATTGGTCAGTGTATTGAGTACAGGAGTTGGGAGGTCATGTTGTGGCTGTACAGGACATTGGTTAGGCCACTTTTGGAATATTGCGTGCAATTCTAGTCTCTTTCCTATTGGAAAGATGTTGTGAAACTTGAAAGGATTCAGAAAAGATTTCCAAGGATGTTGCCAATTTTGGAAGATTTGAGCTATAGGGAGGGTGGAGTAGGCTAGGGCTGTTTTCACTGGGGCGTTGGAGGCTGAGGGGTGATCATTTGGAGGTTTACAAAATCATGAGGGGCATGGATAGGATAAATAGACAAAGTCTCTTCCCTGGGATGGGGGAGTCCAGAACTAGAGGGTATAGGTTTAGGATGAGAGGGGAAAGATAAAAAAGAGACCTAAGGGGCAACCTTTTCATGCAGAGGGTGGTACGTGTATGGAATGAGCTGCCAGAGGAAGTGGTTGAGGCTGATATAATTGCAACATTTAAGAGGCATCTGGATGGGTGTATGAATGGGAAGGGTTTGGAGGGCTGTGGATTAGCTTTTGGCAGGTGGGACTAGATTGGGTCGGGGTATCTGGTTGGCATGGACGAGTTGGACCAAAGGGTCTGTTTCCATGCTGTACGTCTCTATGACTCTGTGACTCTATGCTCTCGTAGTCACAGCAATTGCATAGTTAGTGCAGTGGAGTTTGTGGTCATTTTCTAGGATGTTGGTAGTGAGGAATTCAGTGATGGTAATGCCACTGAATGCCAAGGGACATTGGTGAGGTTGTCTCTTGTTAAAAATGGTCATTAATGACACTGGAATGTTGTGAGCTACAGTACTTGTCACATTTTAACATGAATCACTTCAGTATCTGTGAATGCACAAGTGGAGCTGAACTTTGCACAATTATCAACAGATATCCCTATTTCAAGCCTTATGATGCAGGGTGGGTCATTGTTGAAGTAGCTGAAGATGGTTGAGCAGAAAATAGCACTTTGAAGAACCCATGTAGGTATGTTCTGGAGCTGAGGTGACTGACCTCCAATAAGGACAGCCATCTTCTTTTGGGCCAGTTTTGACTCCAATTAGCAGAGAGTATTTCCCATGATTCCCATTGACTCAAGTCTGATTGTGTTCCTCAATACCATACTCAATCAAATGTTCTGGATGTCAAGGGCTGTCACTGTCACATCACCTCTGGACTTCAGCTCTTTTGCCCATATTTGAACCAAGGGTGAAATGAGGTCTGGAGCTGAATGGCCCTGGTGGAGCTCAAATTGAGTTTCACTGAGCAGGTTATTGCTGTGCATGTGCTGTTTGACAGCACAATTGATGACCCCTTCCATCACTTTATTGATGACTGAGTAGACTAAAGGGTGGTAATTCGATGAATTGGATTTGCACAGGACATACCGGGGGACCTTTCCACAGTATCAGGCAGATGTTAGTGTTGTAGCTATGCTGGAACAGCTTGGCTATGGCGTTGGCAATGTTAGAGCAAGTCTTCAGTAATTTTGCTAGCGTGTTGCCAGGGCCTATTGCATTTCCAGTAATCACTGCCTCCAGCCAGATCTTGATTTCATGAGAAGTGAATCAGCTCAGGTTTGGAGGGCCGATGGGCCTGTTCCTGGGCTGTAAATTTTCTTTGTTCTTTGTTCTTTGAATCAAAGTGACTGAAGACTGGCATCTGTGTTGATGGGGACTACAGAAAGCTAAGATGGATCATCCATTTGGCACTTCTGGCTGAACATTGTTACAAATTTTATTCAATTTTATCTCCAACTATCATCAATCCAAGATATATACCAAGATGGCGCCGTAATATGACTCCTGAGCTGGAGCTTGTTGACTCCATCCATTTCTTGTCTTTTTTCACTCTCTTTTCACATTTCTTTCCTTTATCTTTTTCGTTTTACCTCCTATCCTCGGGCACCTTCAGCTATGTGAAAGCTAGGGGGGCTCCCCGCTTCAGTGTGGTCTTGAACTCCTGGCCTCAGTGTGGAACCTGACTCACTGCCTCAGCGTGGAACTGGACTCACTGCCTCAGTGTGGAACCGGACTCACTGCCTCAGCGTGGAACTGGACTCACTGCCTCAGCGTGGAACTGGACTCACTGCCTCAGTGTGGAACCGGACTCACTGCCTCAGTGTGTACTCAAACTCCCAACCTAAGTGTGGACTCAAACTCCCGGCCTCAGCATGGACTCAAGCTCCCGGCCTCAGGGTGGTCTTGAACTCCCAGCCTCAGCATCGATTCCAACTCCCGGCCTCAGTGTGGTCTCAAACCCCTGATCTTGGTGTGGACTTGAACTCCCAGCCTCAGCACAGACACGAATTCTTGGCCTCAGTGTGGACTTGAACTCCCAGCCTCGGCATGGACTTGGACTCTCGGCCTCAAACTGGACCCTAACTCCCAGCCTCAGTGTGGACTCTAAGTCCTGGCCTCAATATGAACTCAAACTCGTGGCCTCAGCGTGGACTTACACACCCCTGGCCTCAGTGTGGATTCGAATCCCCAGTCTCAGCACAGACTTGGACTTTCAGCCTCAGTGTGGTCTCAAACCCCTGGCCTTGGCATGGACTCAAGCTCCCAGCCTCAGTGTGGGCTCTAACACCCAGCCTCAGCGAGGTCTTGAACTCCCGGGCTCAGCAAGGACTCAAACTCCGTGTCTCAGTGTGGTCTCAAACACCCAGCATCAGTGAATACTTGGGCTCCCAGCCTCAACGTGTACTCAAACACCCAGCTTAGGTGTGATCTCAAACTCCTGGCCTCAATTTGATCTCAAAAGCTCAGCCTTGGCATGAACGCAAATTCCTGGCCTTAACATGGACTCCAACTCCCGGCCTTAACGTGGGCTCAAACTACTGGCCTCAGTGTATACTCGGACTTTCAGTCTCAGCATGGACTCAAACGCCTGGCCTCAGTATGGGTCTCGAACTCCCAGCCTCAGTGTGGTTCAAACTCCTGGCATCAGCGTGGTCTCAAACCCCTGGCCTCAGTGTGATCTTAAATGTCCAGCCTTGGCATGGGCACAAATTCCCAGCCTCAGTGTGGACTCGAACTCCCAGCCTCAGCATGGACTCAAACCCCCAGCCTCAGCACAGACACGAACTCTTGGCCTCAGCATGGACTCAAACCCCAAGCCTCAGCACAGACACGACCTCTTGGCCTCAGCGTGGTCTCAAACTCACAGCCTCAGCATCGACTCCAATGCCCGGCCTCAGCATGGTGACAAACCTCTGGCCTTGGTGTGGACATGAACTCCTGGCCTCAGTGTGTACTCAAACTCCTGGCCTCGGCGTGGACTCTAAATCCTAGCCGCAGCGCGGACTCGAACCCCACCTTGCCTCAGCACAGACTTGAACCTTTGGCCTCAATGTGGATTTGAACTCTCAGCCTCAGTGTGGACTCGCACTCCCAGCTTTGAATTGCAATGCAATGCAGTGTGGTTTAGAGGCACTGTTATTCTGAACTCATATTTCTCTTTTTTTCTCATTTATTGCTGGGCTTTCTTTTCCTATATTTTTCAAATTTTTTTTCCACTGACACTTTGGACTTAAAATCTTTACCTAGGTACCTTGGTACCTAAGAAGATGCTACAAGTGGCGATTTGTAAACTTTTTACTGTATTCATGTTTGTAAGTGTGACAATAAAGCTAATACAATTCTTAATTCAGTCAGAAGAGCAGTGTGCATAAATGGCTGGATTGCTCTGTCTTTGTAGAACTGACATGGATTTGATGGGCTGAATGGTCTCCTTCTTTACCATACTCTGAGACACCATATTAGTTCAGCACTGCAATTTGCAAGCCTAATCTACACTGTCGAGACAAACATTTGTAAAATAGCTGTTTGGGCTAGGTCTCAGCGGCACTCTTAGAACCCTATCACCATTTGGATACAATCTTCCGGAGAGGGTGGGGTGAAAAATATAACGTATATCAGTATACAATCTTTAAAGCTGGAAAAAAGATTGGTGAACTCTGCAAATTATGTTGCACAACAAACCTGCGAGTGAGAGAGAAATGGAACATATTTCTCATGGAAAATTGCACTTAATCTCAAGCAATCTCTAATATGCACATTACATCAATAGTAAAGTCCTGCAAAAATTCACTGATATATAATTAACAAGCTCCGCTGAGACTATATAAAGTAATTGACGTTTCCGCTGCTGTTAGCCTGCGCTTAATATTGAGCTTGAACTTTTTCTTCCCTATAACAATAAAGCAATTATAAAAACAGCTGACCTATGAGTCGATCAAACAGCACATGCCATGGCTAATCCATTAAAGATGTTTCATCTCTTACGACGTACAAAATGAAACGGTACGGTTTTAATCAGCAAGAGTTGCCATCTGTTTCGAAAAGCTAATTCACTCAGGCCAGTGAGGGACATTTTCTTTCAGGAAATGCTTACTCTCAACCTAATTTTCAAAGTGATTTTGTTAACTTTTCACCTGTTGCCTTAATGCCCTCAGCCCTACTGTTATTTTCATATGGCAGGAGTGGTGATTAGCAATGTTAAAATAACTAGATCCAGAGAAGTGAACCGGGGGTAGTTACATTCCAGACGGTGAGTGTGACTGCAGATTTTAGTCTGAAACATTAGTGAAGGTGCACTATAGAACGGCTTTGTTACAACCTTAATTTGAGATTAAAAACATTGGCCTGGCCTAAAAGCTATTTACAAACCATTCCACCTGTAATTCTCTCCCTTCCTCTCCTATCATGTTTCCAATACCTCATTCTTCAAGTCCTCTACTAGCTCGCCCATGTGTCTGGCATTTGTCCTTTTGCCTAGATAGGGGAATGCCAGCAGACTATTTGACAATGAGGGGAATCACAGCCGCCCATGCTCGACTCACCCCTTTGGAGTCACCAAAGCTACACTAGAATTTTAGCTAACTCTGCCTCCCCCTTCTGTTCATGGGAATTACATAAGTGGAATTATCGAATGGTTACAGCATAGAAAGAGCCCATTCAGCCCACATGACCAGACGCACCACAGAAAGCATTCTATCTTATCCTGAATTGCACTTGAGGAGGATGCCTTCTTGATCTGCTGCAGTCCATGTGGCATAGTGAAACTCACAGTGTTGATATGGGATGGAGTGAATTGGGTTTTTGAAGTTGGTGCCCAGATAGAGAGAGAGAGAGAAAGAGAAAAAGAGAGAATAAAGGGATAGCAAACAAAGAGATTGCTGATTATATGTCGGGAGAGAGAGAAATGCTGGGTAGGGTGCGAATGAGGAGCGTAAATTGTTAAAAACAGGTTGGCTATGCTGGGATTAAACCATACCAACCAGGACCCAGGGGTGAGGGAGAGGGTAGCAAACATAGAGAATGCTGTTCATGCTCTAACATTGTTAAACTCAAAGTTAAGTGTTGAGGGCTAAGATACCCAGGCAGAAGATGAGGTATTGCTCCTTCAACTTACAGTGAGTGCCATTGGAGCAATGATGTAGTCTTGAGACAGAAATCATAGAATCCCTAGAGTGTGGAAGCAGGCCATTCGGCCCATGGACTCCACATCAACTCTCTGAAAAGCATCTACTCAGACCAAGCCTACTCTATCCCTTTATTTCCCATGGCCAATCCACCTAACTTGCGCATCTTTGGGCTGTGGGAGAAAACCGGAGCACCCGGAGGGAACCCATACAGATACATGGAGAATGTGCAAGCTGTACTCAAACAGTCGCCCAAGGGTGGAATCGAGCCCAGGTTTTTGGTGCTGTGAGGCAGCGGTGCTAACCACTAAGGCACCATGTCACCCACAGTTGACAAGGGAACATGGCGGTGTGTTGAAGTGGCAGGCAACTGGAACCTCAGGGCCATTTTTGCAGACAGGGTGTAGATGTTCAACAAAGTGGTTACCCAGTCTGTATTTGGTCTTGCTGAAATGCAGAAGACCACCTTTTGAACAGCGAGTAGAGTAGACTAGATTGAGTGAAGTGCAGGTAAATCGCTCCTTCACCTGAAAAGTATATCTGGAGCCCTGGATAGTGAGGAGGGAGGAGGTAAATGGGCAAATGTTGGAATTGCATTTCGTGGGCATATGTGGAGGTGTTAGGAGTGGATGAGGTGTAGACTAAAGTGGACTAGAGGGTACAGTCTCTATGAAACACTGACAAGGGAGAGAAGAGGATATGTGTCTGGAGGTAGCAGAAATGGTGGCTTATAATATTTTGGATATAGAGGTTGCTGGGTTGGAAAGTGAGGACCAGGGGTACCTATTAGTATTATAGGAGGAGAGGGAAGGAGGGAGGGCAGAAGTGCTGGAAATGGGTTGAACATGGCTAGAGGCCCATTTAAACATGGTATGAGAGGAAAAAGGTGGACATTTCCGAGGACCCTGCAGATGGTGGCATCATCAGAATGGATGTGAATGGAGAAGGAAGGCTTGGGAGAATGGAATTGAATCCTTCCAGGAAGCAGGGTGGATGGCTGCATAGTCCAGGCAAAAGTGAGGACTAGATTAGAGTGTTGCTGGAAAAGCACAGCAGGACAAGCAGCATCCGAGAGCAGGAAAATCAACGTTTCGAGCAGGAGCCCTTCATCAGGAATGAAGCTGGGAACCTCGGGGGGTGGAGAGATAAATGGGAGGGGGTGGGGCTGGGGAGAAGGTAGTTGAGAGTACAATAGGAGGATGGAGGAAGGGGTAAAGGTGATAGATCAGAGGGGAGGGTGGAGCGGATAAGTGGGAAGGAAGATTGACTGGTGGGACAGGTCATGAGGATGGAGCTGAGCAGGAAGTTTGGAACTGGGGTAAGGTGGGAGGAGGGGAAATGAGGAAACTGGTGAAGTCCAGATTGATGCCCTGGGGGGTTGAAGGGTTCAGTGGCAGAAATTGAGGCATTTATCGTCCAGGGCATCGGGTGGTGAGGGAGTGGCAATGGAGGAGGCCCAGGACTTGCATGTCCTCGGCAGAGTGGGAGGGAGAGTTGAAATGTTGGGCCATGGGGCGGTGGGGTTGGTTGGTGCAGGTGTTGCGGAGATGTTCTCTGAAGCGCTCTGAGAGGAGGCTTCCTGTCTCCCCAACATAGAGGAGACCACATTGGAAGCAACAGATACAGTACATGTGTGGAAGTGCAGGTGAAACTTTGATGGATGTAGAAGACTCCTTTGGGGCCTTGGATGTAGGTGAGGGGGAAGGTGTGGGCGCAGGTTTTGCAATTCCTGCGGTGGCAGGGGAAGGATGTATAGTCCAGGTAACTGTGGGAGTCAGTGGATTTGTGATGGATATTAGTGGTATTTGGTTTTCAGCATCTGCAGTCATTGTTTTTACCTTATTAGTGGCCAGTCTATTCCCAGAAATGGAAAGAGAGATGTCGAGGAAGGCAAGGAAGGAGTAGAGATGGACTGGGTGAAGGTGAGAGCAAAGTGCAAATTGGAAGCAAAATTGATAAATTTTTCCAATTCCAAACACGAGAGAAAAGCAATATTGATTATTTCATTGATGCAGCAGAGAAAGAGTTGTGGGGAGAGACCTGAGTAATTTGAATGGGCTGCTCCCAACACATCTGAACCATTTTCAACCATCTACACTTCTTGTTACCTCCCTATGTAGCATTTCAGCTCATCATCAGCAATCTCTTTGTTTGTCTATCTCTTTCTTTGCCTCTCTCTAGGCATAGTCTCCGTGTCACACACATCATCAGCAGAGATAGCATCTTTTCCCAGGTTCTGGTAAAGGCTCACTGGACTTCAAACATAACATTTACTCCATTTCTTTCTCCACAGATGCTGCCAGATCTGCTGAACTTTTCCAGCACATTTGGGTTGCCTTTTAGATTTTTAAAAATGAACCCTGTTCTCATCTTTAGGTAGGGACAGTTTAGCTGTCAAGGAGCTAGAAGATTCAGAACCATATCCCACAATTAGATTTCATTGTGCTTCTTAATACATGGAAAACAGATTCAATAAGGGTGGGTGTTGTGGACAAGTATGCGGGTAACCAAGGATAAGCAACAGCCACATTCAGTAAGTGCAGAGCCCCATGCCACATCTGAAAAATTGAGCTGTCCTCTAGGTTTGTTCATAGGGATGACATGTAATTAATTTAATTTGATTTATGATTGTCACACATACCTAGGTACAATGAAAAGTTTTGTTTTGCGTGCAGTACAGGCAGATCATGCCATACAAAGTGCATTAGAGTAATAGAACAGAGTGAAGAATACAATATTTACGGCTGCAGAGAAGGTGTGCAAACAGCAAGATCATGGCTGCATTAAAATGATCCTTATGAAAAACATTTTTGTTTGACAAGGAGCCAGGAACAGCAGGAATCATGGACACTCCCAACTTCAGTCAAATCCTGCCCCCCTAACTGTGGTACCCCAACCCAGCACATTGCTGCAGCCACTGTCAAAGTGGCAGGCAGCTTGAAATTCAGTGCAACAGAAGACTGAGTTACTTGGTTAAGAACCAGAAGTTCTCTGAGTTAACTTACACAAGACTCACAGGCTTCTCAGTTCACCTAGTTCATATCAAACTACCTTTGGATCTAAAAGCGAGCGATGAACTTTTAGTCTGCTGTTTGTCTGTATGCAAACTGCAGACATTGCCTGTTGTATCTAAGATCTCAAACTAATAAAACTGAAAGACAGTTCAGTAGCTTCTTAGAAGTGCTTGTTTTTTTGTTTGTGTCAGTATTGTCTGGAACAGACAGAAGCACAGAACTTAAGGAAAGTACATGCATTTTACAGTATCAAAATGACAGACTTAGAGTCATACAGTCATACAGCAACAAACTCTTTGGTCCAACTAGTCCACATTCAGAAAGTTTCCCAAACAAAACTGGTTTTAGCCCATATCCCTCTAAACCTTTCCCATTTGTGTAATTGCCCAAATGTTTTTCAAATGTTGTAACTGTATCTGTATCTACTACTTCCTCTGGCAGTTCATTCCACATATGTACCACCCTCTGTATGAAAAGATTGCCCCGCAGATCACTTTAAAATCTTTCTGCTCTCACCTTAAAAGTATGCCCACAAGTTTTGAACTCCCCCATCCTGGGAAACAAACCTTGCTTATTCACCTTAGAATTTTGAATGAGCTTTATTGTCACATGTACTCAGATGAGTACAGTGAAAAGTTTACAAATCACCACTTATGACACCATCTTAGGTTCAAAGTACCTAGGTACAGATACTTCAGTATCAATTCTCAAGGAAATAAAAGTTCAGCATTACAGATTATAGGAATAAATTAGAAAAATAAGAAAAAAAATTAAAAATTAAAATAACAGTCCTTCCAACTCAGTCTAACCTGGTACCCAGCCTCTGTATCGCAGCTGGCTTCACCTCGAGGCTGCAAGTCCACACTGAGGCCATGCCGGGCTGGGCCAGAATTTCATCACACCGGGCTGAGAGACCACCACCCTGGGTTGAGAGACCACCATGCCAGGCTGAGCGACTGCTACCCCAGGCTAAGAGACGACCACCCCAGGCTCAGTGACCACCACCCAGGCTGAGAGACCACCACCCTGGGTTGAGAGACCACTACGCCAGGCTGAGAGACCGCCATTCCAGGCTGAGAGACCCCCTACTCCAGGCTGAGAGACCAGCGCCACAGGCTGAGTGACTGCCACCCCAGGCTGAGACACCAGCATCCCAGGCTGAGTAACCACCACCCTGGGCCGAGTAACTGCCAGCCAAGGCTGGGAGACTGCCACCCCAGGCTGAAAGACCATCCCACCAGGGTGAGAGACCAACCTCCTGGGTTGAGACACTAGGTCAGGAGACTGCCATGCTGGGAGAGGAGACCATCGCCATGGGCTGAGTGACCACTACACTGAGCCGAGAGATCATCATGCCAGATCGAGAGACCATCATGCCAGGCCGAGGGACCACCATGCTGGGCTGGGAGAACACCATGCTGGGCTGGGAGAACACCATGCTGGGCCATCAAGAGACCACCATGCTGGGCTAGGAGACTGCCACGCCGGGCCGAGAGATCACTACAATGGACGACGAGGCTGCCAGGCTGGGCCTTGCGATTGCCACACCACATCCATGCAGAGGCCAAGTCTGAGTCTGCGCTGAGGCAAATTGTTCAAGATATTGCTGAGAAGAAGGAAGGAAAAAAAAACCACAAAAAAATGAGGAAAAAGGAAATGGCTGAAGCAGACGAGCTCCTGCTAATGAACCTTTGGTCTCCATCTGGTTGGCATGAGGTCACCCCACAAGGTACCTAGGTATAGATACTTCAGCATTAATTCTAAGGGAAAAAGAAAGAAAACTACAGAAATAAAAGTCCAACATTACAGATTATTCCAGGGAAAGAGTCCCAGCCTATCCAGCCACTCCTTATAATGGAAGCCATCCAGTCCCGGCAACATCCTGGTAACAGCACAGAATGCAGGTTCCAGCATCAAGTTCCTCTGCTCTATCCACATTTTAATGCTTACTTTAATCTACTGACACTCAATGGGTCTGAGGCAAGGTTTCTTCCTGGTGGCAATGGCGGTGGATGGAGTTGACTCTGGTGCGGTGTGGTGGAGATCCAGTCCAACATGGGGGAGAGTGAGAGAGTGAGCCCAATGCAGAGGAGAGCGAGCCAAACTTGGAGGAAATTGAACCTTTGAGAGAATTGCCAGCCCAGCATGGCAAAGCACTTAAGAAGGGCTTTAATGTCAAGTTTTTTAAACTTTATTTCTTTTTTTTCTACTTCGCACATAAGATTCTGCACCTAAGTTGACTCCAGGAATGGTGATATTGTGTACTTTTCACTGTACTCCTGTATCCCTATGCTTGAGCACATGTAACAATAAAATCTAATTCTAATTACTGTCTGCACCTTTTCCAGCTGAATAATGTTGTTTTCCTATAGCAGGATGACCAGAACTGTACAGAGTAGTCCAGAGGTGGCCTCACCAACATCATGTACAACATGATGTCCAAATTCGTATACTCAATAGTCTGAGCAATGCACGCTTGTTGCTAAACTTAGTTTTACATCAGATTAGATTCAATTCCCTACAGTGTGGAAACAGGCCCTTTGGCCCAACTAGCTCATTTCGATCCTCCAAAGAGTAACCCACCCAGACCTATTGCCCTCTGAATAATGCACCTAATGCTATGGGCAATTTAGAATGGTCAATTCAGCTGACCTGCACATCTTTGGACTGTGGGAGGAAACCGGAGCACCCGGAGGAAACCCACGCAGACATGGGGAGAATGTACAAATTTCACACAGACAGTTGCCCAAGGCTGGAATCAAACCTGGGTCCCTGGCACTGTGAGGCAGCAGTGCTAACCACTGAGCCACCACGCCATCCCAAAGAAATCAAATTTCCTTGTCTATTCTGACCTTCCCTATTTCTGCACAACAGGTGGTGAACAAAATATATTCAAAAAGGTAAAGAGTACATCTGAGTGAATGAGCAGAAAAGTGAATCCTAATATCAACGGAAGTGGTGTAGACATTCAGCCAGCATCTGTGGAGAAAGAAACAGAGTTAATGTTTCAAGTGAAAAGAATCTTCTTTGGAACTGTTCTCACTCCACAGATTCTATCAGACCTGCTGACTTTCTTCAACGTTTACTGTTTTTATTTCAGGTCACTAACATCCAGAGTATGTAGCTTTTCATTATGAGAGCACAACCTGTTAGTTTGCTCTTATGATAAGGGTGATTTATCAATAAAGAAAAAATCGGGCTGTCTGCAGAAAACTTTAAAAGCAAGATTACGGTGAAAAATCCAGTGGGATTTTATATTTTAGGTTGAGTTGTAAACAAAAGTATACAAAACATGATTTGGACTTCAGTTGAAGTAAAATTCAGTTGTCACCCCATTATAAAGATTCTCATACATTATCCAAAACATTCACCCAGTCTGTGCACACCGTGATTGCACAGTCCACCTCACAAAGACATACTCAGTAGTAACTTCCAACCATTGGCTGTCACCACTCAGAAAGACAAAAGCAACAATTGTCTGAGAATACCAGTGACTCCAAGTCCCAACTCAAATCAAGCACGGTCCTGATGTGGACATGTGTTGCTGTTCTTTTATAGTTGCTGGGTTGAAATCCTGGAACTCTTTCTCAAACAGCAATGTAGGCGTTTACTTCATCATATAATGTCATGGTTTAACAGGACAGCCCAACATTATTTATTCAAGGAAACTCAAGAAAGGTAAGAAATATCAAACTTGACAAGGATACCAACATCCTCACCATGAATAAGGCAATCAAAATTGTACTTAGTCGACATTGTAACCAGTTGAATAGAGAAGGTTGCGGCCAAACCCTTTAGAAATGCTTAACTGTTAATAAGAATTCAAAAGTTTAAATATTAAAATATTACTTTTTTAATAATCTGTAGGTAAGAACATTATATATATGTGATTAGTGCTAAAAGTATAGGGAAGTGGAAGAGTTTTTAATGTAAATAGCAATTGAAACCATGTCTGGAGTATTGTCTGTAACTTTGTCTTCTTACTAAGAGAGAACATATTTGCCACAGAGGGAGTATTGATAGAGTCATGGAGTCCTACAGCAGTGAGACAGGCCCTTCAGCCCAAACTGGTCCATGCCAACCCAGATGTCCATCTATGCTAACCCCATTTCCCTGAACTTGGCCCAAATCCTTCTAAACCTTTCCTACCCATGTATTAGTCCAAATGCCTTTTAAATATTGTTAATATACCCACCTCAATTGCTTCCACTGGCAGCTCATTCCATATGCATACCATCCTCTTTATAAAAATGTTGCCCCTCAGGTTCTCTTTCATTCTTTTTCCAGATGTCCTCTCATCTTCGATTCCCCAACCCTGGGAAAAAGACTGAGTGCATTTAACCTATCCACACCCATTATGATCTTATACACTTCTATAAGATCTCCACTTGGTCTCCTACGATCTAAAGAAAAATGTCCTAGCTTGTCCAATTCTCCCTATAACTCAGTCCCTTGAGTCCTGGCAACATCCTTGTAAATATCTTCTGTACTTTTCCAGTTTAATAACATCCTTCCTATAGCAAGGTGACCAAAACTGAACACAATACTCCCAAGTGCAGCCTCACCAACATCCTGCACAATTGCAACATAACTTCCCAACTTCTATACTCAGTGCCTTGACTGATGAAGGCCAGTGTGCCACAAGCTTACTAGGCAGGATTTTCATTGAAAGAAAGATTGGTTTGACTGGGCCTGTATTCACTAGAGTTTAGAAGGATGAGAGAGGATCCGATTGAAACGCATATATGTCTAGCAGGACTGGACAAACTTGATGCAAGGAAGATATTTTTCTGTGTTGGGAAGTTGGGAACCAGGGGTCACACTTTCAGGATGTGGGGTGAGACATTTAGGACTGAGATGAAGAATGATTTCTTCACACAGAGGCGAGTGAAGATGAGGAATTCTCTACCAGAAAGACTGTAGAGTCAAAGTCACTGAATATATTCAAGAAAGAGATTGACAAACCTTCAGATATTGAAGGTATAAAGGGGCGTGGGCAGAAAATGAGAATGTGGCATTGAGAGAGAAGACCAGCCATGATTATATTGAATGGTGGAGCAGGCTTGAAGGGCCGAATGGCCTACTCCTGCTCCTGGTATCTATGATTTTACTGGAGAATACTTGATTAGATTCGATTCCCTACAGTGTGGAAACAGGCCCTTCAGCCCAACTAGTCCACTCTGATGTTGTGGTTCTGTTCGCCGAGCTGGGAATTTGTCTTGCAAACGTTTCGTCCCCTGTCTAGGTGACATCCTCAGTGCTTGGGAGCCTCCTGTGAAGCACTTCTGTGCTGTTTCCTCCGGCATTTATAGTAGCCTGTCTCTGTGTGTGGCTACTAAGGGTAGCTGGTCGTGTTGTTTCGTGGCTAGTTGGTGTTCGTGTATACGGATCGTTAACTGTCTTCCTGTTTGTCTGATGTAGTGTTTTGTGCAGCCCTTGCATGGGATTTTGTACACTACATTAGTTTTGCACACAGACGACAAGCAACATGAATTCGACTGGGACAACACTACCATTATAGGGCAAGCCAAACAGAGAACAGCCAGGGAATTCCTAGAGGCATGACACTCATCCACAGACTCTATCAACAAACACATCAACCTCGACCCAATATACCGGCCACTGCAGTGGACAGCTCGAACTGACAACCGGAAGCGGCAGAGACAGGCCACTATAAATGCCGGAGGAAACAGCACAGAAGCACTTCACAGGAGGCTCCCAAGCACTGAGGATGTCACCTAGACAGGGGACGAAACGTTTGCAAGACAAATTCCCAGCTCAGCGAACAGAACCACAACAACGAGCACCCAAGCTACAAATCTTCTCCCAAACTTTGAGTCCACTCTGATCTTCTGAAGAGTAACCCACCCAGACCTAATCCCCATATTTACCCCTGATTAATGCACCTAACTTAATGGGCAGTTTAGCACGGCCCATTCACCTGACCTGCACATCTTTGGACTACTTGGTAGTGTTGAAGTCAAAGCAATCATTTCAAACAGGGAATTAAAAACAAAAAAGATGAAACACTATAAGGAAATGGTAGCAATATTATTAGAGTAGGCAGATAAAAACTGAAAGAAGTGTGGATGCTGTAAATCAGAAACACAAACCAAAGTTGCTGGAAAAGCTCAGCAGGTCAGGCAGCTTGGATTCGAAGGTCACCAGATCTGAAATGTTTGACGCAGATTTCTGTTCACAGGCACAGCCAGCTTTTCCAGCAACTTCTGTTTGTGTTATTAGACTTGCTAGTTTTTATGCAGACTGAAGCCATAGATATGATGATCGCAATGTGGTCATATTCCTGGAACTTACTTGCTTGTATATGATTTCCATAGCATTCACTTAACAACCAGATTAAAAGGTTTAAATAATAACGTGCACACACTTTCTGAACAAGATAGGCTGTTATCAAAGTCACAAACTGCAACAAAATACAATTTATAACGACACATCCTCTTTTAATGATAATACAGAAACCGATAGCCGATCTAATATTTCGGGTAAGCTAGATACAGGATAGATAAAGGGGAATTCAGACAATATCTTCCAACTGACGATATCTTTATCTGATTATAGAAACAGTCTGATCCTACTCACCCATTACCCCTGCACTCATTGACCTACTTTGGTTCCCAGATAAACAAAACCTCCATTTAACAATTAGGTATCTGGACTAAATAGCTTAGAACTCTTCAGTACAGAACAGGCCTTTTGGTTCATCAAGCCTGTACTAACATAAATATACTATTACCTACACCAGTCCCACTTGCCAACAATTGGCTCATAGCCTTGAACATTTTGACACTTCAAGTGCTCATCCAAGCACTTTTTAATGGTTGTGAGATTTCCTGTCTCAAGACCCTCCCAGTGCGTTCCAGATTCCCTGCACTCTCTGTGTAAAAAGGTTTTTCCTCAAGTTTCTCTAAAAACTCCTGCCTTTCACTTTAAAATAATGCCCTCTTGTTATTGACTCTTCAACTAAGGGGAACAGCTGCTTTCTATCTACCCTGTCCATGCCCCTTCATAATCTTATCCATCTCTATCAGGTCTCCCTTTAATCTTCTCTGCTCCAAAGAAAACAACACAAGCTTCTCCAGTATCTCTTCACAGCTAAACTGCTCCATCCCAGGTAACATTCCGGTGAATCACTATTGCACAATCTCCAGTGCAATCACATCTTTCCTATAGTGCACTGACCGGAACTCCACATTGTACTCCAGATGTGGCCTAACCAAAGTTCTGCACAACTCCAAAATTGTGGCTTATAATTCCTGCCATGCCTTATAAAGGCAATCGTCACTTATACCTTCTTACCCAATCCTGATGAAAAGTTCCCTGCTCCTCTGATGCTGCTTGATCTGCTGTGCTTTTTCCAGCTCCACAATTTATCGACTCAAACTGCTCTATTAACATTTCCTGTCAAATTCAGGGGATCTGTGAACAAGCACACCCTAGGTCCTTCTATTCTTCTCTGGCTGCTAGTCCACTGCCAATCATTGAGTAGTGCTTTGAACTGTTCCTTCTTCTAAACTTCACGCCCTCACATTTATCAAGGTAAAATTCCATCTGCCACTGATTTGCCCAGTTGATTAGTTATTTATATCTTCCTGCAACCTAACACCTTCCTCCTCAATTTCAACCGCTCAGCCAATCTGTGTGACATCTGCAACCTTACTTATCATTCCTCCCACATTCTCATCTACATTGTTTGTGAATAATACCAAACCCTGTGGTAAGCCACTGCACGCTGAGTTCCAGTCACACAAACACCCTCCAACCACCACTCCCGTCTCCTGCCACAAAGTCAAATTTGGATCCATCTTTGCCAGGTTGCTCTGGACCCTATGTGCTTTTCCCTTTTTTATCAGTCTCCCATGTCAAAGGCCTTGCAGAAATCCAGATAAATTACATCAACTGACCTGCCCTCATCTACACACTTCATCAAATCCTCAAAATATTCAGCCAATTTTTGATAGGCATGGTGCCCCTCTGACAAAGATATGCTGACTATCCCTGATCAAACCCTGTCTCTCTAACTGGAGATTAATTTCATCCTTCCATATTTTTTCCAATAGTTTCCTGACCATTCATGTTGCTCAATTGTCTATTGTCCCTGGTCTATTCCTATAGCCCTTACTGGTAAGTCTGGTCACATTAGGTATCCTCCAGTCCTCTGGTACTCCCTTGTGGCCAGAGATAATTTAAAAGTTTGGGGTCAGGGCCTCTGTAATTTCCTCCCTTGGGTCTCACAGCAGCCTGAGATACAACTCATCCAGACCAAGAATCATAGAATCCCTACTGTGTGGAAGAGGCCATTCAGTCCATTGAATCGGCACCGACACTACAAAAAGCATCCCGTTCTAGCCTGCAATCCCTCATTTCCCATGGCCAATCCATCTAACCTGCACATCTTTGAATTGTGGGAGGAAACTAGAGCACCCGAAGGAAACCGTTTTACTCCTTTGGATTTGTCTACTTTTAAATCAGCTAAAACCTCCAATATTTCCTCCTTTCTTATGTCAGTCTGCTTAGGAAATTCACACTCCATGTTCTGAATTCTGTACTTGCCGAATCCTCCTCTCTAGTAAAGACAGATTAGATTAGATTGCTTGCAGTGTGGAAACAGGCCCTTCAGCCCAACAAGTCCACACTGACCTGCCGAAGCGCAACCCACCCATTCCCCTACATTTACCCCTTTACCTAACACTACAGGCAATTTAGCATGGCCAATTCACCTGACCTGCACATCTTTGGACTGTGGGAGGAAACCGGAACACCCGGAGGAAACCCACGCAGATACGGGGAGAATGTGCAAACTCCACACAGTCAGTCGCCTGAGTCGGGAATTGAACCCAGGTCTCTGGCACTTTGAGGCAGCAGTGCTAACCACTGTGCCACCGTGCCACCCACAAAATAAATATGTGAAGTACTTATTTAACATTCAACTAAAACACTCTTGTTTCACACACAGATTGCCCCCTTGGTCCCTAATAGGCCCTACTCTTTCCCTGGTTATTCTCTTCTCCTTTATATACTTGTAAATTATCTTGGGATGCTCCCTAATCTTGCCAGCCACCAACGGCCCTTTCTTAGCTTTCTGAATTACTTTCTTGAGTTCCTTCCGGTAGTTCCCAAATTTCTCTAGAGTCTCCATTGTTTTGCTCTCTTTGTACCTGATGTAGATCTTGTTTTTTTTATTCTACCCTGAATGTTCCTAAACATGTATGGTTCTCTGGGCTTGTTGCTCCTACATTTCTTCCTAGGGGGAATATGCTAGGTCTATGTCACCTCTCCTCCTCTCCTACCTAGCTATCCCCTTCCCCATGGCTTTTTGAAAGTGCCTATTGTTCTGCTGTAGATTTACCCTGAAGTAGTTTTTCCCAGTTTATTTTGGCCAGGTCCTGTCTTATTTTAATAAAATCTGCCTTACTCCAATCCAAATCTTTTTCTTAAACAGACAATTTTTCTGTTTTTCTATAACAAACTTTAAACATATGGTGTAGTGGTCGTTATCACAAAAACGCTCCACCACAGTTACCTTGAACATTTGTCCCCAGAATTAGGTCCAGCACTGCACTGTCTAGGAGCAACTACATATTGACATTAAAAGCACTCTTATGTACATTCCAAGAATTTGCCTCCTAAAATGAATTTATACTGCGGTTATCCCAATTAATATCAGTTTAGTTGAAGTTCTCTAATATAATTGTCCTGTTGTTATTTCTATACATATCAGTGAATTGACTACTGCTCCTCAATTGCCCGCTAACTACTTGGGTTCCTATACACTCTGAACAATGTGACTGCTCCCTTTTTAATTTGTCAGTTCTACCACAAAGCCTCATTTGACAGCCTTTCCAAGATATCATCCATCCTTGCTGCAATAATAGTCTCCCGAAGTAATATTGCAACACCACCTCTGTTGTTGCACTCTCCTCTGTCTCACCCGAAGATCTTATGCCCCAAAACGTTGAGTCGGCAGTCTTGCCCATCCCTCCACCATGTCTCTCAGATCACAATTCCACATGTCAATCCAACCATGTAGAAAGTAGAAGCCATCCAGCCTTGCCTTACTTCTTTGAGACACCACATGACTAATCTTGCTCTGTCTTGGTTCTTTTTCTAACTTATGCTGTGAATTCTAATTTATCACTATTGAATTAATGCAGTGTTCTCAACCAGTATCGAACTGGTTTAAACTCCTCTCACCAGCCCAAGCAAACCCTCCTGCAAGGATGTTGGTCCCATTCTGATTCAGGTGCAGACTCCCATTTGGAGACATCCCACCTTCCCCAGAAACAGTCCCAGTGATCTCGGAATCTAAAACCCTCCCTCCTGCTCCAACACTTCAGCTGATCACTTATCTGCTCCATTCTTCTACTTCTCTACTTACTACTCGGTGGCACTGGGAGTAATCCTGAGCTTACCACCTTTGAGGTCCTGCTTTTTAATCAACTATTCAGTCCCTTGAATTTTTGCTGCAAGACCTCATCCCTCATTCTACCTGTGTCATTGGTAACAATGTGTACCACAGCCTCTGTCTTACCATCCACTCCCTTCTTGATGCCCTGGAGTTATTCAGTGGCATCCCTAACCCTGGCACCAAGAAGGCAACGCACCATCCTGGAGTTACGTCTGCAGTCTGTCTATATCCCTTACTCATGAATCACCTATAACGACTGCTCCTGTTTGCTTCTTCCTCCCCCTCCTGGAGAGTCGATGCTTGTGGTGTCAGAAGCCAGACTCTGACTACACTCTCTTGAGGAACCAGTACCCTCTTCAGTTTCCAAAATGGGAACCTGATTTGGAAGGGGTCCACAGAGGACCCCTGCACTACCTGCCCGACTCTCTCTGATTGCCAGCTGGTCACCCATCCCGTTCATTTCTTCAGTGCCATTAGCTGTGGTGTGATGCCCCTCACCCCTCAATCTCTAAAGGTGCTGTCTCTCTATCTTCTGATGGAGAATGTGCAACATTTTGTTTTTTTACACTTTGGGATGGTTTACTATATTAAAGGCACTAAAGACTGGGTTGTTTTTCTTTGGAGCAGAGGAGGCTAAGGGGGCATCTGATTGAGGAAGACAAAATCTTGAGAGGCATTGAAATGATAGATCTTGAGAATCTCTTCCCCATGACTGAGGTTCGAGGTGAGGAGTAAGTGGTTTCGAGTAGATCTTAGAAAGTTTTTATCATTCAGAGAGTGGTTGATATATGGACCGTGCTGCCTGAGAAGGTGGTAAAGCAGGTACTCTCATAACATTTAAGATGCATCTGGATTGAGCACTTAAAGTGCCAGGGCACATGAGGCTATGGACCAAGTGCAGGTCAACGGGATTAGTGCAGTTTGATAAAAACTGAAAGGGCTTTGGATGCTGGAAATCAGAAGCGAAAACAGAAGTTGCTGGGAAAGCTCAGCAGGTCTGGAAGCATCTGTGAAGAGAAATCAGAGTTAACGTTTCAGGTCCAGTGATCCCTCCTCAGAGTATTGTAACTTGATGTTTGTTGGTCGGCATAGGTATGGTGGGCCAAAGGGCCTGTTTCTGTGTGGTATAACTATGACTCTAAAGGAATGAAGTCATTGATGTAAAATCATTTTTTTTTCATTTTTATCAAGTTAGGACAAAACGAATTACCTTGTGTTTATACAGCCTTCTTCACTTCCTCAGGATAATACAAAGCGGATAACAGCTCAAAAGGTTTTTTGATGTGTAATCTCCACGTACTCTTAACACTTTCACCTGTCTTCAAATTGCCAAACAGCTTGACAAACATAGTTAACATCCTAAGGACAGTATGAATCCAGTTCTAAGGAAAAGTCATATCAAACTCGAAATGTTAACTCTGTTTCTCTCTCCACAGGAGCTGCCAGACCTGCTGAGTTTCTCCAGAATCTCTGCATCTGTTTCAGTGAATAATCTACTATCTTTAGCATTTTGCTTTTATATCCGAGGACCCACTTATTTTTTATTATTGTGAACACTGATGCTTCTACCACAAACTGCTCCACTGGCACTAATCCCGTCCAACTCCTTGATAACGATCTGAAGCTGAATCAGACAGTTCTCAAATTTGTTGTATCTAACTCTGAGATGAGCTGGTCTTCATTAAGACCTGCTACTCCAACCTGCACAACATTGTCTGTCCCACATTAACCCCAGCGACTTCACTGATGGGCCAATAGTCATTACACTCTAGCTTTTGGGAATCTATGAATACAGTGGACACTAAAAACAAAAATGTGTTGCAAAGGCGACAGGTTAAAGAAACATAGAAAAAAGCAGCAGTGGTAACCCAAATCAGCCAGCTCTATTATTTAATATGATCATGGCTGATTATCCAGCCCATTTTCTCCCCATTCTCTTTGATCTCTTTAGCCCTGAAAACAGTATCTAGCTCCTTCTTCAAAGGTTCAATGTTTAACCTCAACTGCTTTCTGTGGAAACACATTCCATAGGCACATTACTCACTAGGTGAAGTAATTTCTCCTTATCTCAATCCTAACTGGTTTACCCCATAATTGTTAGCCTGTTACCCCTGGTTTTGGGGTCTCCATTAATCTGGAACATCCTTCCTGCATTTACTCCATCTACTCCTGTTAGAATTTTATAGGTTTCCATGAGATCCACCTGCATTATTCGAATTGCCAATGAATATTGTCCTAACCAATCCAATCTCTCTCCATGTATCAGTCCTGCCATCCCAGGAATCAATCCCATTACAGAGTCACAGAGTCGTCGAGCGCGGAAACAGATCTTTCAGTCCTACTCATCTATGTTGACAAACTTTTCAACCAAAATTAGTCTCACTTACCTGTGTTTGGGCCATATCTCTCTAAATCTTTCCTAGTTATGTACCTGTCCAAATGTCTTTTACATGTTGTAACTGTGCCTGCATCTATCACTTCCTCTGGCAGTTAATTCTACACACGAACCACCCTCTGTGTAAAAAGGTTGCCCCTCAGGTTCCTTTTAAATCTTTCTCCTCTCGCTTTAAGAATAGGCCCCCTAGTTTTAAACTCCCCTACCCTCACAAAAAGACCTCCGCTAATCACCTAACCTATACCCCTCATGATTTTATAAATGTCTATAAGGTCACTCCTCAACCTCATACACTCCATTGAAAAAGAAAACCCAGCCTATCCTTATAACTGGCAACCTGCTGGTAAATCATTCCTGAACCTTCTCAATTTAATAATATCCTTCCTAAAGCAGGGTGACCAGGTATTTCCAGGCTGCCCTTTACCCATTCCTTTGTCTGTTGACTGTTTTTTTTCTCTCTCTCTGAGTTCCACGTCCACCTATTGTTTCCTCCTTTCCCCTTTCCCCCCCCTCATCTTCAGTATGGGTGGCACAGTGGTTAGCACTGCTGCCTCACAGCACCAGAAACCCAGGTTCAATTCCCATCTCAGGTGACTGACTGTGTGGAATTTGCACATTCTCCCCGTGTCTGCGTGGGTTTCCTCCGGGTGCTCTGGTTTCCCCCCACAGTCCAAAAATGTGCAGGTTAGGTGAATTGGCCATGCTAAATTGCCAATAGTGTTAGGTTTAGGGGAATGGGTGTGGGTCGGTGTGGACTTGTTGGGCCGAAGGGCCTGTTTCCACACTGTAACCAATCTAATCTAAGTATGTACACCAACCTTTTCCCAGCTGCCATCAGTTCTGAAGATGGGTAAATGGACCCGAAATGTTAACTCTGCTTCTCTCCACAGATGCTGCCAGACCTGCTGAGTTTTTCTAACAACTTCTGTTTTTGATTTCCGATGCTGTTCTTTGTTTTGTTTTAATCGCCAGAGTTTTGTTTAGTCAGGATATCAAGGGTCACAGGCTAAAGTCAACAAATGCAGTTGAAGTTTGGATCAGTCAATTGATTTAAGAATGCAAACTTCCTTCCAATGCTAAATGGAGAACTAACTCTTATAATAGAGACCACCAATGTTTGAACAGACTGGGAGTGAAAGAAAGATAAATCACCAACTGTTTTAAAAATCTCCAGATTGTTAAGATGAAGAGAAGGCTGAGGGAGGTCAGGAAATAATCACTTGAGCAACATCAGGAAGTTACAAGGTACCGGAAGACTGTGTAGGATGGTGCATTTAGGGAATTAGGAATGGAAATGCTGAATGAAAATGGAACCAGCAGCGTAAGTCTAGTTTTGTGACTGCAAATTGTTAAAGTGGTGTAGATCCAGGGGCCAAGCATATTTTCTGTGAAGACCAAATGGGACTTGAAAGAAAGCAGTAAGGTTTGAATAAAATAAAAGCAGAATCGGACACACTAACATAGCTCTACAACTGTGAAGTATTAAAAATGGTATGAATCCAGGGCCAAAAAAGGAATGAGCCTAATAAAGAAATAGGAGAAATGGATAAGAAATTACCCTTGGGGAAGAATGATTGCAGGTATAATTCCCGTCTGCCTCCAGCCTTTAACTAATCACAGCCATTTTGAGAGTTCCTTTCTCTAATGAAAACTGAACACTGCCTTTATCTGCGGAATCCTAACTCCATTGAGGAGCTCACAGGGTCAGGACTGAAGATCATCCACTAAAGATGGAAACATGCACATAAGGAGCCATAATCTTTCCAAATGGCAAGTAAATAATGTGCCAAGATGCCACTGTTACATGATACCAACTTTAGGTTTTGTAAAATTTGGAGATTACAGGCAGAATATTCCCCTCTTGAAATGTAGCAAAGAAGGTGGTGGGAGGGGAGGATAATTGAGTGGGTTGGCGAGAGGGCAATGTCCACCACCTTCTAACCACCAAAGGGATTAAGATCTGGCCTACCAGTGCCATGACTAATTCATAAAGTCATAGAATCATACAACACTGAAGAGGCCCTTAAGTCCAACGAGCCTGGACCACTAGAAATATTCTACTACCTGCGCTAATCCCACTTTCCCACACTAGGCCCATAACCTTGAAGGTCATGATCCTTCACATGCACATCTAAGTACTTTTTAAATATTGTGAGGTTGAGGACTGCAGATGCTAGAGAGTTAGAGTTGAAAAGTGTGGCACTGGAAAAACACTGTAGGTCAGGCAGCAACCAAGGAGCAGGAGGACAGACATTTAGGGCATAAGCCATGCTTATATCCGAAACATCGATTCTCCTGTTCCGTGGTTGCTGCCTGACTTGCTGTGCTTTTCCAGTACCACACAGCTCCTTACATGGTCAACTAATAATTCAGACTAACATTAATTGAAACCTGTAAATTGTCAATTAACCATAGTCCTCTTTAAGTTGACCCCTTCCCACAGGCAACAACAATGACAGTCTTACCAGCCAGTAAAACCAAATGGTCTTCCTTTTGGCTTGAAGGAGTGAAGAAACAAAAGAGTTCTGAAATCACTCTGGATTGGATCATGGAGAATGAAAAGATGCTTTGCGGAGAGAATCAAGTATGACCATAGAGAGAGACTTTGGTGATTTTAAGTTTTAAACTTGAAATCTACAAGGGTGAGGAGTGTGATGGAATACTCCCCACTTGCCTGTATGGGTGCAGCTCCAATAACACTCAAGAAACTTGACACCATCCAGGACAAAGCAACCCACTTGATTGTCACCATATCTGCAAGCATCCACTCTCTCTACCACTGATGCTCAGTAGTAGCAGTGCATACTATCTACATGATGAACCACAGAAATTCACTGAGGCTCCTTAGACAGCACCTTCAAACTCATGACCAGTAAAATCCAAAAGGACAAGAACAGCAGATACATAGGAACACTACAACCTGCAAGTTCCCCTCCAAACCACTTACCTTCCTGACTTGGGAATGTATCACTGTTCTGAAACAACTATGATGTGGAGGTGCCAGTGTTGGACTGGGGTGGACAAAGTTAAAAATCACACAGCACCAGGTTATATTCCGATAGGTTTATTTGGAACTATAAGTTTGCGGAACACTGCTCTTTCGTCAGAGGCAGGTATCCCATCACCAACTCACCCTTTATTTATATGTGGAGAGTCCTTGACACCAATCCAATTCCCTCAGAGCCAGCTCACAATGTGGAGCAGACTGGGGTAGACCTTGTAAAATGTTCTCCATCGTCCACTGAAAAATTACACAGATTGACAATACCCCAAATGGCAGTCTCGTATATTGAGACAAATTCTTGTGTGTATTAGTTGTAGCATTCTTCTGGGAATCCTCATCTAATGGTAACTGCAAGTACTCAGTGCTCATGTCCAGCTTTGTGAAGGACAGATCCCCTGCCAGTTTTGCTAGAGATGCTTTATGCAAGGGATTGGGTACTTATCCAGCTGCAAAAAGTGGTTTATCATTTGTTAAAAAATTCCCATAAATGCAAGCCAATCCATCAGGCTTCAACCATTCCAGGTGCTGCCCATTCCACGAACTGGACTGGTTTGATGATTGCCTCACTTTCCAGCTTCCTGATTTCTGCCTCCACCTTTGCTTGTAAGGTAAATGGCACTGGGCGGGGCTTGTAGAATCATGGAATAGCTTCCTGGTCAATGCCTCCCCCCCCCCCAACCTTTAATCTTGCTGAAAAACGTCCTGTTTTTAATTCGGACTTCACTCAGGCCATTTTCTAATGGAAGAAAGTTAACTCAATCTCGGTGAATCTTTCTCAACCAATTGCACCCGATTAAGCTTGGGCCCAGGCCTTTTACTACAATCACTGCTAACTGAATCAACTGATTCTCATGTGAGACTGGAACGGAAGTTATATCATTAATCTGTAACGGCACCCCGGTATAGTTTCTCAGTCTGGCTGGGGTCTTGTGCAGTGTTAAGGTTGGAGTCCAGGGTGAACTTTGTTAAAGTCCAGTTCTGTGATCACTGCAATAGTCGCATTGATGTTCATCTCCATGCGAACTGGATGACCGTTTAATCAGACGTTTATTTTGATTGGTTCTGATTCGGTAAGCAATTTAACTGTTCCAAACCAATTATAGGTTGACTTCCCAGGTTTGCACTGTCATGGATACCAGCCTGTGAGTACTTCTGCTCAATTTAGAGCTAATAGGACTCCTTTGCTATCTCGAGTCTGCATACTGGCATGCTTTCAGCCAGATCCTGAAGAAAATTTTAACCGTTTGGTCAAGTCTTTGTATAGGGGTTTTGCTAGGGGCTGACCTAGAGTTCCTCTGTTCAGGATATGTCCTGAGTGAGGCTATTTAATTCCTTCAGCTCAGCCTGGTAAGGATGTCCACTTCCACTGGAATACCCTCTAACTCATTGCTCCACTGGTTGCATTTTCCAATAATAAGGCCGATTGTAGTGTCTGTTTGAAATCCAGTTGGACTTCTGCTAGTGGGAACTTTTGCATGGTTACATCATTAATTCCACATACCAAATCATCTCTCAGCATCTCATGAAGGGTTAAACCAATGTCACATGCCTCTGCCAGTTGTCTTAACCTTGTCAAAAGCCCTGATATGGATTCCCAGGTTCTCGAACTGCTGAGTAAAACCTATCGTATCTCAGAATTAGAGGAGATTTGCAGTTATAATATTCATTAACTAAATCTGTCAACTCTTGAAAGATTTTAGTGTCTGGTGCCTTAGGAAATGTTAGGCTTTTAGCAACTGATAAAGCTGCAGGTCTACAAGCTGTCAGGAGAACTCCTCTTTGTTTTTCATCTGCCCCAATATCATTTGCCCATAAAAGATAAAGCATTCTTCCCACGTACGGAGGCCCAGTCTTCAATGGCAGGATTGAACAAGCTATGCTTTGCAAATAATGGCACAATGCCAGAAATGCTTACCCCAAATCAAAATCAATTATTGCAAACAAATTTCTTCAGGAGCACTCTTTTTCTCTCATCACCACTGAACTAACTCCACCCAGGCCGGTATCTTGTCACCAAGTTACCTTTTATCAACACGTGCAGAGTCCTTGGCACTGATCCTGCTCTCTCAGGGCCAGCTCTTGGAGTGAATAGAACCTCTGACACTCCTGTTTATTTTCTTTAACTCTTCATTTTCATGTGGAGAGTCATTGACACTGATCCAGCTTCCTCAGAGCCAGCTCTCAGAAGCTCTGACACTTCTTTTATTTTTTAATTTTTTTTCCCTCCACACTACCCACTGTAGTGCTTATTTTTCTCCAGCACTCAAGACATGTGTAGGACACAGTGAAGAACACATTTGTAAATCTTTGTTTATATTCCATCACCAGGAAGAAAGGAAACACTCGTGTGGACACTCCTGTTTATATCTGTCAGCCAGGGCTCCCTGATTGGACCAGATTCACAGTCCCAATCAGGGAACTCATATTCTGTGAGGCCCATCTGGCTGATATCATTACAATCACTGCAGTTCCTTTACAGCTGCTTGGTCAAAATCTATAATTGCTTCCCAAAGGAAATTGTGAGACTACAGCTGTTTAAGAAAACAACTCACCACCACCTTTCAAGGGCAATTAAGGACAGGCAATAAATGCTGGCCTAACTAGTGACACTCACATTGCATGAATGAATGAAATAAAATGTATGGTATCTTTTCTACTACAGGTTCTGTACTGAAATATTGTGTAGTCAATGTTACTTCTCGTTTGTGTTACTGTAAAATCTTAGAACTGGAAATACTGTTCAATCCATTCAGTCATTCACGCGCAATTTGAATTTGTTTTGAAAAATTGCTGGTTTTGTGGTGATTGTAGCACATCTTTCTTGAATATCTTATTCATGGCTCATTTGAATGGACATTACTTAGAAGCATATTTTCTGTTCAACCAGCAAGACCACAAATCAGTGCACATGTGGCTCTGTGGTTGTCTCTCACTTCTGAGTCACAATTTGTGGAACCACTCTTCAGCCAATTTGATTCACTCCATGTGATACGAAGAAAATGACAGCCTCACAGTGCCAGTGACCTGGGTTTGATTTCAGAGTTGGGAGACCGCCTTTATAGAGTTTGCACATTCTCCCTGTGTCTATGTGGGTTTCCTCTGGGTGCTCCGGTTTCCTCCCACAGTCCAAGGGTGTGCAGGTTGAATGGATCGGCCGTGGCGAAACTGTCAATAATGGCCAAGCAGGGGAAGGTTAGATGGATTAGCCATGGGAAATGCAGAGTTACAGGGATGGGGTAGTGGGAGTAGATTTGGGTTGGATTCTCTTCAGAAGGTCGGTGTGGACTCAATGGGCCAAATGGCCTGCTTCCACACTGTAGGGGTTCTATGGATATTAAAATAATGTATTTCTTGAGAACATTTCCATGGACATTGGAGATCTGTCAATATTTGAGGTAATATCCCATGTGGCTGATTGTCATGGTTGAGATATTGTATTCAAAGTCAGCATTTAAATAGAATTAAATCATAACTGTATCCAATCCTATCATTACAGTCAACACATGCAGTAGCGAGCTTGTTTTTTTAAAATTCCTTCATGGGAAATGGGTATCACTGGCTAGACCAGCACTTATTAGTCATTCCTAGTTGCCCGAAGGGAGTTAAGTTTCTACCACATTGGAATTACCTGTAGGCCAGACCACGTAACGATGGCAGTTTCCTCCTTAAATAGTTTTCCTGACAATTTTTGCCAATGGTTTCATAGTCATCATTAGACTTCTAATTCCAGACATTTATTGGATTTACTGAATACCATCTGCCACGGTAGGATTTGAACCCAGATCTCCAGGACATTATCAGAGTCTCTGGACTAATAATCTAATGATAATACGTGGAAGAGAAAGTGAGGGCTGCAGGTGCTGGAGATCAGAGTTGTAAAATGTGGCATCAGGACAGCACAGTAGGTCAGACAGCATCCACGGAGCAGGAATGTTGACGTTTCGGGCATAAGCCCTTCATCAGGAATGTGATGAAGGGTTACGGTGATGTTCCTGATGAAGTCTTTATGCCCGAAATGTTGACTGTGATAATACCACTAGGCCATTGCCTCTCCAGTTGCTGGACAGCAGTGAGGGGTGAAAACATTGGTCCTTTCATTCCCTAATGTCACGCTTACTGAATCCTAAAATATCTTTCTGAGATTAATTTTAAGATTTATACACACCACATATTTCATTTTTTTTTTAGCCAGCCTTTCACTTAAGCATTCTTTTTATGTTCATATGAAGAGAATAGTCCCTTAGCAGGGAAGAAGGGAGATGTCTCAGGCATTGTACTTTTTGAAGGAAACAAATGCATGAAGGATAATAGTTTCCTGAGGCACTCTCCATTGAAACACCTCTCACAATGGAAGTTATAAGTAAGCTGAAGTCACCATACTCTTACCAAACCAAAGTGCCATTCCCATTAGATAGACACGACACATAGTGACTTAACTTAAGGGTTACATGCCTGAAGTGAGGGGAGAGTTTGACAATTGGGGGATTTATATACTTAATGGTAAGGTCCTAGGCAGTGTTGCTGAACAAAGAGACCTTGGAGTGCAGGTTCATAGCTCCTTGAAAGTGGAATTACAGGTAGGTAGGATAGTGAAGAAAGTGTTTGGTATGTTTTCCTTTATTGATCAGAGTATTGAGTACAGGAATTGGGAGGTCATGTTGCGGCTGTACAGGACATTGGTTAGGCCACTGTTGGAATATTGCATGCAATTCTGGTCTCCTTCCTATTGGAAAGATGTTGTGAAACTTGAAAAGGTTCAGAAAAGATCTACAAGGATGTTGCCAGGGTTGGAGAATTTTAGCTATAGGGAGAGACTGAATAGGCTGGGGCTGTTTTCCCTGAAGCATTAGAGGCTGAGGGGTGACCTTATAGAGGATTACAAAATTGTGAGGGGCATGGATAGGGTAAATAGGCAAAATCTTTTCCCTGGGGTCAGGGAATCCAGAACTAGAGGGCATAGGTTTAGGGTGAGAGGGGAAAGATATAAAGCAGACCTAAGGGGCAACTTTTTCACGCAGAGGGTGGTATGTGCATGGAATGAGCTGGCAGAGGAAGTGGTGGAGGCTGGTACAACTGCAACATTTAAGAGGCACTTGGATGGATATATCAATAGGAAGGGTTTGGAGGGATATGGGCCGGGTGCTGGCAGGTGGGACTAGATTGGGTTGGGATATCTGGTCGGCATGGACAGGGTTGGACCGAAGGGTCTGTTTCCATGTTGTACATCTCTATGGCTCTATGACTCTAAGTGTCCTGCATGGTAACCTCAGCCAGTGTGGGAATTGAACCCACACTGTTAGCACCATTGCATCCCAAATGCTTGCCAACCAATCACCACCTTCTTCTCACGCAGTGCAAGTTGCTGCTCCTTTTGAAATTCAGCAATCTTGCATCTGTTGTGAACTTTACAATCTTCAACAGCATGCCTCTTTTTCAGTAATTCACAGGCGAAGTTAAACCTTTCCTTATTTATTTGATTTACTTCACAATGAGCAACGAATATAACAAGAAAGCCATTGAAAACGTGGTTTCACTTTTAGTGTTTTTTTTAAAGTATAATTTCCTTCATTCCTTATAGAAGGTTAATAGTGGGCTATGGCTTCATGCCTGTTAACAGCCTTTTCGGGCTGAGGCAGTAAATACAAAAATAATTCCTTGGTCTTGCAATCATGCTGGGGAGTATGAAAGGATAAATGCTAAACGCAGTCATCACAAATACATCTTCCAGTCATTTCAGCAAAGACAGAAAGTGATTAATTTGATGTGGGTTAATACCCCAAGTGAAATATGTAACACAACCATCAGCTGTTAGGTGTTCATATATCATTATCTCACAACATATCTTCAAAGTCTTTATTGAAATTTAACTTAGTAACTATAATACTTGCTCTAATTTCTGCTACTTTTTGTCTCAGACCTGTTCGTTAAAATTTACAACATTTGCTCACAAATTTAACAGAAGAAACACGAAAAGTTTTTATGAATTTTGATCTGGTTTGCCTGGACAAAGGTAACAGAAACAACTGAAAATATCACATTTAGTTTTATAAAACAAAACTTATTCTCTTCAATGATGATTTAATGTTCCACAAGTGCATGAGTTTCTATTAGCAGCTGATATAAAATAGAAGTTGTGGTCTCTAACCACTTTCTATTATGGGCAAGTATTCTCCTGCTTCACATCACAATACAGTATTTTAATAGCGGAGGGATGATATAGAAAATGAAGACACAGCGGTATCGCTATTTGTAATCAACCTGCTCTGACACTTACCCGAGCCGAATTGGGATCTGAGTCTAAGCCTCCTGGTCCAGAGATAGGGGCACTAGCATTTCACCACACAAGTCCCACACACTTTGATACAAACTTCTACCATTGTCCTTCATCAGACAGGATATGATGCTATCTTTTGCTCATTCATTCTTACATAAGGTATAGGCATCACTGACAAGACCAGAATTTGGTGCCTATCACTAATTGCCATTAAACAGGGAAGCTTGCCAAATCATTGCAGAGGGTAGTTAAGAGTCAACCAGATACTATAGATTCAGAGTCACATGTCAGGCAGACTCCTTTCCCTAAAGGGCATTTTTGAATGAGATGGATCTTTAGGACAATGCTTTCATGGCAGTGTTACCCAGACAATAAATCAAGTCCAGATATATTTTCATTGGATTGAAATTCCACCAGTTGCCATGGTGGGAATTGAACCCTTGTTCTTCTCTGGATTACTAGAACAAAGAACTATAGAAGAGTGGAGGATAGCAAATATTGTTCCCTTGTTGCAGAAAGGGAATAGAGACAACCCAGGGAATTATAGACCAGTGAGCCTTACTTTGGTTGTGGGTAAAGTATTGGAAAGGGTTATAAGAGATAGGATTTACAATCATCTAGAAAGGAATAAGTTAATTAGGGATAGTCAACATGGTTTTGTTAAGGGTAGGCCATGCCTCATAAACCTTTTAGAGTTCTTTGAGAAGTTGACCTAACAGGTGAGGGTAAGATGGTTGATATGGTGGTATATGGATCTCAGTAAGGTATTTGATAAGGTTCCCCATGTTAGGCTAGTGCACAAAATACAGAGGCATGGGATTGAGGGTGATTTAGAGGTTTGGATCAGAAATTGGCTAGCTGAAAGAAGACGGAGGGTAGTAGTTGATGGAAAATATTCATCCTGGAGTTCAGTTACTAGTGGTGTAGCGCAACGATCTGTTTTGGGTCCACTGCTGTTTGTCATTTTATTAAATGACCTGGATGAGGGCTTAGCAGGATGGTTTAGTAAATTTGCGGATAATGCTAAGGTCGGTAGAGTTGTGGATAGTGATGAAGGACATTGTAAGTTACAGGGGGATGTAGATAAGCTGCAGAGCTGGGCTGAGAGGTGGCAAATGGAGTTTAATGCGGAAAAGCGTGAGGGGATTCACTTTGGAAGGAGTAACAGGAATGCAGAGTACTGAGCTAATGGTAAGATTCTTGATAATGTAGATGAGCAGAGAGATCTCAGTGTCCATGAACATAGATCCTTCAAAGTTGCCACCCACATTGATAGGGTTGTTAAGAAGGCATATGGTGTGTTAGCTTTTATTGGTAGAGGGATTGAGGTCATACTGCAGCTGTACAAAACTCTGGTGCGGTCGCACTTGTAGTATTGCATACAGTTCTGGTCACCGCATTATAGGAAGGATGTGGAAGCTTTGGAAAAGGTTCAGAGGAGATTTACTGGGATGTGGCCTGGTATGGAGGGAAGGTTTTACGAGGAAAGGCTGAGGGACTTGAGACTGTTTTTGTTAGAGAGAGGGAGGTTGAGAGGTGACTTAATTGAGACATACAAGATAATCAGAGAGTTATATAGGTTGGACAGTGAGAGCTTTTTTCCTCAGATGACGATGGCTAGCATGAGGGACCATGGCTTTAAATTGAGGGGTGATTGATATAGGCCAGATGTCAGAAGTAGTTTCTTTACTTGGAGAGTAATAGGGGCGTGGAAAGCATTGCCTGACACAGCAGTAGACTCGCCAACTTTAAGGGCATTTAAATGGTCATTGGATAGGCATATGAACAAGAATGGAATAGTGAAGTTTAGATGGGCTTCAGATTGGTTGCACAGGGCGATGTAACATCGAGAGCCAAAGGGCCTGTACTGCGCTTTAATGTTCTATGCTCTAATACAACACAGGAACAGGCCCTTTGGCCCTCCAAGCCTGTGCTGCACATTTTGCCCTTCCGTGCTAAAACTGTCCTCACTTACAGGATCCGTATCCCTCTATTCCCTTCTTATTCATGTATTCACCCATGTGCTTCTTGAATGCTACAATTGTGTCTGCTTCCACCATCTCCTCTGGCAGCATATTCCAGGCACTCACCACCCTTTGTGTGAAGAACTTGCCTCACCCATCTCTTTTAAACATCCCACCCCCCCACCCCCCCCCTTGCACCTTGAACTTGCGTCTCCTAGTAATTGACACCTCCGCCCCAGGAAAAAGCCCCATACTTTCCTCTCTATCCATGCTCATTCACAATCTTATAAACTTCAATGAGGTCGCCCCACAACCCCCTGCATTTCAGTGAAAACAAAACCCATCTATCCAACCTTGCTTCACAGTTAAAATCCCCCAGAACAGGCAAACCTTTTCTGTACCCTCTCCAAAGCATCCTCAAAGTTCTGGTAGTCTGGTGACCAGAATTGCATGCAATATTCCAAGTATGGCTTAACTAAAGTTCGACAAAGTTGCAGCATAACTTATCTGTCCTTATACTCATTACTCCTTCCAATGAAGGCAAGCATGCCAGAAGCCTTTTTTATAACCTTACTACTTGCACTGCCACCTTCAGTGATTTGTGGACCTGCACACCCGGATCCCTCTGCATATCAATACTCTGAAGGGTTCTGCATTCGCTGTATAATATCCACCTGTACTTGACTTTCCAAAATGCATCATCGCACATTTGTCCAGATTAAACTCCATCTGCCATTTTTCTGCCCATGCCTCCAACTGATCTGTATCCTGCTGGATCCTCTGACAATCATCCTCACTATCCGCAACTCCATCAAATTTTGCCTCAACTGCAAACTTATTAATTAGACCAGCTACTATTTCCTTCCAATCATTTAAGTAGATCATGAACAGCAGATGTCCCAGCACTGATCCCTCTGGAATACCCTAGTCACAGTCCTCCCTTCTGAAAGATGTCTTTCCACTGTTACCTTCTGGATCCTATGACTAAGCCAGTTCTGTATCCGTCTTGCCAGCCCCACTCATCTGCTTTCATTGCCTTGATATCATCAAGTCCCCACCTGCCATTTAACACAAGTTTGAAATGTGTTAATTGACCAATTAAAATATTAGTAAGTGCTCTCCAGCAGCATCTATATGTAGCTGTAATCTTCCATTTATAAACTCTCAATTTTTTTTATCAGTCCTAGCTGAGTGAGTGATGAGTTTGTGTTTGAAGGCTGGAATGAAACATTAAAAAAAATGCTAGATCTCATCTTATGTTGATTCTAATTGCTCATTCAAAATTGTCCAGGTAAAGTATTTATGGTGAAATTCGAATATCAGAGACACAAGGTAAAGATGAGACAAACCTTCTTGTAAAATGTGTTATGTTTGTGATATATGTCAGTGGGTAAGGCGATTGAAATAGACAGGATAAATGGACGTAAGAGGTAAATTTCAGGAGGGAGGGAATGGAGTAATATGATGTGGTAGGAAAATCAATGTTTTGGGCAAAAGCCCTTCATCAGGAATTCACCATTCCTGATAAAGGGCTTTTGCCCAAAACATCGATTTTATTTTCCTTCTTGGATGCTGCCTGATCTGCTATGCTTTTCCAGCACCACTCTAATCTTGACTCTGATCTCCAGCATCTGCTTTGAGATGCACAGGGATCTGAGAATCCTTGTGGATGAATAGCAAAAGGTTAGTATGCAGGTACAGCAAATAACTGAGAAAGCTAATAAACTTATTATTTCTCATTAGGGCAATTGCGTACTAAAAGTAGGGAAGTTATGTATCAGTTAAAAAATGTATCTGGAATGTATTAAGAATATATATGTATTAAGAATAAAGGGCAGAAATGACTAACACGAGGGATCATAGTTTTAAGCTGGTTGGAGGAAAGTATAAAGGGGATGTCAGAGACAGGTTCTTTACACAGAGAGTTGTGAGTCCATGGAATGCGTTGCCAGCAGCAGATGTGGAAGCAAGGTCATTGGGGACATTTAAGAGACTGCTGGACATGCATATGGTCACAGAAATTTGAGGGTGCATACATGAGGATCAGTGGTCGGCACAGCATCGTGGGCTGAAGGGCCTGTTCTGTGCTGAACTGTTCTATGTTCTATGTTCTATATCTGGAGTATTGGATACCATCTCCAGCATTTGCAGTACTCACTTTTGCCTAGTATGATGTGTCAGTTGACTGACCTATAAAAGTAAGAATAATTTGATGGACCTGATGCTCTTACTGTTACCAAGACTTTTACTTTATCTGGTTCTCAATAAGCAGAATGCTAATTTCTAACTCACCATTCAGAAAATAGTCAGGGTGTCGTACTCAGTGCTCTGGCCATTGTTATCAAGTATTTTAAAAAAAACAAATAATCTGGACATTTCTCTCATTTGCAGGGACTGCTGTATACAAGTTGCTGTTTTATTTGCTACATTACATAAGTGACTAGACTTCAAAAGCATTTCAACAGCTGCAAAGAACAATGGGTTGACCTGCATCCATGAGCAACAACACTCTTGTTGTGTGGCTTTCCTATCCCAGGCATAGATCTATGTCTTAGGACCCTCTGATTGATATGTTGTAATGCACTGCAGAGTTTGAGTCCTTGGGTATGACATGGATAATGATTGTGGTTCTCAATAAGTTGCTATTTGCATGTGAACATATGAACTAGCATCAGATGTAGGCCATTCAGTCTCTCCAGCATGGTCTGCTATTCAATAAGATCATGGCTCTGAGAGTCTTTCAATCGTCTGCTTCACAAGAATCCATCTAGCTCTACTCAAAGACTCATAAGCCTCAGAGAAAGAATTTCTCCCAACCTCTGTTTAGTTTAGTAAACCTTTTCTAAAGTACACCCTTCCTTACTTATACCCTTCCTTAAATAAGGTGGCTGATACTGTGTCCAATACTCCAGATACATTCTTAATACATTCCAGATACATTTTTTAACTGATGCACAACTTTTAGTACTCATTGCCCTAATGAGAAATAATAAGTTTATTAGCTTTCTCAGTTATTTACTGTACCTGCATACTAACCTTTTGCTATTCATCCAAAAGGATTCTCAGATCCCTCTGCATCTTAAAGCCCTCTGATCTCTCATTTAGAAATATGTTTATGTGTTTTTTTTCTGATAAAATGGACAATTTCATATTTTCCAACATTATACTCCATTGTTATACAAGAACACTATGTTAAGTTTGAGTAACATTAATGGTTTATTAAATTGTTTATTGTGTTACATTTTCACACCCATAGTTTGGCACTGAATTGTTCCATTAGATTGAGCTGAGATTTCATTTATCGAGTGACTGAGCTTATATACATTTGCATTCATTTAATACAATTATTAACATCTGAATCAACAGACAATTTTATATGATGGACAACAGTATTTTTTTCTCCACTTCAATTTCCAACACATCGATTTAATTACTGACACAGTTTAAGCAGTGATTGAGCAAGGAGATAATCAAGTGATCTGCAATGGATAATTGGCTGTTCTGTTGAGGTATGAGGCTATTAGTCTGTAAACATTTATTCAAGCATAATCTTTACCAGTGTGCCATCAGTACACAGTTCAGGGATTGTTGTTCAGATTTTTGTTTTCCCTTTAACATGTATTGTGTATCTTCACGGCTGAAGAACTGCATGTTTGAACTTGTCATTCATAGTCTTACATACATATTTGCATCCATGATCACTTTGGACATATCGATCATTGCATTCTCTGGAACCAGTAATTGTGAATTTGCTGCATCATTAACAGACTTTTCCTTCTTCTCATTAATGCTCTCAGAGACTGAATTAGGCCTCCCAGGCTTGTCTAATGGAAGCTGTTGAGAATCCTCCTGCTCTAATTTCAGCCTCCCTGACTCCTCTTCAATTTGGCATTCCATTGGAAAACACTCTGATTGCGATTCCACGATTAGATACTTAGATACACCAATCCATTCCTTTTGGAAGAAGAGGATTTTGTAGTATTTTATTCTTTAAGTCTTCATATTTACTACATCTCTATCCCACTCCAAATGTCACTTGATAATAGTTGGATCGATCAATTTGCTTTGGATAGATCAGTCACTCACTTTTACTGGAAGGATACTATTTAATACCCTGTCATATAGTAGATTTTGTGTCAGTCCAATATCATTTTTGTTCTGTGCTGGTTCACTAAATACAGCCTGACTGATAGACAGTCATTCAAACTCTGATAAAGGGATATTATTAATAGAACAGAGATCACAAGGTGTTAGTCTCTCACTATTTCTTATTCACACAGTTAACTGTCGATAATCTAAAGCTAACTTCAACATCATTCTAGTCAGTTCCTAAACTCAGCATTGTTAGTCCACACTTCTGTGAAGAGGAATTATTAGTAACACAAAACATATTAGTGCCTTAGCATCCTTTTATTCCCTCTTTTTTTACGTTCAGTTAAATGGGGGCCAAATTCCCTTGAAAATCTCACTCAACAGAAGATTTTGCATGAAAGAGCTCAGTGAGTATTGGCAGGATATCATGTGATGTGTAACAATTAAGTCTGAATCCTTTGCCCTCTGTATGCAGGTAAACATTTAGTTAGCCTCCATCAATCAAGTCAGAAACCTTGAATGATTTTTTTGTCTCACCCTTTTTCTCCCCTAGAAACACTTAGATCAATTGTAGCATTTATTACTGATGCACAGGCAAGATCAGCCTACGCAGCAAAGGCACCCCCAGGAATTGAACATGTAACCGTAACATATTCTCTCAGTACGCTACCAAGTGGTACATGCGGCTCCCACACAACCAGGAAAATGCCTATTAGCCTTTTTTTCTGTTTAACTGCGTTCTGCGACATTGACATCATGCAGAAGCAAGCTTAAAGAGGTTTCTGAACCAGGCTAGTGTAAGTGATTTGAATGAGCATATATGGCAGAAGCCCATGATAATGACTGTCGCCTCAAAATTTCTGCGTGAGATAATGAGGTACAAATGCTTAACATGTTCATATGACATCTCCCTATCCACTTTAACTGCTTATAATGCACATATTTTAAATGAGTTGTCTTCTCAGTTAATATAACAGACAGTGCGATGTCACATGAACTCTGAGTATCCGTGCGCTAATATTAAAAGCAATAATTTCTTGGCTTGCATTCCCATAGATATAGTTCAGCTCCCTGTAGCTTTATTAACAGTTAAGGGATTCTGCACTGTCTTTTCTTAATTTTACTCCCACACGGTTGATAGTCTATACAAGGTAAACTTTACTAATCACTGACAGGAAGACATCTCAGGTACAGAAAGCAAATTTTCTGATCATTAAAAATAATTGGAAAATTTGGAGGTCTAGAAATTAAACATTTATTCGATCCATCCTCTCGCAGAAAGGACTCCCATGCTGTGCTTCTGGATTGTGGCCCTCAGCTTTGGAAAACGTTCGAACAGGGTGGTCTAATCTGATTGAGATAACAGAAGGACCCCAAAACTTCCCTTCATTCCCCACTCTTGCATGGTTTATATGGAGAGTTCTAGGAGAAAGTGAGGACTGCAGATGCTGGCGATCAGAGTTGAGAGAGCAGGAGAATCGACGTCTTGTGCATAAGCTGTTCATCAGGAATGAGGCTTGTGGGCTGGAGGGCTGAGAGATAAATGAAAGGGGGATGGGCTTGGGGAGGGTGGGGAGGAAGATAGCTGACATTGCGATAGGTAGATGAAGGTGAGGGAGAAGGTGATAGGTTGGAGAGGATGGAGGAGCAGATCGAGGGGAAAGGTGATGGACAGGTCAGGAGGGTAGTGCCGAGTAGCAGGAGAATCGATGTTTCGGGCATAAGCCCTTCATCAGGAATGAGGCTTGTGGGCCGGGGGGTGCTGAGAGATAAATGGGATGGGGGGGGTGGGGTTGGGGGACTGCTCCTCGGATGCTGCCTGACCTGCTGTGCTTTTCCAGCACCACACTCTTGACTTATATGGAGAGTTCCCCAAGATCTATCATTGGACTCCTAACTTTTTCATAGCCACATGTGAGACTATCCACTTTGCAAGGAGAAACAGATATGTGACAGATTTCTTAAATAATAAGAAGTTAGAAAATGTAGACATATAAAGGGACATTGGCATCCTTATCAATAAGTCACCAAACATAACTTGTAAAACAAGCTTAGGAATTGACCGATGGATTTAGACAGTACATTTGGATTGGCTCAGACTTGGAGGGCTAAAGGGCCTGTTCCTGAGCTGTAAATTTTCTTTGCTCTTTGTTATTTGTTCTTTGTAAGTGCAGCAAACCATTAGGAAGACTCATAGAATGCCAGCCTTCTTTTGCAAGAGGATTTGAGTATGGTAGATTCGATTTGTCACATGTACCGAAGTACAGTGAAAAGTTTTGTTTTGTGTGCAGTACAGCAGGTCATAACATACAAAGATCATAGGATGATTGAACAGAGTGAGGAATAAAATATTATGGCTGAAAAGAAGTGAGGTCTCATTTCAATTGTAAAGGAGCCCTGTTAGACCTGGAGTACAATGTGCAGTTTTGTTTCCTTATCTCAGAGAAGATATTACTGCTGTCAAGGGAGTGCACCAAAGGTTCACCAACCTCATTCCTGGGATGTTATGGAGAGAGACTGGGCAAACTGCAACTCTATTCTCTAGAGCTTTGCAAAATGAGAAATTATCTTGTTGAAGCTTACAAAATAAAGGGATATACAGGGTAGGTGCGGGTAAGATGTTTCACCTGGTTGGGGAGTCTAGCGCCAGGGGCACAATTTAAAAATAAAGAGATGCCACTGAGCTCCGAGATGAGTCAAACCTTTTTTACTCAGAGGGTTGTGAATCTTTGGACTTCTCCATCACAGAGGGCTGTGTTAGAGTATTTTAGAGATGGAGATTGACAGATTTCTGCATACCAGTGGGCACAGGGTGATGGACATGGAATGGAGAAAAGGTATTAAAGTGTCTAATTTAATTGAATGATGAGGTAGGCTCAATGGGTTGAATGGCCTACACCTGTTCTCCTGGTCCTTTGCCCCTTTCACCATCTCAAGAGCAACTTGGTAATGAATACTGAACTAATCAGCAATGCCTCAGTCCCATGAGTGAATTAATAAAAAATGGCATCCACAAGGGACACAAGTAACAGTCAGCTCTCCTCTTTCACTAACTGACACAGTCTCTCCACTGCCTGTTTTACTCATCCAGTCTAAAATGGGTCTGAAGTTTCACCAGCTAAATATTATGAGGACGACAGCCATCAGTTTCCATCCATGCCATGAATTTGATATTCTTGCTACTAATTCCATCAAAATCCACTTCCCTGGGCATCATGTCAGGCTGACTCATACCTTGTGTTCCCAGGATGTGATATCCTTGTGATATCCTTCATCAATGCCGTATCAGTAATAGATAGTCCTTTAGCTGCCTGAACTCCATGATCTGTATTTTCTTAACCCCCAAAACTCCTTTACCTCCCTCTCAACCTTTCAGGTCCACCTCAAAATCTAACTTTCAGATCTAAAATTTATGTCAATGCTCCTGTTGTTACTTGTGAGTCAGGGTCTACTCCTTCCCCCAGCTAATTCCTTTGTGAAGTGTTGCTGGACATCTTTCTGTGTTGCAGGTACTATTTGAGAGAATTGTTACCATGGAGAAGGAGTCCATTGAGCCCATTGTGCATGCACCATTTCCATTAACTAGGCCCAATTTCCATCTTTTCCCAAGATCCCTGCACACCATTTAGTTTTGTTTTTGCTGGATGTGCATTCCTTTAGGGTTCACTGCTGGGATGGCTAACTTGTAAAATTTAACCCCACCTGGAGCAGGATTGGAAATATTCTCATGAAGATTTTATCCATTTGGGTTTTCTAGTTTTTTTTTCATTCATGGGATGAGGGCGTAGCTGGCTAGGCCAGCATTTGTTGCCCATTCCTAATTGCCCAGAGGGTGGTTAAGAATCAACCATATTCCCGTGGGTCTGGAGTCACAGCAGATGGTTACTCCTGACAATCAGCAACGGTTTCATGATCATCATCAAGCTCTTAATTCCAGGTTTTTTAAAATTGTCTTTAAATTCCACTATTTGCCGTGGTGGGTTTTGAACCCAGGTCCCCAGAACATTATCTGGGTCACTGGATTAACAGTTCAGTGATAAAACCACTAGGCCATCACCTCCTGAATTGAAGACCTTGTCGTCCATTGACAAGCAAGCTTCAAGAGTTAAAATGTGGAACTTGTGAATAGTGAAAGAGTGATTGAAGCAAATAATTTTGAAAGGAATCTCGACTGAGAGGAGATAAATGGAATAGGGGTGTGTAAAATTAGATTCTTGTGGCGTATGAGCATCAGCACAGACTAGATGCGTCAAATAGTTTGCATCTGTGTTGCATATTCTTTGTAACTTAATCTCATATAAAGGCTGTGGTAGAAGTGAGTTGATGGGCTATGATTGACAAATAGCAGTCAGTATTTGCACAACCAACTATTATCCAACAAATCTTTTTGTCAAGTGATCATACTTTATGAATTTCCAGTACCCACTGTCCATAGAACATAGAACATGGATGAATACAGCACAGTACAGGTCCTTCGGCCCTTGATGCTGTGCCGACCTTTTATCCTACTGTAAGATCAAACTAACCTACATACCCTTCATTTTACTATCATCCATGTGCCAATCCAAGAGTCACTTAAATGTCGCTAATGTATCTGACTCTATTACCACTACTGACAGTGCATTCCACACACCCACCAGTCTCTGTGTAAAAAACCGACCTCTTCCTTAAACCTTCTTCCAATCACCTTAAAATCACGCTCCTTCGTGATAGCCATTTCTACTCAAGGGAAAAGTCTCTGACAATTCATTCTATCTATGCCTCTCATCATCTTGTACACCTCTATCAAGTTGCCTCTCACCCTTCTTTGCTCCAATGAGAAAAGCCTTAGCTCCCTCAACTTTTCTTTATAAGATCTTCCCTCCAGTCCAGGCAGCATCCTGGTAAATCTCCTCTGTATACTTTGTAAAGCTTCCATATCCTTCCTATAATAATGTGACCGGTATTGAAGACAATATTCTAAGTGTGGTCTAACCAGGACTCTACAGAGCTACAGCATGATCTCGCAGCTCTTAAGCTCAATCCGAGGCAAAGAGTGTGGTGCTGGAAAAGCACGGTCAGGTAGGCAGATCTGAGGAGCAAGAGCAGGATAGCCGACGTTTTGAGCATAAACGCAATCCCCCGCTAATGAAGCCTATATACCATATGCCTTCTTAACAACTCTATAAACGTGGGTGGCAACTTTGAGGGATCTATGGACATGGACTCCAAGATCGCTCTGTTCTTTCACACTGCCAAGAATCCTGCCTTTAACCCTATATTCTTAATAAAAATCTGACTTTCTAAAATGAAACACTTCACACTTTTCCTGGTTGAGCTCCATTTGCTACTTCTCAGCCCAGTTCTGCAACTTGTCAATGTCTCGTTGCAACCTACAACAGCCCTCCACACTATCCACCACTCCCCCAACCTTTGTGTCATTGGCAAACTTACTAACCCACCCTTCCACTTCCTCATCCAAGTCATTTATAAAAATCACAAAGAGCAGTGGTCCCAGAACAGATCCCTGCAGAACATCACTGGTCACCGAGCTCCAGGCTGAATACTTTCTATCTACTACCACCCTCTGTCTTCTATTGACCAGCCAATTCTGTATGCAGACAGCCAAATTTCCCTGTATCCCATCCCTCCTTATTTTCTGAATGAGCCTAACGTGGGGAACCTTGTCAAACACCTTGCGAAAATCCATGTACATCACACCCACTGCTCTGTCTTCATCAGTGTTTTGTCTCATCCTCAAAGAATTCAATAAGGCTTGTGAAGCATGACCTGCCCATCCCAAAGCCATGCTGACTATCTCTCGTCAAATCCTGATTTTTCAAGGTTCAGGTTAACATATGAATTGAGATAACATTTAAACAAACTGCTTCCAAATTTACCTGGAAGTTTCCATTGTAGTCCTCAAAGAGTTCCACAAATAAATGCTTCGGATCTGGTATTCCTGGTAACATATGAGTATTTATTCTAGAAGATATGAACACAATGTTTTGAGTGCATAATCAGAGACAAACATATAACCATGGACTGAAAAATGAAGAAATGAACTGAAAAAATAAAGTAAGCACAGTAACTAGATCTGTCACATCTAACACATTCATGAATATATATCCATCATCTGTGGCTGCATTCTTTATGTAGAAAGGATACAGTTTCAAGATCCATCTGAAGAACAAAATCAATGTTAATATTCCTGGGCAATGCTAAGGGAATTCTACCTTGGTAGAGATAGCATCTTTCAGTGACTTATTAAAGCAATATGTTCCCAACCCTAAAATGGCATGGATTTTCTGAGTGAGTGTGTGGAATGAGAAGTAATTTTGAGCTGGGACCCATACTCATTTTATTCAAAAGGACAATCTTATTAAAACCTTTTCACAGCACTTATTAAAAGCAAAAAGTTAAAACAGGATATATGCTCAATGAAAAGTGGAGGAATAAGTTTAAATTTTAAAGAGTGACACTAAAATATTTAAAAATCAACTCAGTGGCAACAGATTGCTGCAAAAGATTTGGATGGTGGCAAACACCTGATACAGAAAATGGCAAATAATAAGTTAGAAAATAAGTTAGAAAGGTCTCTTTATCGCAGTGTAGGCAAATCAAAGACTAAAGGACATAGGTTTAAGGTGAGAGGGTAAAAATTTAAAAGAGACCTAAAGGGCAACTGTTTCACACTGAGGGTGGTGCATGTATGGAATGTGCTTCCAGAGAAAGTGGTGGAGGCTGGCCCAATTACAGCATTTAAAACGCACCTGGATGGGTACATGAATAGAAGGGGGTTTGAGGGGTATGTTTCAAATGCTGGCAAATGGGACTAGACTAATTTAGGCTATCTGATTATCATGGACAAGTTAGACTGAAGAGTTTGTTTCCGTGCTGTACATCTCTATGACTCCATGAGTCAGACGTGCTGCCTTTCAGAAGAAATATGGCTATTCACTTGATAGGATTTATTATTGTCACATGTATCTAGGAAAACTGAAAAGTTTTGTTTTGCATGCAGTACAGGCAAATCAAACCTTACAAAGTACACTAGGGTAATAGAACGGAGTGAGGAATACAATGTTTAAGCTGCAGAGAAGGTGCGCAAAGTGTGAGAATGACATTTAAGTTTAAAACTTGACTGGTCCTTTCAGAAGTTTGATAACTACTCTCTCAGATGGATGCAAATGATTGTGTGGCACTTGCCCACAAACAGGTAGTTTCCCAGTTTCCTTGTCTACTTTCAGCTCTCAAAAAGCATCACTAAAACAAAGGAGCTGGTTGTTTTCTTGCTATTGCTTGTAGAACCTCTTACAGTATTAGTTGCCAGCAGAGCTAATATTATAAAAACTGAAAGAACTGTGGATGCTGTAAATCAGTGAAAAAAAAGCAATTACTGGAGAAGCTCAGCAGGTCTGGCAGCATCAATGGAGAGAAATCAGAATTAAGAGTAAGTAGACATTACTATGTTTAGCTACACGATGTTAACATCAATAATTATCATTAAATCACTTTTTAGGATGTACTACACAACTCTGGTGAACAAATGGAGAACACATACTGGAGAAATTTTTCTGAGAACAGACCTTTACATTTTGATGGGTGCAATGTACCTTGTGTTGCCATTTAACCCTTTCAGTTCATTTAACCCTATGCCTTATCCAACAGAACCTTCCTGCAAGATAATCTGCTGCCTTGTTTTCTTTATGACAACTGTGACTAAGATTCCAAATTACTTTGTTGGATATTGGTAATAAATGGGATAGACTTTGTGAATGTCGTGGTGGCTCAGTGGTTAGCACTATTGCCTTGTAGCGCGAAGGATCCAGGTTCGATTCCAGCCTTGGTAACTGTCTGTGTGGCTTTCGTACAATCTTCCCACATCCTCGTGGGTTTCCTCCCACAGTCCAGAGATATGCAGGTCAGGTGAATTGACCACGCTAAATTGCCTGTAGTATCTAGGGATGTGCATGGAAGGTGGATTAGATGTGGGTGTGATGCTCTTCGAAGGTTTAGTGTAGACCTGATGGGCCAAATGGCCTACTCCCATAATGTAGGAGTTTTATAATGTGTTAGTAATGAGACTGTGACATCAGATTACATTACATAGAATTAGAATGTATTAAAGAAGCTTCTAGTGAAATGTGCTCTGTACGTGATGTAAATAATTTATTCGTTTAGTAAATAGCTGATTTATTTACACTTAAGTGATGTCCAATTCTCATTCATCCAGAGCTTCCACATGATATCACCACAGATATTAAGTACTTTTGGACATCCCCAGTCATAAAGGGCTCTGTATAAATACAAGTAACTTGGTCTCCTTCTCCTATTTCACACTTGCTTTGGACATTATTTCAACTTACCTGTTATTTTTTTTCCAATGTTTTTACAAGAACTCACATCAAAAGTCAAGAACAAGTCTTTATAATCATAAAACCCCTACAGTGAGGAAACAGGCCATTTGGCCCAACATGTCCATTCTGACTCTCCAAAGAACATCCCACCAGAGTCCCTCCCCTACCCCTGTAACCTTGCATTTCCCGAGGCCAATCCATCTAACCTGCAAATCTTTGGACTGAGGGAGAGGTGGTCAGAGCAACCCCATGCAAACACAGGGAGAATGTGCAAACTCCATATAAACAGCTGCCTGAGCCTTGAATTGAACCCAGGCCAATGGTGCTGTGAGGCAGCAGTAATGACTACTGAGCCACTGTGCCACGTACATGTATTGGTGAAGTACATACTAAAGTAATATATAAATAGAGCTATTGAGCTTCCTCACTGAGGAACAGAGGTAACTGATACTGAAAGCTACATCTGAGCAAACAGTGTACACCTTTTCAGCTGCAGCCATCACTTGCCTCTTCCTGAAGTAAAGATGTTTTCTGATTCACGGTGTATTATCCAGAATTAGTAAAGTTAAATGGAAAAGCAATGGGAGATTACAGTCAACATTAAGGTATCTAGATAATTAGCAATCTGAAAAGTAGAATATGTTTTTAAGGATTGAATGCCCAATTCCTGTTAACTATACTCCTAAACATCTTTGGTTTCTTATTAAATGCAGAGCTGGCTCAAGAGACAAGATGGTCCAAATTTGTTCCTTGTTTGTATATTCAACAGTAGAGTCCTGATGAAGGGCGAATGCCTGAAATGTCAATTCTCCTGCTCCTCGGATGCTGCCTGACCTGCTGCATTTTTCCAGCACCACACTCTCGACCCAGAATAACCAGAAGATGCACTATCTATAAACCACAGACTCTTGGAGGTTTACAGTTTGGAAATGGACCTATCAATCTAATTTGTCTGGACGGACCAGATGTCCTAAACTGTTCTAGTCCCATTTGCCAGCATTTGGCCCATAAGTCCCCTCCAAGGCACACACCAATCCTGATTTTAAATTATATCACTGCTCATCATTGCAGGGTCAAAATCCTAGAATTCTTGACATGACAGGGGGTCTATAGCTACGACATGAGGAAGAAGCTCACAACTACCTGCTCAAGGCTAATAGCAGATAAACAATAGATCCTGAGGCTTACCAACAATGTCTACATTCAGGGATTGAAAGAAAATAACCATAACCACAGTGTTTCAGTTACTTAGAAAATGGAACAGGCCTCAATCGAATGACATGAAGGGCTCTCAAAGAAGCACAACTGGTGTGTGGCTTTCAGAGCACCCTGATTTTAGGGGTGAGCAAGCATCGCGATTTACTCTCATAATTTTGACCCACTGTGCCTCATTTTAAAGCCTCAGACTCCCCATAACCTCTGAGTGAAAACTGGCAAGTGGGATTTTTTTTTCTCTTTCTTTGGCCCTTCACATCAAAGGGCAATGCTGCATGGTACTGGCAAGCGGGATGGTGTAGTGTTTGGAAACATGGCCAGGTGGATCTCATTGACTATGAGCTACTTGACTGGGATCGTTAACCTGGGCCAATCAGGGAGCCCTGGCTGATAGATATAAACAAGAGATTCACTTTGTGTCTTTCACTGTGTCTCACACCTGCACACACACACCATGGGTGCTGGGGGAAAAAAAATAAGCACTACCGCACTTAGGCGGTAGTGTGGGGATAGAAAAAAAAAGAAATAAACAAGAGATTCAGGACCCCCTCAATTTAAAGAGTATGGAGTCAGCTATTACAAGGGGGCATAGCTTTAAATTAAGGGGGGGGGGGGTAGATATAGGACTGATGTTAGGGGTAGGTTCTTCACTCAGCGAGTCGTAAGTTCATGGAATGCCCTGCCAGTAGCAGTAGTGGACTCTCCCTCTTTATGGGTATTTAAGCGGGCATTGGATAGGTATATGGAGGATAGTGGGTTAGTGTAGGTTAGGTGGGCTTTGATCGGCGCAACATCGAGGGCTGAAGGGCCTGTACTGCGCTGTATTCTTCTATGTTCTATGTTCTAAGGGACTGACTATGTGCTGGCTGGTGCTATAGTCTGTGTGTTACTGTTGCTTTTGGCTTTTTTTTTGCCTGATTCCTGATTCCTGATTCCTGATTCCTGATTCCTGATTCGCCAGTATTCCCTTTGTGTGGAAACTAAACTCCTGATGCACACAATGTGTTTCAGGTGTAACTCTGTTCTTGTTAGGGGATTGTTGTTTCACTGACTGGTTACATGCTGTGTGTGACATTTTTCTTTCACTTTTGAGAAAAGAACAAATGTTTTTTTTGTGGTAGGGCTTAGCCTTTGGATTCTAGTTTTCTTTGTTTTTTTTGTATGTCTTCACTTTTTTTTATTTTTGCTTGGACTGAGCCCTTGTGAGAAACTACAACCTTCCAGGTGAGCTGTTCCTGTGGGTAGGCCTGGCCCTTGGACTAGGTCTCTGTAAAGGCTAAACACCTGTGCTGGGAGGTGAGCACTTGCTGCATCCTGCAGTTTGGGAGAAGACCTTGTCCTTTGAGTGGACCAAACTCCTGTGAGTTAACTGCACCTTTACAATATACTGTGGGCCTGGTTGTCCAAGGATGGGCCAGGACTCCATGAGACTGAACACCTGTGTACTATGCATTTTCTGTCTTCAGGAGTGGACTGCCCTTGTTTGTTGTCTGTCTTTAGCAATGGACTCTGCAGTTTGGAGTGGACTCCATTTCTGACAATGTAGTTTGTATACTGGAGTTGCATTTGTTCCTGGGAATAGACTCAGTTTTGAAGAGAACTGTCTATGCTAATGGACTCTATGTACCAGAAAGACTCTATTTCATGATTAACTGTCATGTGGTTTGTTGGGGCTATCACCTGTACTGTCTTGTGTCCCTGGGTCTGGCAGGCCTTATTGTGAGCTGGGAGGCTCTCGGGTTGTCCTGAGACCTGGGGGGTGGGTAAGGCACTCTAATCTCTGAGAGCTAGATGGTGGGTAGTCTGTTCTGAGTGCTGGTATCCTGAGAAGGGGTAATCTGGACAGGCATCCTAGATCTGGTTGAAGGTGTCTGAGCAGCTGAGTGCCAGAAGGTGCGTAGGGGCAGGCTGAGATCTGGAAGGCTTGTGGGCTGCCCTGTTCCCCCAGGGGAAGGGGATGGGCTGTCCTAGAGATGGCTGGAAGGTGTCAGGGTAGTCCAGGGGCCAGAGTGCATCAGGATGGGTGAGTGCCCAATGGTATGTAGGGGCAGGCAGAGGGCTGGAAGGTGGGTAGGCTATCCTCAGTGCTGTCACCCTGGGTGGGTACCAAGGCTGGCTTACCAGAGGTGATCACGTGTCAGGGTGGACAGAACTGGAAGGGGTGTGGGGTGGGCTGCTTTAGTGGCTGGAAGGTGGGAGGGGCCTTGCTGGGTTTTCTGGGGGTCTGTATTGTATGCATGGTTTCTTAAGTAATTGGACTCTTATGTACAAAGTCATTGTTACTGTTTGTAATGACAAACTGGAATTTGAGGTTTGTCCTCATTTCCCTGAAAACTGGTTGAATGTCAGGGTTTGGGGCTTGGCCTTGCCATTCCCCTCCCTTGCAAAATTGCTGTTTCTGTATACAACTGTAATGTTTGTTGTTTTAAAGAAAATAATAAACGGGAGATTCCCTTTTGGGAAGGATATTGCTTGTTACTGGCCACTTGGGTATTTCATTTCTTCATGGTGGTGAATATAAGATTAAAAACTTGTTTTTCTTCACTGTGCCTGACACCTGCATGTGTGCAATGGCATAGGTGTTGGGGATAAATAACTACTACTGTCAGGTGGTAGTGTGGGGGGAGAATTCACTCTGACAGTTGACTGAGGGAGCTAGATCAGTGAGAAAGATAAACAGGAGATTCCCTTTAAGAGCATTGGTTGTCACTAGCCACTCAGGTATTTTCTTTCTTCCTGATGGTGGAATATAAATATTTAAATGCTTGCTTTTTCACTGTCCTACATGGGTATGCATAAACAGGGAATGGGTGCTAGGGAAAAGCAAGCACTACTGCTGGTAGGTAGCCGTGTGGAAGTAAGAGGAAAAGTGTAAACAGGAGATTCAGTCTCAGTATGAGACTGAAATTTCCCCTCCGTCTTGGAATGAGTTCTGAGCTGGCCAGTCAGAGCCCATATACTGTGCACATGTAAATAAAGTGTGATGGGATACTGCTTCTGTGCAGTTATTTCAGATGGAGCAGAAGGGGGTTTAAAACTCATCATTGCCCTGAAAAAGTGATAACTCTGTTTTTCACAGGCTGTGGTTATAGTTTCTGCCTCAGAGGGCAATTGAGTGTTTTTATATAATCTCAATGTGGAGACAGTTTATAGGTTGTGACTTCCCTGCTGAAGGAGCAGAGCTCCCAATGCTAGTGCTTCCAAATTCAGGTTATGGACTATAACCTGGTGGTGTGATTTTTAACTTTGTCCACCCCAGTCCAACAGTGGCTCCTCCACATCTATAGCATATTGTCAACAGCTGAGCTGTAGGATTGCTGCCTGTTACATCTACAGGGACCATTGTATTTGACATTACTTCCTGTCTTGTGGAAGATAGTGATAGACAACAATTTACAATGTTCCCTCTTAAAGATACACATACATCACCACACCCTGAAGTAGCCCTTGCCCTAATCTCAAGTCCACATTCACACATACCCTTTGGAGCTTCTTCCTCTTGGCTTACCAAGAATCTATCGATCCTGCATTAAAATATTCAAAAGCCCTGTTTCCACTGCCTTCTAAGGACAAGAGTCTCAAAGGCACATGACCTGCAGCAAAACAGTGACACCTCATCTCTCCAATAGGAGTGCACTTTTTTTAAACAGTGACCCCCTATTTCCTGATTCTCCCCAAAGGAGAAAACATCTTTTTCACATCCACCCTGTCAACTCCTCAGGCCCAATCAGTTTCAATCAAGATGTCTTTTACACTGCAGCCTGTTCATACTTTCTTAGAACAGGAGTGGACCATTCAGCCCATTGAGTCTGATCTGTGGCCTAACTCCAAATACCTGCTTTTAGCCCATAATCCCTTTGCTTAACAGAACTTTTATCTCCCTCTGATTTAAAATTAACAATTGATCTAGCATCAACTGAGTATAATGGAATATTCCCCACTTGTCTGGGTGAGTGTAGCTCCAACAACACAAGAAGCTTGACACCAGCCAGGGCAAAGCAACCCACTTGATTGGCACCACATCTACAAACGTTCACACCCTTCAGTAGCAGCAGTGTGTACTATCTACAAATGCACTGCAGAAGTTCAGCAAATATCCTCAGGCAGCACCTTCCGAAGGACAAGAGCAAAAGGTACAGGGAACATCACCACCTTCAAGTTCCCCTCCAAGCCACTCACCATCCTGTCTTGGGAATATATTGCCATTCCTTCACTGCTGCTAGTAACCAAATCCTGGAATTCCCTCCTTCATGACTTTGTGGGTCAATCTACATCTGATGGACTGCAGTGGTTCAAGAGGTAGCTCATTACCACCTTTTCAAGGGCAACTAGGGACAGACAATAAGTGCTGGCCCAATCAACACTGCCCACATCTCTTAAATGAATAAACAGAACAACTGTGGAAAACAGGTCAAAATATTTACCAGTCTTTGTATATAGAAGCACTTGGTAATATCTCTCCTCATTGGACAACCCACCATTTCCAGGTTAGAGTAATGTAAACCATTTCTGAACTGCTTCTAGCGCATTTACATCTTTCTTTCATGAAGGAGACCAACGCTTTAACAATGTAACAAGATTCTCCCAGTGTTTTGAAATTACAGTACATCAGCTCAGCAGCAATGATGCAGTCAAGTGAATTTACTTTTTAGTTGTCAGTTCAGAACTAATCTAGCCTCTTAAGTCATCTATGTTGCCATCAAAGATAAGTCAATCTTGAGATTCTCCATTCCATAACATTGGTCTATCTTGGTGTCCAGTTTATGGTTCACTAGAACACAAGGTAGAGAGAGGGTGGACTTGAACAGGGAAGCTTGTGTGTTCTCTCAGCTCTGTAATCAGTCTTGGACTGCCAACCTAGCTCTGTTACCTGACCCACTCTCCTAAAGAGGAAATGCACACCCACCTACAGACTGAAAATCCAGTACTGTGTCTCTCCACCAATGAATGGTCTTTTCACCTCTGCTTCCTTTACCACTGCAGTGTTCCTTCTCAGACCTCTTGCACAATCCAAATTCTTAACGCTGTATCTCTGCACCCAAAATTACTGAGACAAGTAAAAAAAAACAGGTGGCAGTCCATAGACTCCAATAAGCCACCAATCAATAAATTGTGGGTTCGACTGGAAACCAATGCTTCCTGTTTAGTTGAAAATAAAATGCAGAGGTGAATCATTCACAATTCTGAAGTTGATACAAATGTACCGCATTAAATTATAGAGCACTGTGCACCAAATAGTTGCAGATCTTCATTACTCACTGTCACCTCTTAAGTGAAAGTAAACCAGGTTTTCAGCTGAAACTGACATAAGTTGAGAAACAAATGCGAAACTATGATCCGGGGGTGGGAAATGAACAGGCAGGATTCCACCAAACTGAACTCTACTCACACATTGCTGTTGTTTCGTAGAAAGTGCAGTTGTGATTGAAACAAAGTGCACATAACTACAGAGGACAACAGGGCAGAACTGTGGATGGGAAATCAGTAGAAAGCTCTTCCAGAAAGCAGGCAGAAGCAAGGTGGGAAGATCGGACTGCTTCTGCATTTCCTATTTCTGTAGTTTTCAAAGCCAGAGGTCACTGATTACAATCTTTTCATTACTCATGTAGGTTACTCATGTTGATTCGACATTAAATTAGTCAGAGTTATACAGCACAGAAACAGACCCTTTGATCCATCTAGTCTATGCTGAATATAATCCCAAACTAAACTAGCCCCGCCTGTCCGTTTTCCTTGCCCACTTCCCTCCGAACCTTTCCTATTCACGCACATATCCAAATGGCTTTTAAGTATTGTAATTGTTTCCACATCCGCCAGTTCCTCAGGAAGTTCCCCAAGCTTCAGGAAAAGTACTTGTATTATAAACATTCTAATTAAATATAAATATTAACATTGTCAAGCAGCAGTAGCTCTTAGCATCAGGGTTCCTGAAATGTGTGTCACCATGTCTAATGGGTCATAAATCAGGATTGCAGGGTCATGGCTTCCATGGTAGCAGTACCAGCCATGGATCCTAGACTGAGTATTTCAACAGCTTTAAATCCCCACTATATGCTTGGCATTTTTGTTCTCTGTCAGTGAGCATGGCTTAATTACAATAAGACCATAAGACATAGGAGCAAAAGTATGCTATTTGGCTCATTCGGTCTGTTCTATCAATGAGATCATGGCAGAACTGATCATCCTTAACTCCCCTAAAGGACGCATATTATTGTTCTACTGATCCTGTTGTTTGATTGGTAGTTTTGCGATAAATAAAGTATGTGACACCACTGAGCAACAATGATGACTGTGGAGTGCATTCTTTGGAATCTGCATGGGTTGGCATTGGAGATGGGCAGATGTTAAAATATCCACTAGGCCTCAGTCCATCAGTTTCTCAGCTCTACTTCACCTCTGGGACACCTCTGTAATGGGACTGGGGGTATGGGGCTTCAGTTTGGGAGCAGGAAGGGATTACCTATCCACATATGTAGCGACTGACCTATCATGAGTCTATGAGCCGAACTGAGGCAAACTAAAAGGGCAGCACAGTGGCTAGCACTGCCAGGGACCTGGGTTTGATTCCAGCCTCAGGTGACTGTCTGTGTGGAGTTTGCGTATTCTCCCTGTGTCTGCGTGGGTTTCCTCTGGGTGCTCTGGTTTCTTCCCACAGTCCAAAGATGTGCAGGTTAGGTAAATTGGTCATGCTAAATTGCCCATAGAGTTAGGTGCATTAGTCAGGCGTAAATATGGGGAATGAGTCTGGGTGGGTTACTCTTCGGAGAGTCAGTGTAGACTAGTTGGGCTGAAGGACCTGTTTTCACACTGTAGAGAATCTAATCTAAGCTGAACTGAATTGCTCCATTGTTCCATGGGTCAGTTTGACTGTTTGGAGCTGATCTCCCAGTGCATGCCAAGAAGGGGCCTGTGGTACAGACCAGCCTAAATGGCTGCCTCAGTGCAAAAACAGACATAGACCACATAATGTTGGCCCAGCTGCTGAATATATATTTGAATTATACTTTAAATAAATTGGAGGAGGTGTACATCACAGCCTGCTGCTTCTCTGAAGATGCAAGATCTTTGACCCAGTTTGAAAGCCTATCCACCTTTAGCAGAGTCTCTCTGCAAGTAACACTGTGGCTCAGTGGTTAGCCCTGCTGACTCACAATGCCAGGGACCCGGGTTCGATTCCCGCCTTGGTCAACTGTCTGTGTGGAGTTTGCACATTCTCCCTGTGTCTGTGTAGGTTTTCTCTGGGTGCTCCGGTTTCCTCCCGCAGTCCAAAGACGTGCACGTCAAGTGAATTGGCCATAGTGTCAGGGGTAAATGAAGGGGAATGGGTCTGGGTGGGTTGCTCTTCGGAGGGTCGGTGTGGACTGGTTGGGCTGAAGGGCCTGTTTCCACACTGTAGGGAATCTAATCTAAAAACTCAGATCCTGAAATTCACCGAATTGTGCAGATGCAAAAGGAGCCCTTTTGTCCCATCGTGCCTGCACCGATTCTATGACCGAGGGCCAATCTCCTGCCTTTTCCCCATATCCCGGCACACCATTTCCAAAGAGATGTGGGTAGGATCACAGCCCATACACAATCTGGATCAAGATTTCCCTGCCTCTGGAAGATGAACCATGTTGTATGTGGTGGCAGCTTGAACAATGGCAGTCAAATAAAGCAGTTGAAGTGAAGTTGGACTGGGTGAGATTAATGTCTGATATCTTGACACTTCCCTCATGAATTTCATGACTTATTTGGAAGGGAGTTATAATTGATGAAAATATGTTGAAACAGTGCCCAAAGGGATGTGTTAAGCATATGAAAGATGAAATTTGCCTTCCTTAAAAATCTTTGCTGGCTTTGTGCATCATTATGCGGCACGGTGGCAAAGTGGTTAGCTTTGCTGCCTCACAGCGCCAGAGACCTGGGTTCAATTCCTGCCTCAGGCAACTGACTGTGTGGAGTTTGCACATTCTCCCCGTGTCTGCGTGGGTTTCCTCCGGGTGCTCCGGTTTCGTCCCACACTCCAAAGATGTGCAGGTCAGGTGAATGGGCCATGCTAAATTGCCCGTAGTGTTAGGTAAGGGGTAGATGTAGGGGTATGGGTGGGTTGCGCTTCGGCGGGGCGGTGTGGACTTGTTGGGCCGAAGGGCCTGTTTCCACGCTGTAAGTAATCTAATCTAATCTTATAGTATCATTCCAGAGACAAAAGGGGAATGAGATACTTCGAGATGAAAATATTTCCTTTCAATCTTCCACAATCCACTGTCCTAAAACTGTCTTACTGATCCTTTTGAAGTATGCAATGATAAAATCCAACTTGCAGCACTCTTGAGGGATAACCTTCCTATTGAAGAAAAAGTCACTCACCTCTTTACTTTATACACCACGCATCCAGCTACAAGCATGGCCAGAAGTACTGCCAGTATTAAAACCACAATAAAGGAATGGAACCTTGGTGAGTCTTGGGGAAGAAATAAACGAAACAATAGCACATTAAAAAGCAATTATTTCAGGTTTTAAAAATCTTGAAAATCCAGATGTGACTAATGGTCCTGTAATGTGGGCCTCAAGATGGGCATTCTATTACTGTGATGGCTAATGCCAATGGTGCCAGTCATACAAATCATATTACGTTCATCTTTTACTGGTTCACTGCTATTGGCTTTTTTCCTCTGGGCTAGGAGAAGGTGAGGACTGCAGTTGCTGGAGATCAGCGAGGAGAGGGTTGATTCCTGATGAAGAGCCTTTGCCAAAACATCGATTCTCCTGCTCCTCAGATGTTACCTGACCAGCTGTGCTTTTCCAACACCACACTCTCAACTCCCTCTGGGCTGTCTGTCTTATCTCCTGCCCTCAGTTCCCAGGATTCCCATTGTATTGGTCTACACTGATGGGAAAATTACTGGAGCAGTCTGACATTGACCCACTCTTACTGCCTGGTACCATATGTGTTGAGAAGCCTTATAGGTTGACAGTCAATTCATTTGGTCACATTACAAGTACTCTTTTAAAAACCAACAAGTCCTGGCATGGGACTCTAATCTGGAAATTCTTTTCCAGAGGTAGGAATGCTACCCGCTGTATTGCATTTATGTTCCAGTGACGGAACCCCATCAGGTTCCCTTATTTTCTTAAGGCTGTAATGCCTATTTCAGGTGTTCCTTCACTAACAGCATTACACCCCAAGGACAGCAGTGGTTCAATTAAGTAGCTGAACACCACCTTCTCAAGGAAATTACAAATAAACAACTTAAAAAATAAATTGTGGACATGCACTGCACCCCTATTTTTTGTTTTTCAGCAATAGGAGGCACCGTTCCAGTTGGTAATGAGCAGCCACTTCTTATCTCCCACGTACAAGGCTCTGAAACGCCTGTAAAATGGACACCACTCTTCCAATTTTCCAGGTAAACATTTATGAAATCAGAAAAAACCTCCAGAATTCTGTACATGCCTGCTGCAGTCTTTTGCTTCCAAATAAGCATGGGTCCCCATTCACTCCAGTAACACTTCCGCGCATACATATGATTCAACCGGGACCTTAAATATAACGTGTAGTACTTCGTCGGATCAACACTTGCCAAGGTAAAAGATTGTCTTTGAAATTCTTCAACCTACAACGAAGAACAGCATTTGAGAGTGACTATGCCATCAGTGCAGAAGAAGCAAAATTTAATGCATTTGATACTCATAACCTTTTTCTCTCCACCTTGTTCCTCTCCTATAATCACTGACCCCTCATTTACCAAAGCGAGTCTTCTGAGGAGAGTGTGAATCTGGGTGGTCTTTCATGATGATCAATTACTTTCATATATATATATATATATATATACACACACACACAGGAATACTCTGAAAGCTTCACTTTGGAGTTTTGCTATTAACATCCTTTGAGATATTTGCTCAGTATCTCTGCACTTGGCACAACCAAATAAAAAGTGATGTGGCCTCCATTGAAAGTAAGCGAATATCAGAGACAGAGTGAAAGCTTGTTAGATATAATTCCCAAGGCAGCAACTCATCTTAAACTCAATCATCTGTGGCTCTCTGTTCTGGTTGCAGTAGAACCTTCTGGGCACACGTGAACCTCAACAGTCACCTACATATCCATCGGAACCCCAACAAACACCCCAGATGATGGATATCAGAATCATAGAATACAGTGTGGAAACAGGCCACTTGGCCCAATAAGTCCACACCAACCCTCCAAAGAGCAACACATCTCAGATCCATTCCCTGATCCTATTACTCTACATTTCCCCTAACTAATGCCCCTAATCTACACATCCCTGAACACTATGGGCAATTCACCTAACATGCACGCATTTGAATTGTGGGAGGAAACCCATGCAAACACAGGGGAAGAATGTACAAATTCCACACAGACAGTTGCCTGAAGCAGGAATCGAACCTAGATCCCTGGTGCTGTGTTGCAGCAGTGCTAACCACTGAGCCACCATGCCACCCCTAAATAAGTAAACAATATTGTCGTCATTAGGTTAGGGGATTGAGGACTTAAAGTATGGGGTGCCATAGGTGCCAAACTCCCTCTGTGACCTCTGTGGAAGCTATTTATGTACAAACTCTTATAGTGAATATCAGTGAGGTATTTGAACACAGCAGAAAAATAGAACATAGAACATAGAACAATACAGCACAGAACAGGCCCTTCGGCCCACGATGTTGTGCCGAACTTCTATCCTAGATTAAGCACCCATCCATGTACCTATCCAAATGCCGCTTAAAGGTCGCCAATGAATCTGACTCTACCACTCCCTCGGGCAGCGCATTCCATGCCCTCACCACTCTCTGGGTAAAGAACCCACCCCTGACATCTCCCCTATACCTTCCACCCTTCACCTTAAATTTATGTCCCCTTGTAACACTCTGTTGTACCCGGGGAAAAAGTTTCTGACTGTCTACTCTATCTATTCCGCTGATCATCTTATAAACCTCTATCAAGTCACCCCTCATCCTTCGCCGTTCCAACGAGAAAAGGCCGAGAACTCTCAACCTATCCTCGTACGACCTACTCTCCCTTCCAGGCAACATCCTGGTAAATCTTCTCTGCACCCTCTCCAAAGCTTCCACATCTTTCCTAAAGTGAGGCGACCAGAACTGCACACAGTACTCCAAATGTGGCCTAACCAAAGTCCTGTACAGCTGCAACATCACCTCACGACTCTTGAATTCAATCCCTCTGCTAATGAACGATAATACTCCATAGGCCTTCTTACAAACTCTATCCACCTGAGTGGCAACCTTCAAAGATCTATGTACATAGACCCCAAGATCCCTCTGTTCCTCCACCTGACCAAGAACCCTACCATTAACCCTGTATTCCGCATTCTTATTTGTTCTTCCAAAATGGACAACCTCACACTTGGCAGGGTTGAACTCCATCTGCCACTCCTCAGCCCAGCTCTGCATCATATCTAAGTCCCTCTGCAGCCGACAACAGCCCTCCTCACTGTTCACAACTCCACCTATCTTTGTATCATCTGCAAATTTACTGACCCACCCTTCGACTCCCTCCTCTAAGTCATTAATAAAAATTACAAACAGCAGAGGACCCAGAACTGATCCCTGCGGAACTCCACTTGTAACTGGACTCCATGCTGAATATTTACCATCTACCACCACTCTCTGACTTCTACCGGTTAGCCAGTTTTCTATCCAATTGGCCAAATTTCCCTCTATCCCATGCCTCCTGACTTTCCGCATAAGCCTACCATGGGGAACCTTATCAAATGCCTTACTAAAATCCATGTACACTACATCCACTGCTCTACCCTCATCCACATGCTTGGTCACCTCCTCGAAGAATTCAATAAGACTTGTAAGGCAAGACCTACCCTTCACAAATCCGTGCTGGCTGTCCCTAATCAAGCAGTGTCTTTCCAGATACTCGTAAATCCTATCCCTCAGTACCCTTTCCATTACTTTGCCTGCCACAGAAGTAAGACTAACTGGCCTGTAATTCCCGGGGTTATCCCTATTCCCTTTTTTGAACAGGGGCACAACATTCGCTACTCTCCAGTCCCCTGGTACCACCCCAGTTGCCAGTGAAGACGAGAAGATCATTGCCAACGGTACTGCAATTTCCTCTCTTGCTTCCCACATAATCCTAGATATATCCCGTCAGGCCCGGGGGACTTGTCTATCCTCAAGTTGTTCAAAATGTCCAACACATCTTCCTTCCTAACAGGTATCTCTTCTAGCTTATCAGTCCGTTTCACACTCTCCTCTTCAACAATACGGTCCCTCTCGTTCGTAAATACTGAAGAGAAGTACTTGTTCAAGACCTCTCCTATCTCTTCCGACTCAATACACAGTCTCCCACCACTGTCCTTGATCGGACCTACCCTCGTTCTCGTCATTCTCAGGTTTCTCACATATGCATAGAATGCCTTGGGGTTATCCTTGATCCTATCCGCCAGGGATTTTTCATGCCCTCTCTTAGCTCTCCTAATCCCTTTCTTCAGGTCCCTTCTGGCTATCCTGTATCCCTCCACTGCTCTGTCTGAACCTTGTTTCCTCAACCTTATGTAAGCCTCCTTCTTCCTCTTTACTAGACATTCAACCTCCCTCGTCAACCAAGGCTCCCTCACACGACCATTTCTTTCCTGCCTGATCGGTACATACATATCAAGGACACGTCGTATCTGCTCCTTGAAAAAGTCCCACATTTCCACCACATCCTTCCCTAACAGCCTATGCTCCCAACGTATGCTCCTCAAATCCTGTCTTACAGCATCGTAATTTCCCTTCCCCCAATTGTAAAATCTACCTTGTTGTGCGCACCTATCTCTCTCCATAACCAAGGTGAAAGTCACAGAATTGTGGTCGCCATCACCAAAATGTTCACCCACCAACAAGCCCACCACTTGTCCCGGTTCGTTACCGAGTACCAAATCCAATATGGCCTCCCCTCTGGTTGGACAATCTACATACTGCGTTAGAAAAGCTTCCTGGACACACTGCACAAACACCGCCCCATCCAATCTACTTGATCGAAAGAGCTTCCAATCAATATTTGGGAAGTTGAAGTCGCCCATGACTACGACCCTGTGGCTTCTGCACCTTTCCAAAATCTGTTTCCCAATCTGTTTCTCCACATCTCTGCTGCTATTGGGGGGCCTATAATAAACACCCAACAAGGTGACTGCACCTTTCCTATTTCTGACTTCAGCCCATACTACCTCCAGAGGCAGATCCCCCTCAAACTTCCTTTCTGCAGCCGTTATACCATTTCTAATTAGCAATGCCACCCCCCCTCCTTTTTTACCACCCTCCCTAATCTTACTGAAACATCTGTAACCAGGAACCTCCAACAGCCATTCCTGTCCCTCATCTATCCATGTTTCCGTGATGGCCACAACATCGTAGTCCCAGGTACCGATCCACGCCTTAAGTTCACCCACCTTATTTCTGATACTCCTTGCATTGAAGTATACGCACTTGAGCCCATCTCTGTGTCCGCAAGTAGTCCCTGTCAGTGCTACCTTCTCCACAGCCTCCCTACAGTCTTGGACATCCTGACACACAGCTAGCTTACTTGCTGGACTACAAGTCCGGATCCCATCCCCCTGCCAAATTAGTTTAAACCCCCCCGAAGAGTGCTAGCAAACCTACCCCCCAGGATATTGGTGCCCTTCTGGTTCAGGTGCAACCCGTCCTGTTTATACAGGTCCCACCTTCCCCAGAATGCAGTCCAATTGTCCAAATATCTGAAGCCCTCCCTCCTACACCATCCTTGCAGCCACGTGTTCAACTGCACTCTCTCCCTATTCTTTGCCTCTCTGTCACGTGGCACCGGCAACAACCCAGAGATGACGACTCTGTCTGTCCTAGCTTTTAGCTTCCAGCCTAACTCCTTGAGCTCTTGAATGACCTCCCCACCCCTCTTCCTACCTATGTCGTTGGTGCCAATGTGTACCACGACTTCTGGCTGCACACCCTCCCCCTTAAGGATTCTGAAGACACGGTCCGAGACGTCTCGGACCCTAGCACCCGGGAGGCAACAAACCATGGTAGATAACATATTCAGAATGGACCACAAAACAACAGCTTCAAATTAAAATGCCCTACTTCCAGATGCATCCTGGAACAAAAACTGAAAACATCGTCAGCCCTCAGCTCACAAATTCCACCCACTTGATTTAATATGTTGTGAGCTGGGAATGTGAAAATTCTGTGGCATTTGCAGTTCACAAACACTTTTCCTGGATTTTCCTGCAGAGATGTATAAAACATACACTCTCAGAAGAGAATATTATGGTCACGAAATGATCAAGAATTTCATTATTGTCATGTGAGATTTGAACTCATGGACGACCTAAAGATCACGAAGCAGGGCTTCTTTATTTCACTGGACATCAAAAACATGAAAAGAATTGGTCGGAGCATTGAGTATAGGAGTTGGGAGGTCATGTTGTGGCTGTACAGGATGTGTGTTGGGCCACGTTTGGAATATTGCGTGCAATTCTGGTCTCCTTCCCATCAGAAGGATGTTATAAAACTTGAGAGGGTTCAGAAAAGATTTACAAGGATGTTGCCAGAGCTGAAGCATTTGAGCTATAGGGAGAGGCTGAATAGGCTAGGGCTGTTTTCTGTGGAGTGTTGGAGGCTGAGGGGTAACCTTGTAGAGGTTTATAAAATCATGAAGGGCATGGAAAGAATAAATAGAGAAGGTCTTTTCTCTGGGGTCGGGGAGTCCAGAACTAGAGGGCATAGGTTTAGGGTGAGAGGAGAAAGATATAAAAGGGACCTTCGGGGCACCCTTTTCATACAGAGTGTGTTGCGTGTATGGAATGAGCTGCCAGAATAAGTGGTCGAGGCTGGTATAATTACGACATTAAAAAGGCATCTGGATGGGTATATGGATAGGAAGGGTTAAGAGGAATATGGGCCAAGTGCTAGCAAATGGGACTAGATTAGTGTAGCATATCTGGTCAACATAGATGAGTTGGATCGAAGGGTCTGTTTTCGTGCTGGACATCTCTACAATGACTATGATCTATGAACCTCACCCAAGTTACAGTTCTATTCACAATGATGGAAACGAAAATCAGGAGAGTTACGTAATATAGCTTGTTTTTCATTCTCAGCTGGAGACAAAATTAAGCCTATTCAGTCTCGAAATATATGAAAAGAGGTTTTAATAGATATTTAACCACAGAAATTCTAGTGTAGCAGGACAACCTGCAACATTTCCTGCCTGCAATGAATTGAAACTTCTCTCAAGGGCTGAATTTACATATTTAGCTCTCCATCTATTGAATTTTTTTAACTTTCTCCTCATCCTCTTTCCGAAGCCTCTTTAGTTAACCATGCAAGGAGAATTATGTTGCAGTGAGATGGAATTATAAAGGACATTAAGGACTGCTATTTCTTAAACACTACTGGTGAGGAAGTCATTTCTATTTTAAATTTTATATTAATGGTCAAAGGAGTTTCATGATAATGCATTGATCAAGGAAAATTGAACACTCTTTCCTGTCCATTGTGAGTGTTTATGAATTACAACTAATTATCGGTCAGTCATTTGGAGTAAAACTTGATGATTTTGAATTAAAATCTACCTTATTTTAATGTTTCTTACTCCATTGCATTTTAATAATTCACTGCAAATTGTTGAGGTTATTTTGTGTCATCTATTTCTTCTTAACTCACACACCAAGAGGTTCCTTTCTACATCACATGACCTTGACTTGCTAACTTCTTTGCTGCCCAACAAAAAAACAGCCTGCATTTAGGTAGTGTCTTGGACATAGTAGGACATCACAGGAGGGCTATCAGAAATAATGTTAACAAGAAGCCACCTGAACAGGTATTAGAACAAGAAGTTAGAAATGTGATAAATAAGGTAGACTCTAAGGAGCGAGGGACTCTAAGGAGCGAGGTAGAGAATTGGAAAGATATAGGGAGAGAATTCTCCTTTAGCATTGGATCCAAGCAGCTGAGTGGATTGCCACTAATGGTGAAGCAATTAGAAGCAGGAATGAGCTCAAGTCCAGAAGTACAACAGCACAGAAATTACATTTAGTTATCGAGCCAGGGATGTCAATGCGATGGGTGGGGTTTGAAGAGCCACAAGAACACACATAAGGGCAGAATACAAAGGCTTCTTGCCTTTCAATGTGAAAAGCACAAACCTTCCATTTTGAGTCCATGTTGCTTTTGTATTTTATTGCATACTGAAGCCACTCTCGTTTCTGGTTTTTTGGTAAATCCCAGGTCAACAAAATCGCCTCCTTTCCAATAAGTTTAGCACTCAGGTTTTGGGGTGGATTCAGTTTAACTGGAATGATAAGAATCAGAACTAAATTAAAATACCAATGAAATATAACCTAAACATTGTTTGCATGATAAAAAGCAAAACATTTCATTTCAAAGTAATACACTTTACTTATGGTAGACCAATCCTCCATATAACATTTTCTTCTGAAAGGTTAAAGTTTTAATAAACTGGTATTCCCGTATTATGCTGGCTATTTGAATGCCTTGGACTTAATCCCTGGGTCATAGTATATCAGCAAAGACAATGATTTACTGTCCATTCCTTAGTTGCTCCTGGGGAAGATGGTAATGAGCTACCTTCTTGAAGAGTGGGTAGAAGATAATGCATTAGTCATAATGCCACTGGTCTAACATTCAGACTAACAATGTGGGTATGTACATTCAAACACCATCATGGAAGCTGTTATAAATCAGACTAGGCCCATAGAATCCATATGATCCTTACAGTGTGGAACCAGGTCCTTTGGCCCTACGAGTCCACACTGACAAGAGGAATTGAGTATAGAAGCAAAGAGGTGCTTCTGCAGCTGTACAGGGCCCTGGTGAGACCACACCTGGAGTACTGTGTATAGTTCTGGTCTCCAAATTTGAGGAAAGACATTCTGGCTATTGAGGGAGTGCAGCGTAGGTTCACGAGGTCAATTCCTGGAATGGCAGGATTGCCTTACACGGAAAGACTGAAGCGACTGGGCTTGTATACCCTTGAGTTTAGAAGACTGAGAGGAGATCTGATTGAAACGTATAGGATTATGAAAGGATTGGACACTCTGGCAGGAGGAAACATATTTCCGCTGATGGGGGAGTGCCGAACCAGAGGACACAACTTAAAAATACGGGGTAGACCATTTAGGACAGAGATGAGGAGAAACTACTTCACCCAGAGAGTGGTGGCTGTGTGGAATGCTCTGCCCCAGAGGGCAGTGGAGGCCCAGTCTCTGGATTCATTTAAGAAAGAATTGGATAGAGCTCTTAAAGATAGTGGAGTCAAGGGTTATGGAGATAAGGCTGGAAGAGGATACTGATTGGGAATGATCAGCCATGATCATATTGAATGGCGGTGCAGGCTCGAAGGGCTGAATGGCCTACTCCTGCATCTATTGTCTATTGTCTATTGTCTATTGACCCTCCAGAGAGTAACCCACCCAGACTCATTTCCCTACCCTATTATCCTATATTTACTCTTGACTAATGCACCTAACCTGAACACTATGGGCAATTTAGCATGACCGATTAACCTAACCTGCACATCTTTGGATTGTGAGAGGAAACTGGAGCACATAGGGGAAACCCACGCAGACACTGGGAGAATGTGCAAACTCCACACAGACAGTCAGCCGAGGTTTAATTTGAAACCGGGTCCCTAGCGCTGTGAGCCAGCAGTGCTCACCACTGTGCCACAAATATTTAAGATGGTAGCCTAGACCCTAATGTTTCCTTATTTTAAAAGTAAATGTAACATGCCATGTTCCAGACACAATTCAATTGGTCAAACTACTTGACATTAAGCAAAACACAATTTATTCAAACTCTTTACTAAAAATACAACAAAAGAAAGAAGAACTTAAAATAACGTAATTCTATTGGAATACTTAACAGAATAATAGATGCAGTACTTATTACACATTAACCTGTTGCAATATAGTAACTTTCCATATACACACCCTTTGGTCAAAAGGCAAATTCAGAAATCAGACTTTCTCACATTCAATGCCCATAGAAGGAAGAGAAACTCTATCTTTCGGTTGCAATCAAGAGAGGGAAAAATAGCTTCCACTTCTTCAAGCCCACAACAGCAACTGCTTAAAGCTAAAAGAAAATTAGAAAGCCTGGTCTGTGAGAGCTGACCACACCCATCCAGGCTGCTTCTATTGTTCCAACTTTTAAAAAAACACAAAGCCTCAAAAATTGTTTATGTTATCACAGACTGCTCGTCCCCTCTAGCTCAATCTCTCTTTTGAAAGAAACTAGGACAAAATACAACTCTTAAAGTTACAGATACTGGTCTAATCAATTTATGAACCTGGAGTATAATGTTCATCTCCAGAAGATCATAAGACATAGGAGTGGAAGTAAGGCCATTCGGCCCATTGAGTCCACACCACCATTCAATCATGGTTGTTGGGCATTTTAGCTCCACTTACATGCACTCTCCCTGTATCCCTTAATTCCTTGCAAGATTAAGAATTTATCGATCTCTGCCTTGAAGACATTTAATGTCCCAGCCTCCACTGCGCTCCATGGCAATGAATTCCACAGGCCCACCACTCTCTGGCTGAAGAAATGTCTCCTCATTTCCATTTTAAATTTACCCCCTCTAATTCTAAGGCTATGCCCATGGGTCCTAGTATTACCACCTGATGGAAACAAATTCCCAGCGTTCACCCTTTCTAAGCCATGCATTGTCTTGTAAGTTTCTATTAGATCTCCCCTCAACCTTCTAAACTCTAATGAATACAATCCCAGGATCCTCATCTGTTCATCATATGTTAGATCTGCCATTCCAGGGATCATCTGTGTAAATCTCTGCTGGATACAGTATTTTAAATGGGGCCTAACCAGAGCTTTATAAAGTCTCAGTAGCACACCACTGCTTTTACATTCCAACCCTCTTGAGATAAACGACAACATTACATTTGCTTTCCTAACCATGGACTCAACCTGCAAGTCAACCTTTAGAAAATCCTGTACTAACACTCCCAGATCCCTTCGTACTTGGGCTTTATGAATTTTCTCACCATTTAGGAAATAGTCCATGTCTGTATTCTTTGTTCCAAAGTACAAAACCTCACATTTGCTTGCATTGAATTTCATCAGCCATTTCCTGGACCACTCTCCTAAACTGTCTAAATCTTTCTGCAGCCTCCCCACCTCCTCAGAACTACCTGCCTGTCCACCTAACTTCGTATTACCGACGAACTTCACCAGAATGTCCCCGTCCCTTCATTCAGATCATTAATATATAAAGTGAACTGCTGCAGCCCCAACACTGAATCCTGGAGGACCCCACTTGTCACTAGCTGCCATTCCGAAAAGGAACCTTTTATCCCAACTCTCTGCCTTCTGTCAGACAGCCAATCCTCAATCCATGCCAGTAGCTCACCTCAGACACCATGGGCCCTCACCTTACTCAGCAACCTGAGGCACTTTATCGAAGGCCTTTTGGAAGTCTAGGTAGATAACATCCACTGAGTTTCCTGGGTCTAACCTTCTTGTTACCTCTTCAAAGAATTCTAGCATCTGGATTAGCAGCTTAGTCAGGCACAACTTCCCCTTACTAAATCCATGCTGACTTGTTCTAATCCAACCCTGCGCTTTCAAGAATTTAGAAACCTCATCCTTAACAATGGATTCTAGAATTTTATCTACAACTGAGGTTAGGCTAACTGGCCTATAATTTTCCATCTTTTGTCTTGATTCTTTCTTTTTTCCAATCATCTGGGACTTTGTCTGACACCAGTGACCTTTGAAAGATTACAACCAATGCCTCAGCTATTTCTTCAGCCATGTCCCTCAGAACTCTAGGATGTAGCCCATCCGGGCCAGGAGATTTATCAATTTTTAGACCTTTTAGCTTTTCTAGCATTTTCTTTTTTGTAATGGCTACCATGCTCAACTCTGTCCCTTGACTCTCCTTAATTGTTAGGATATTACCCATGTCTTCTACTGTGAAGACTGACACAAAGTATTTATTAAGTTCTTCGGCTATTTCCTTATCACTAGCCTCATCACTAGCTTTCCTGCATCAATTTAGAGCGGCCCAGTTTCTACTTTTGTCTCTTGTTCATTTCTTATGTATTGAAAGAAACCTTTACTATCATTCCTAATATTACTGGTGAGCTTACCTTCATATTTGAGTCTCTCCTTCCTTTATTTCTCTCCTTGTTATCCCCTGTTTGTTTTTGTAGTCTTCCCAATCTTCTGATTTCCCAGTGCTCTTGATCACTTTACAGGATCTCTCTTTTTCTATTCCAATTCCAGTGATCATGAAACAAGCTATAATTTGGCCACCTTACTCACTCGTACCCTTTAGGGAAGGAAATCCACTATCCTGAAATAGTCTAATCTTGATATGACTCCAGATCCACAGCAATCTGGCTTCTGAAATGACCTTGTACATCATTTAGTTTATGGATGGCAAGTGCTGACATTGTTAGAAATGTCTATCAAAGCGCAGTTTAAAAAACTGAGGTGATGGTGATGGTTTTGTTTGGAAGGGAGATCCAGGACTTTGAACCAGTGTTGACGAAAGAGCAGCATGTGTTTGCCTAAAGTAAAATGATCGGTGCACTGGAAGGGAAATTGGAGTGCATCCACTGCTCTTCTGAATGATAGATGTATGCGTCATTCTGTCCAAGATGTGTTTCACTCCATGATCTGTGTTTCCTCACTTACTATGATCTGCCTGTACTGCTCGCAAACAAAGCTTTTCACTGTACTTAGGTACACATGACAATAGTTCAAATCAATCAATCAATCAGATATTGTCGGTTTGATTAGAAGTGCTGAGAGGAGTGGTAGTACATCTTGTCGATAGTACATGGATGTGGAGAAAGTGGATGGAGGGTGGATACTGCTGATCAGATAGACTGCTTTGTTGCAAATTGTGTCATTGCTGCAGAGTTCAGTACTAACCAAGGAAAATATTCTTTGCACCACGGGTAGTAAGAATTGAGAACTGACCTCTGCAATTCATAGAATCCCTACTGTGTGGAAGCAGGCCATTTGGCACATCAAGTTCACATCAAAGAGCATCCCACCATGGCCCACCCTATCCCTGTACCCCTGCATTTCCCATGGCTGATCTACCTAGCCTGCACATCCTTGGGCAATTCACCTAACCTGCACAACCTTTGGATGTGGGAGGAAAGCGAAGCACCCGGAGGACCCCCACAGATGTGGGAAGAATGTGCTAACTCCTCACAGACAATTACCCAAGAGTGGAATTGAACCAGGGCTCCCAGCACTGTGAGGGAGCAGTGTTAACCATTAAGCCATCAAGCTGCTAGCTGCTAGATCAAATGGCAATTTCAAAACTGGAGGGCTAGATAGAGTTTTATTAACCAAAGGTTTAAAAGGAAAAAGGAACAAATGATTATGGGGGTGTCTTATATTCAGCATGCACTGCTGCTCCTGAATGTCCTGTTGAAGAGTGTGAATGTAGATGCGATGACAGTCAAATGGGCAAATATTTCTTGGATTTTGTTAAATTTCTTGAGAGTTGTTTGAGTTGGATCCACCCAGGCAAGTGGGAGTACTCCATTACTTTCCTGACTTGTGTCTTGTTGATGGTGGACAGGTTTTGGGAATCAAGAGGTGAGTTACTGATTGGAGTATTTCTAACCTCTGATGTAGTCTTATAGCCACAATATGCATATGGTTGGTCCAGTTCAGTTTTTTGTTAATGTCAGCTCCCAGGATGCTGATAAATACTTTTGAATGTCAAAGGATAATGGTTAGATTCTCTTTTGCTGGAGATGCTCAATGCCTGACATCTCTGTGGTGCAGATTTTACTTGTCCCTTTTCAAAGCCTGGCTATTGTCCAGGTCTTCCTGCAGATGGACATGGCCTGCTTGAGAACCTGAGCAATTCCTAATGGAACTGAACATTGTGCAATCATCAGCGACTACCCTCACTTCTGACCTTGTGATGAAGCAGCTGAAGGTGGTTGAGTCTTGGACATTATCCTGAAGAGTGGAGAGGGCTCTTGAGTAGTATCCCCACAAGTAAAACCAGGTAAGCCTGGGCTCAAGTTGCCACCTGTTCCAAGGTACATCGTAACATCCCTGAACAGGTTGAGTAAAATAAATACCCGAAAGAACTCCTGCAGAAATGTCCCTAGGTGTGCTAGGGGACTGGTCTCCAATAACTGAAGCCATCTTCCTTATTGTCAAGATAAATACCAACTCAAAGGAGATTCTTTTTACACCCCAATTCACAATGTATCTAGTTTTGCTTGGGCTCCTTTTTGATACATGGGGAGAGGGCAGTCTTGATTTCAAAGGCAAATCACTTCTGGAGTTCAGGTTGTCTGTTGGATCTTTACTATTGTTGATGTCATCTGACTGAGCAAAGAAAACATTGCAAAAGTAACATAGAAGCTTTGAATCCCTACAGAGTGGAAGCAGGCCATTCAGCCCACACTGACCCTCTGAAGAGTGTCTCACCCAGATCACCAGATGGTGTCAAATGAACCTCATACAGAATACTTGAGAATCCCTAGTTAAATCTCTTGTAAAATATTAATAGCAACTACATCAAATGAGGATAGATCTATAAGGAGTTTAAGGAAATATTCTTTGGCTTTCTCAAAACATGCGCATCCCTAGCAAAGCAAGCATTGATTGCTCATCTCTCATTTTCCTCAAACTGAATGGCTAATTACGCTATTTTCAGATGACAATTGAGGATTTCCCACAATGCCATAAGTCTAGAGTTACATACAGGAAAGGACAGCAGATTTCCTTTACTGTAGCACCCTAATAACCTTATTGCACCCTTTAAAGTAGTAACATAATACATTAACCTGTGTTCCATAAACAGTCAGCCTTCCTGTGGCCTATCATATTTAGGAATACAAGGAATCCTGATTTATGCAATTCCAATTTAGGAACACTCGCATTTATAAGCATGATCTCATACTGGTTTTAAAGATCCAGTTTACAAACGTCACCTGTACTCATGAATGTCTCCTTTATATTCTCCTGCATTGCATTCCGACTTGAATACAAATTGACTTGCAAACAGTCTCAAGAATGGAACCCATTTGCAAACCAGGCATTTCAACACTTACTCATTGCAAGTGAAAGAAAGTACTGGCTTGGAAGGACCAGTTGGCTGGTCAAGTCAACCTCCTGTTAAGATAGCTGCAGCATCATGACTAGAGAAAAAAAACCTACAAATGTTGGATTCCAAGGTAGACAAGCAAGAGGCTGGAAGAACACAGCAAGCCAGGCAGCATCAGGAGGTGGAGAAGTCAATGTTTTGAGTCAGCATCATGACTAGACAGGCAGCATCCAAGTAGCTTCGAAATCGACCTTTCGGGCAAAAGCTTATTCCTGATGAAGGGCTTTTGCCCGAAACGACGATTTCGAAGCTACTTGGATGCTGCCTGAACTGCTGTGCTCTTCCAGCACCACTAATCCAGAATCTGGTTTCCAGCATCTGCAGTCATTGTTGTTACCCTATCATGACTAGACAGCGTAGCCTGTTTGCCTATCCCCCATTTTTCTTCCAACCCAGCAACAAAAATATCTTCTAAGATGAGGCATGAAGCCAGGAGAAGTAAAGAGCCAGTGCACTGCTGCCTGTCCATGAATGGAGTTACCAAACTGTGAAGAGTTAAAAGTTATTGGCCATACCTTCTTCTACAAGCATAAATGTATATGGTTTCACAATGGTGTAACTGTTGACGTCAGTGATGTATACATAGAGCCAGTTGGATGTAAAAATGTTTGAATCCTCAAACAAAAGGCAGCTACCATTGAATCTTTGGTTCTGCAAGTATCTGCTGCATTGTTTCATATGCAAGGGAGTTTCTGAGAACCTGGAATGCACAATTTGTTAATCTAGTTAAATGAGAAAGTTAACTGTTCACAGAAATAGTTTTAATTGTCTTTTCTCAGGTACTGTCAGTAGATCCATAATATTATTTTAAAAAAAGGTTTCACATACCTGAGTTAATCAACACATTAAAACGTGGACGAAGCAGAATTTCCAATGTGATTAGCTTGAAGTTCCCAATTAATTTTTAATTAAAAAATAATTACATTTATATGCTGCCTCTTTGACCCGAGGTAACCGAAAGACCTCAATCAGCTCATTCCTCTAAACTCCAGGGATTTCTGACGGAGCCTTTGAATGGCTCTTTAAATCCATTTTAACAGATTGCTTTGTCACCCCAGACTCTGGAATGTAACTTACATGTAATTAACTTCATATTCGCTATTATACATTGCATCTTTGTCTTGTGTCCACATACAACTGAGATTTCCATCATCATAATATGTACAATCCAAATTGGAAGTGTTTGTTTCTTTATTGGTCAATCTATGTGGTCCTGTACAATGGAATGAAAAACACAGCATTAGACAGGTAAAGCAGAATGAAGTATTCCATATTTGACTATGAATTCCTAAAACTGCAATAATATTCTGAACTTTGGAGGAATGGATCACCAAAGTGAGGCAGAAACTGGGCTTTTGGTAGCATTGCTCACTTTCCATTGTGGGAAAAAACCTGGTCATCAGATGCGGGACCCTCTTTGTTGTGCATGGCGCAGGTCCAGCCCTTCCCGTAATCTGTGCCATTGCAGTCACTCAGGTCATCTTCCATTTCATCTGGCGGTCGAAGATAGATTGTGTCCCTAGGGGCACCATGTACTAAACACTGGATAAGGGAGGAAGAACGTACCCAGTGCTGCGTTCATCCTGATGGGCACCTTTGCATGCGGCAGCATCAAGTTGTGCACAGACCTTGGGTACACAAACACCAAGTGTCACCATCTACTGAGATTCTACCTGGCCCTGGTGTTGCAACAGATGGGACTGGCCTCGTTCCCTTGGAATGCTCCAAGTAGCTGGACTTTTCTGTATCACCTGTCCCTTGTGGAGAAATTTACAAAGAAAAACACCTTTGACCACAAGTCCTTCAGGATGTGGTCAGCATGTAACATACTTTGAGATAAATGCCTGGACTCTCTGTGCCCCCACACAATGCCTTCGCAGCATCTGCGGGGGAGGGAGGGGCAGATAGAGACTGTCACACATCTTCAACTAGAATGTCCCTTTACACAGGAAGGCTGAAGGATGATGCAATGGCTTGTGTCAAAGTTTGTCCTGAGCAGCTCCGTGATGCAGGACTCTGTGCTCTATGGTCTGTTCCCTGGGACGCACACTGAGACAAACATCAACTGTGCCTGGACGACCATCAACTTGGTGAAAGATGCTCTTTGGTTTGCCCGAACCTTGTTGCTCTTCCAAAACAAGAAGCTGATCCTGATTGAATGTTGCTGACCGGAACATCCCAAGGTCCAAAGTTAAATGGGGGGCTGTTCAGTTATCAGACCCTCTGCTACCTCAAATATATGTAAGTATAATCTTGTATAAGTAAGAAATGTTTGTTGGATAGAGTCAAACTCCAGTGTTTGATTTGAATCTTCACATGTTGCTGTACAGAACCAAACTACTTCAGTGACTATTCATGTAAAGATATTTTTATGAATAAAGCATATTTTTGAAATTAAAAAGATTCTGAAGACACCAAGCCATAAATCTGATAGGGAACTCAGGAAAACACTTAACAGTAGTTTGGTACAACCGAGTAGCAGGCCATTCCAGAGGGAAATTAAGGATCTGCTACACTGCTGCGGGTTTGGAGACACATATTAACCCAACCAGTAAGAATGGTCCATTTCCTGCCCTGAAGGACATGAGTAGACCATATGGATATTTGCAACAATTAATGATAGTTTTAGGGTCACCATTACTCAGTTAAGATTTATAGTCTTGACTTCATAAATTTCATCAGCCAAAATGGAATTTCAATCTATTTCACTTGTGCTTATCAGGGTCTGTAGATTTCTAGGCCAAAATCATTACCAGAATGCCATATGATATAGAGTCATTGAGACGTACAGCACGGAAACAGACCCTTCAGTCCAACTCATCCATGCCGACCAGATATCCTGTCGAGAAGTAGCACAAGATTCATGTAGTCATAGAAAGTAGAAGCAGGAGTAGATCATTCAACCCTTCAAGACTGCTCCACTATTCAATATGATCATGACTGATCCTCTATCTCAATGCATATTCCCATTTTCTCTCCATACTTCTTGATGGCTATAAAATCCAAAAAAAAAGCTATCCCTTTCATGAATATATTCAATGTCATGGCCTCCATCCATCGATTCATTGCCCTTAGAGTGAAAAAAGCTTTCGCCTGCTCTCAGTCCCAAAAGTCCTACCCTTTATCCTGAGATTATGTCCCATGGTTCTAGACTCTCCAACCAGGCAAAACTCCTTTCCAGCATCTAGTCTTTCCAGCCTTGTTGAAATGTTAAGTATTTCAATCAGGTACACTCTTATCCTTAAACTCTGGTGAATAGAGACCCAGTCAAAGCTGACCAGACAGTCCTGCCAACTCTGTGATGATGTTAATGAACCTGTTCTGCACTCTCTTTCTTCGGTGGGGAGACAAAGCCTGCATGCAGCTATGGCATAAGCAAATATGAGTTAATTAAAGAAAACCAGTATGGAATTGCTAAAGGCAAATCATGGTTAACTAAGTTGCAGAGCTTTTCCTTTACCAGAGAGGCTGAGGAAGTTCTGAGCAAGGGTCATGAAACATTCTCTCCACAGAAGCTGCCAGACCTGCTGAGCTTTTCCAGCAATTTCTGTTTTGGCATCAGTGCTAGGGCCTCAAATTCTTAAAATGTATGTACGTATGAGCTGCCAGAGGAAGTGGTGGAGGTTGGTACAATTGCAACATTTAAAAGGCATCTGGATGGGAATATGAATAGGAAGGGTTTGGAGGGATATGGGCCAGGTACTGGCAGGTGGGAATAGATTGGGTTGGGATATCTGGTCAACATGGACGAGTTGTACCGAAGGGTCTGTTTCCATGCTGTATATCTCTTTGACTCTATGACTCTATGAAGTGATTTGCATGATATGACTGAAGGTATAGCCATTAAATTTAAAGATGGGATGAAGAAATGCAGAAAGATAAATTGTGAATATAACATAAGGAGACTACAAAAATATGTTAGGAAAAGGTCCAGCAAATGAAGTATAATGTGGAAAAATGTGCAATTGTCCATTTTAGCAGGAAGAATGAAGAAAAGAAGAATACACCTAAATGCTGAGAGATTTCAGTACTCTGAGATGCCAGGGGATCTGAGTGTCCTTTTGTATAAATTGTAAAATGTTAATTTGCAGTAAGATAAATAATTAGGAAAGCTAGTGGAATATTATTGTTTATTGTGAAGGAAAATGAATACAAAAGTAGGGAAGTCATACTTCAATTATATTGGGCATCAGTCAGAGCATTTTTGGAATATGAAGTACAGTATGTACTTAAAAAATGAATGTAAATACATTGGAAGCAGTTCAGAGAATGGTTCCAAGACTGGAACCTGGAGTCGGTAGATTGGATTTTGAGGAGAACATGGACAGTCTAGGTATGTATCTGCTGAAGTTTAGAAACTTAAGATATGGCTTTATCGAAACATATAAGATCCTGAGAGGTCTTGATGAGATACACACGGAAAGAATGTTTCCCTCTGTGGGAGAATATAGAACTAGAGGTTACTGTTTAAAAAGGAATCATAAATTTAAAACAGAAGTGAGAAGATTTTCTTTCTTTCACACAGAGCAGTGAGATTGTTGAAACCCCCTTCCTCAGAAGGCAGTGAAAGCAGATTCCTAGAATATTTTTAAGGCAGAGGTAGATAGATTCTCAATAAATAAAAGAGGACGAAAGGTTATTAGCGGAAGGTGAAAATGTGAAATAATCAGGCCAGCCATGATCTTGTTTACTGATGAGCAAGATTGAGGGGCTGAGTTCATATGTTCATTTGTTTGGTTATTGTAATGAGGTTGGCCATATGTATCACATTAAGTATGAGATCCTTGATTGGGGTTGTTAACCAGTCCCAATCAGGGAGCCCGGACTGACAGTGTATAAACAGGAGTCTTAGGGTGTCTCCTCACTCTAGCTAGTCGGTCAGAGTCCATGTGCTGTGCTCGTGTAAATAAAGGGGGACTTGGTGATGGGATACCAGCCTCTGTACAATTAATTCAATTTGAAACTAATGTGTCTCCAGATTTCTCACTCCCTTGTCAGCCCTCTGGGAAAAGGGTCGGGTCCATTTTGGCGCTGCCCTTTTGGAGCCGATCATTTGGCCCTGCCGTTTTGGCTCTTAACTGTTTTGGTGCTCATTTCTTTGGCGCTGAGCTGTTTTGGCACCAATTCAAAATTTAAAAGAAGTCTTGTAGAGCCCATACCAGAAATGGTTGAAAACATTCTAAGCAAGAGAAACAAACCAAAATTTTCACACGATGGTTATCTATATGTGTTTGATAAATGTAGCAAAATGTAGAATTTCATTTTTATAATGAATAGGTTAAAAATAATGCATAAAAAGAATTAGGTTTATTTGTTACAATGCAATAAAAAAAAATTTCTTACAGGCTCTACAAGACTATTTTTTAAATTCTGAATTGATGCCAAAACAGCTCAGCGCCAAAGTAATGAGCTCCAAAACAGTTTAGAGCCAAAATGGCGGGGCCAAATGATCGGCGCCAAAAGGGCGGTGCCAAATAGTCCTATTCTGCTGGGAAAACATCGGTTTGCTTTCACTGTCTCTCAGGAATATGAAAAAATTACAATGGAATATAAAAGCAATTCTACTTAATCATTACAATCACTGGTTAGGCCTCATGTGGAGCATCAATTCTGACTAACATATCTCAGGAAGGATCTTAAAAGGAGAGCATCATTGATTACTGTTAAATTAACAACTGCAGAAAGGAAAAGTCTTTTTCTTTCTATGATTTGGAGATGCGGCTGGTGTTGGACCAAGGTGTACAAAGTTAAAAATCACACAACACCAGGTTATAGTCCAACAGGTTTAGTTGGAGGCACGAGCTTTTGAAGCACTGCTTCTTCATCAGGTGGTTCTTCATCACTACCTGCTGAAGGAGCAGCACTTCGAAAGCTAGTGTTTCTAACTAAACCTGTTGACAATAACCTGGTGTTTGTGATTTTTAACTTTGTCTATCTCACCTCTCATAAACTATTGCACTTTTCTGTGAACTGTAATACATAAACATCCCACTCCAACTGGAATGCCATTTTTTAGAACCATTTATTCACACAATGTAGATGCTTCTGGCTCGGTCAAGAATTATTCTCCATCCCTAATTGCCCTGGGGAAGATGGTGGTGCGCTCCTTTAATGAGATTTTGCAGTCTTTGGAGGACAGGGCATCCAAAAGTGATGTTAGGAAGTAAGTTCCAGGATTTTCACCCAGCAACTGTGAAGGAACAATGACTTTGTTCCAAGACAGAGTGGCATGGGGTAGCTTGCAAGTTATGGTGTAATAGCTGGGCACAAGAAAATTATGACCGCACAGGGTAAGTTCGCTGCAAGCACAAATTCTTCATACCATGCTTCTGAAGTCGGAAGCTATCCACTGCCAGCAGCGTGGAATTGTTCAGAGTTGTTATATATAACCACAACCACTTCTGTGCTTTCTTTCTCTTTTTCAATCCACAACTTTGGTTCTCTTTATTCAAACTGCAGAACTTTCTGTGGAAGTTAGACTTTGCAAACCTGTAGGAGAATTTATTTGTGCAAGAAATTTTAGTGGCTAGTTCATACATTTAACTGTTTTAATCATACACACCCTGGAATTAAAAAGCAACATAAGGAGTTTACAGAGAGGAAATCAAGGAGAAAATGGAGAGAATTTACTAGATGTCCACTGTCAGCAAGAAGGAGCACACAATTTTCTTGGGGGACTGGACATGCTGTGATTGTTTTCCTTAGAGCAGTCAAAGTTAAGAGGTTTAATAAAGGTCATCAACAATAAGATGGATTTTGAAATTTTAAAAGTATTTCTTCACTGATGTGAGCGTTGATTAGCCATCACTAATTGCCCCTGCGAAGGTGGAGGTGAGCTGCATTTTTGAACTGCTGTGGCTCTTGAGTTGTAACCACAGCCACGTAGCTATTAAGAAGGGAGATGGTTCTGGGACATTCGCCCAGTGGTAGTGAGGGAAGGCAATATACTTTCAAGTCAAGATAGTATGTGGCTTAGATGGGAACTTCCATATTTAGGTGTTCCCATGTGTCTGCTGCTTTTCTCAGTGATAGAGGTTGTGGGTTTGGAAGTTGCTGTTGAAGGAGGTGTAGTGAGTTATTGTAGTGCATTTCATATGTCATGGTACCATAGCTGCTACTGTGCTTTGGTGGTGGAGATAATGCCTTTTGAAGGTGGTAGATATGCTTCTAGGCGAATGTGAGGACTGCAGATGCTGGACATCAGAGTCAAGATTAGAGTGGTGCTGGAAAAGCTCAGCAGGTCAGGCAGCATCTGAGGAGCAGGAAAATTGATGTTTCAGGCAAAAGCTCTTCATCAGGAATGAGGAAGGGCTCATTCCTGATGAAGGTCTTTTACCCAAAATGTTGATTTTCCTGCTCCTCAGATATGCTTCTAGTCAAACGGATTGCTTTGTTCTGAATGGTGTCAAGCTTCTTGAGTCAGAGATCACACCACACCAGGTGTAGTCGAACAGGTTTATTTGAAATCACAAGCTTTTGGAGTGCTGCTACTTCATCATGGGTGATGAAGGAGCAGTGCTCCGAAAGTTTGTGATTTCAAATAAACCTGTTGGATTATAACCTGGTGTGGTGTGATCTCTGACTTTGTTCACCCCAATCTCAACACCAGTAATTCCACATCAAAGCTTCTTGAGTATCGTTGGAGCTGCACTCATCCAGGTAATTGGGGAATATTCCATCACACTCCTGACTTGTGCCTTGTAGATGGTGGATGGGTATTGGGGAGGCAGGAGGTGAGTTAATGTTGCCAAATTTGAAGTCTGTGATCTGGTCTTGTAGCCATAGTATTTACATGGCCTGCCCAGTTTAGTTTCTGGTCAATGTTAATCCCCAGAATATTGATAGTGGAGTTGCGGAGATATTCATGCTATTGAATCTCAAGGGAAAGTTGTTTGATATGAAGTTCTCATTTAGTGGCCTTTCTGTTAAGGAGTTATCAAGTCATATCAGTCTACAGTACAGAAAAAAAGGCCCTTTGGCTCATCGAGTTCATGTAGGTCAAAAACAACCAACTAACTATTCCAGTTTCTGAGAAAGGGTCATCGGACCCAAATATTAACTCTGCTTTCTATCTACAGGTGCCACCAGACCAGCTGAGCTCTTTCAGCAAATTCTGTTTTTGTAATTATTCCAATCCCATTTTCTAGCACTTGGCCCTAGTCTTGGCTGCGTTTGGCATCACAAGTGCACAGCTAAATACCTGAAATAATGTGAAGCTTTTTGTCGCTGCCACCCTTAGAAGTCAGGGAGTTCCAGATTCCTGCCATCCTTTGGGTGAAAACGATTTTCCTCAAATCTTCTCGAAACCTCCATTCCCTTACCTTAAAGTTATGGTCTCTGCTCATTGATCCCTCTACTGAAGGGAAAAGTTTCTTTCTGTCTATCCTATCTATGCCCATCATAATGTTATACATCTCAATCTTGTCCCTGTTCAGTTTCCTTGTCTCCAACACAAGCAATGCCAGTTTATCCAATCTGTCTTCATAACTAACTGGTGTGGATATGACTTGTTATTTATTAGGCAGAGTCTGGATATTGTCCATGTCTTTGCAGCGTGTAGACATGGACTGCTTCAGTATCTGAGGAGTTATGAATGGTGCTGAACATTGCACAATCATCAGTGAACATCTCTCAACCTTATGATAAGGGGGAGATCATCGATGAAGCAGCTGAAAATGGGTTGGCCTCCATATTAATCTGAGGAATTCCTGTCATAACCATTGGAGCTGCGATGATTTGCTTTTAATAAACACAATCAAAGGCATGATCTCCAATAAGTGAAGAATCATAGAGTCATAGGGTTATACAGCACAGAAACAATTCATCCATGCCGACCAGATATCCTAAATTAATCTAGTCACATTTCCAGTAATTAGACCATATCCCCGTAAATGAAGGCCTTTTGCGCGAAACGTCGATTTTCTTGCTCCTCGGATTCTGCCTGAACTGCTGTGCTTTTCCAGCACCACTCTAATCCAGATTCTCATATACCCCTAAACCCTTCCTATTCATGTACCTATCCAGATGGCTTTTAAATGTTGTAATGGCACAGCCTCCACAACTTCCTCTGCCAGCTCATTCCTTACATGACCACACTCTTCGTGAAAACGTTCCCCCTTGCACCCTTTCTAAGAGACTTCCCCCTTGATTCCCATTGTTTTCAGGTGTATTCAGGTTCTTTGATATCACATTCAGTCAATAGCTGCCTTGTTGTTGAGGGCTGTCACTCTCATCTCACTTCTGGAGCCTAGCTCCTTTGTCCAGTGTTGAACTAAGGCTGTCATGAGGTCAGGAGCTGAGTGATCCAAAGCCAAGTGGGGGAAATGGTTTGCCTGGGAGGAGGGTCGTTGGCCTTCACTATACACTGACTTACAATAATTGACAACAAACCAGAGGGGAGGAGAGGGAGTTTCTTTTCTTATACAGAAACATTCTTATAAGTTGGAAGAACAATGGAAGCAGGCAGAGTAGTCATTTTCAAAGGAAATTTGAGCCCTGTTTAAAAGGGAAGAACTTCCAAACTTGGGGGCAAAAGAGGTAGCTGTCATGCTAGTGAGGTGAGGAATAGGGAGAGAGAGGAGTTGAACACGTGGCTACAGGGATGGTGCAGGAGGGAGGGTTTTGGATTCCTGGATAATTGGGGCTCTTTCTGGAGTAGGTGGGGACCTCTACAAACAGGATGGTCTCCACCAGACCCAGAGGAGTACCAATATCCTGGGGTGGAGGGGAATTTGCTAGTGCTCTTCAGGTAGGTTTAAACTGATTCAACAGGGGGATGAGAACCAAAATTGTAGTTCGAGTATACGGAGTTTGAGAGTAATGAAGACAGAACTAAGATTTCAAGATCGCAAGAAGGCACTAGAACGCAAGAAATTGGTTTGAAGTGTGTCGACCTCAATGCCAGGAACATCTGGAATAAGGTGGGTGAACTTGCAGCATGGGTTGGCACCTTGGACTTCGATGTTGTGACCACTTCAGAGACATGGGTAGAGCAGGTACAGGAATGGTTGTTGCAGGTTCTGGGATTTAGATTTTTCAGTAAGAACAGAGAAAATAGTAAAAGAGGGGGTGGTGCGGCATTGTTAGTCAAGGATGTATTACAGTTACAGAAAGGGCGTTTGAGGACTCATCTATTGAGGTAGTATGGGCGGAGATTAGAAACAGGAAACTCCTGCTGGGAGTTTTCAAAAGGGCCTCCAAACAGTTCCAGAGATGTATAGGATAGGATAGCAAACGTGACCCTCGGTAGGAACAAGAGTGACAGGGTAGTTGTTATGGGGATCTTTAGCTTTCCAAATAGTCACTGGGAATACTATAGTTCAAGTACTTGTCAAATGTGTGTCGGAGGGTATCCTGACACAGTGTGTAGACAGGACAACAAGGGGCAAGACCACATTAGATTTGGTACTGAGTAATGAATCCAGCCAGGTGTTAGATTTGGAGGTAGGTGAACACTTTGGTGATAGTGACCACAATTTGATTATGTTTACTTTAGTGATGGAAAGGGATAGGTATATGTCATGGGGCAAAATGTATAGGTTCCCTACAATATAGAAACAGGCCCCTCAGCCCAAGACCCATTCCCCTGCCCTACATTTACCCCTGACTAATGCACCTAACACTACAGGCAATTTAGCATGGCCAATTCACCTGACTTGCACCTTTTTGGATTGTGGAAGGAAACCAGAGTACCCAAAGGAAACCCACACAGACACAGGGGGAAGGTGCAAGCCCCACACAGACAGTCACCTGAGGTTGAATCGAACCTGGATCCCTGGCACTGTGAGGCAGCAGTACTAACCACTGAGCCACCATGCCACCCACTGGGGGAAAGGCAATTACAATGTGATTAGGCAAGATTTAGGATGCATAGGATGGGGAAGGAAACTGCTGAGGATGGGCACAGTTGAAATGTGGAGCTTATTCAAGGACCAGCTACTGTGTGTCCTTGATAAGTATGTCCCAGTCAGACAGGGAGGAAGTTGTCGAGTGTGGGAGCTGTGGTTTACTAAGGAAGTTGAATCTCTTGTAAACAGGAAGAAGAAGGCTTATGTTAGGATGAGATGTGATAGCTCAGTTAGGGCGCTTGAGAGTTACAAGTTAGCCAGGAAAGACCGAAAAAGAAAGCTAAGAAGAGCCCGGAGGGGACATGAGAAGTTGTTGGTGGATAGGATCAAGAAAAAACTCTAAGGCTTTCTATAGGTATATCAGGAATCAAAGAATGACTACAGCAAGATTAGGGCCAATCAAGCATAGTAGTGGGACATTGTGTGTGGAGTCAGAGGAAATAGCTGAAGTGCTAAATGAAGAAATTTTGTCAGTATTCACACCAGAAAAAGATTATGTGGTCAAGGAGGATACTAAGATACAGGCTACTAGACTAGATGGGATTGAGGTTCACCGCGAGGAGATGTTAGCGATTCTGGAAAGTGTAAAAATAGATAAGTCCCCGGGCCAGATGGGAATTATCCTAGGATTCTCTGGGGAGCCAGGGATGAGATTGCTGAGCTTTTGGCTTTGATCTTTATGTCATCATTGTCTACAGGAATAGTGCCAGAAGACTGGAGAATAGCAAATGTTGTTCCTTTGTTCAGGAAGGGGAGTAGAGACAATCCTGGAAATTATAGACCTGGGAGCCTTACTTCTGTTGTGGGTAAAGTGTTGGAAAGGGTTATAAGAGATAGGATTTATAATCATCTAGAAAGGAATAAGTCGATTAGGGATAGTCAACACGGTTTTGTGAATGGTAGATCGTGCCTCACAAACTTTCTTGAGTTCTTTTGAGATGGTGACCAAACAGATGGATGAGGGTTAAGTGGTTGATGTGGTATATACGGATTTCAGGAAAGTGTTTGATAAGGTTCCCCACGGGAGGCTATTGTACAAAATAGAGGCATGGGATTGAGGGTGGTTTAGCGGTTTGGATCAGAAATTGGCTAGCTAAAAGAAGACAGAGGATGTTGGTTGATGGGAAATATTCATCCTGGAGTTCAGTTACTAGTGGTGTACCACAAGGATCTGTTTTGGGTCCACTATTATTTGTCATTTTTATAAATGACCTAGATGAGAGCTTAGAAGGATGGGTTAGTAAATCTGTGGATGACACTAAGGTCGGCAGAGTTGTGAGAGTGATGAAGGATGTTGTGAGTTACAGAGGGACATAGATAAGCTGCAGAGCTGGGTTAAAATGTGGCAAATGGAGCTTAATGTGGAAAATTGTGAGGTGAGTCACTTTAAAAGGAGTAACAGGAATGCAGAGTACTGGTCTAATGATAAGACTGTTGGTAATGTAGATGAGCAGAGAGATCTCGGTGTCCAGGTACATAGATCCTTGAAATTTGCTACCCAGATTGACAGGGTTGTGAAGAGGCATATGGTGTGTTAGCTTTTATTGGTAGAGTGATTGAGCTTCGGAACCATGAGATCATGCTGCAGCTGTACAAAACTCTGGTGCGGCCACATTTGGAGTATTGCGTACAGTTCTGGTCACCACATCATAGGAAGGATGTGAAAGCTTTGGAAAGGGTTCAGTGGAGATTTACTAGGATGTTGCCTGGTATGGAGGGAAGGTCTTACAAGGAAAGGCTGAGGGACTTGAGACTGCTTTCGTTAGAGAGAAGGTAAAGAAATAACTTAATTGAGACATATAGGATAATCAGAGGTTAGTTTGGACAGTGAGAGCCTTTTTCCTCAGATGGTGATAGCTAGCACAGGGGGATGTAGATTTAAGTTTAGGGGTGATATATATATATAGGACAGCTGTCAGAGGTAGTTTCTTTACTCAGAGAGTAGTAGGGGTGTAGAACACACTAACTGCAATAGTAGTACACTAGCCAACTTTAAGGGCATTTAAATGGTCATTGGATAGGCATATGGACAAGTATGGAACAGTGTCGGTTCGATGGGCTTCAGATTGGTTTCACAGGGCGACGCAACATCAAGGGTCGGTAGGACCTGTACTGAGCTTTAGTGTTCTATGTTCTAAGAGCCAGAGGAATGGAAATAATTAGGTTTCCAGGGGCTACACAGGAAAAAAAAATGAACAAAATGTTCTTCTATGTAACATTTCTCGATATTCGTATCAATTCACATGATGCCTTTTGGAGAAGTTTTGACAATAGGATCAAAAACAAAAACAGAACTTGATCTAAATGCTTTTAGATTTCCATTCAAGGATTCAGTACTATTTTCGATTCTATTGCTCGTTCTCTTGTGAAACAGCAATACTAATTCTAGGAATGGCTGTTGTGGTTTTTACTGATGGTTTCTTTTGAAATGGAATTTATAGAATTTTGACAGAATTGAGGTCATCAGTTGATGTGAGCAACTCTTTGGAATAAGATGATTCCAAATAAAGGACCAAGCAATTATTCTGGATTTCAACACTGCAGTGACACAGGGAGCAGAAGGAGCAAACTTTAAACAAAGAATGAGCAAGAAGAGAAAATGAAAAGAACATGGACCGTGACATGAAGAGTTAAATGGGGTCAAATTCTGTCACAAAGACAAATTGAGCATGAGAGAAGAATTGCCTTTTGAAGAAAGTTTCTGTCGTATGCTATCGAGGATTGCAACAGAGATACTAAGTGGAAGAAAGAGATAAATAGGAACATTTTAAATTTTAATGCATTTAATCAAGATTGCTACTCACCCATAATAAAATGTGTTATTAACACCATGTGCAGTCCTTTCTTTCAATTTCCATGTGCAGTTTACATACTCCATATTGTGATAAATACAATTGACCTGCTTAGCAATCAGACTTTCTCCTATAAGCAGTTTAGGCAGATATAAAGCGTTATTTGAAATATGACAGGAATGCAGTACACACAAGATTAAAAAACAGTTTCATAACAGTTCTCTTTTATTGATTCATTTCGAAATATTGGTTTTAAGCAAGTTTTCCTGGATTACCTATTCCCGCTTAGACTCGACCAGTCTTCTGCTGGTGTGAAATGGCATTAAAACTAGGTCAATACAGAACTGGCAGCACGGACCAGATTTTCAATAACCAAGTCTGACAGTCTGAGTTGAAAAGCCTTTGAATTACATGATCTTTATGAAAGGAGTGGAGGGGTTAAATAGAGAGGGGAGAGTGTGTGATGAGGTATGGCTTGCAAAAGCCGAAAGCAGAGCCACAGGGTAGATGCGTACTGGATAGACTGGTTAGAAAGATCACCTGAGTTCTCTGAGATACAATCACAGTTGTAGGAAAGGCTGTTTGGCCCTCTAGCTCTCACCATAATACCCCTTCCTTCTGTCACCTCCACACGAACTCACATTCATTTTTAATCTCATGGACCCTTACAGCTACCTTGTCAACACATGCCAATTCTTTCCTACAAGCGCTCCCATAACTCCACATCCTGTCCATGCCTCTCCTTTCTTTTCCAGGCCTATTCACTGAACATACAGTATGCGTGAAATCATGGAGTAAAAGTCAAAGAGATGTACAGCATGGAAACAGACCCTTCGGTCCAACTCGTCCTTGCCAACTACATATCCCAACCTCATTGAGTCCCATCTGCCAGCACTTGGCCCATACCGGCACCACTCCCCACCTCTTCCTCCGCTACATTGATGACTGCATTGGCGCCACCTCGTGCTCCCGCGAGGAGGTTAAGCAATTCATCAACTTCACCAACACATTCCACCCTGACCTTAAATTTACCTGGACCATCTCTGACACCTCGCTCCCCTTCCTGGACCTCTCCATCTCCATTAGTGATGACCGACTTGACACTGACATTTTTTACAAACCCACCGACTCCCACAGCTACCTGGATTACACCTCTTCCCACCCTATCTCTTGCAAAAATGCCATCCTGTATTCCCAATTTCTCCGCCTCCGCCATATCTGCTCCCAGGAGGACCAGTTCCACCATAGAACACACCAGATGGCCTCCTTCTTTAGAGACTGAAATTTCCCTTCCCACGTGGTTGAAGATGCCCTCCAACGCATCTCGTCCACATCCCGCACCTCCGCCCTCAGACCCCACCCCTCCAACCGTAACAAGGACAGAACGCCCCTGGGTGCTCACCTTCCACCCTACAAACCTTCGCATAAACCAAATCATCCACCGACATTTCCGCCACCTACAAAAAGGCCCCACCACCAGGGATATATTTCCCTCCCCATCCCTTTCCGCATTCCGCAAAGACCGTTCCCTCCGTGACTACCTGGTCAGGTCCACACCCCCCTACGACCCATCCTCCCAATCTGGCACTTTCCCCTGCCACCGCAGGAACTGTAAAACCTGTGCCCACACCTCCTCCCTCACCTCTATCCAAGGCCCTAAAGGAGCCTTCCACATCCATCAAAGTTTTACTTTCACATCCACTAATATCATTTATTGTATCTGTTGCTCCCGATGTGGTCTCCTCTACATTGGGGAGACTGGGTGCCTCCTAGCAGAGCGCTTTAGGGAACATCTCCGTGACCAATCAACCAAACCGCCCCGTGGCCCAACATTTCAACTCCCCCTCCCACTCTGCCGAGGACATGGAGGTCCTGGGCCTCCTTCACCGCTGCTCCCTCACCACCAGACGCCTGGAGGAAGAACGCCTCATCTTCCGCCTCGGAACACTTCAACCCCAGGGCATCAATGTGGACTTCAACAGCTTCCTCATTTCCCCTTCCCCCATCTCATCCTACTTTCAAACTTCCAGCTAAGCACTGTCTCCTTGACTTGTCCGGACTTGTCCGACCTGCCTATCTCCTTTTCCACCTATCCACTCCACCCTCTCCTCCTTGACCTATCACTTTCATCTCCTACCCCACTCACCCATTGTACTCTATGCTACTCTCGCCCCACCCCCACCCTCCTCTAGTTTATCTCTCCACGCTTCAGGCTCACTGCCTTTATTCCTGATGAAGGGCTTTTGCCCGAAAAGTCGATTTTGCTGCTCGTTGGATGCTGCCTGAACTGCTGTGCTCTTCCAGTACCACTAATCCAGTATTTGCTTTCCAGCAACTGCAGTCATTGTTTTTACCCCATATCCCTCTAAGCCATTCTTATTCATATACCCATCCAGATGCCTTTTAAATGTTGCAATTGTATCAGCCTCCACCATTTCCTCTGGCAGCTCATTCCATACACGTACCACCCTCTGCATTAAAAAGTTGCCCCTTAGGTCCCTTTAATATCTTTCCCCTCTCACTCTAAACCTATGCCATCTAGTTCACTGACCCCAGAGTAAAGACCTTGTCTATTTACACTATCCATGGTCCCTCATGATTTTATAAACCTCTATAAGGTCACCAATCAGCTTCTGACATTCCAGGGAAAATAGCCCCAGTCTTTTCAACCTCTACCTACAGCTCAAATCCTGCAACCCTGGCAACATCCTTGTAAATCTTTTCTTCACCCTTTCACATTTCACAATATCCTTCCGATAGAAAGGAGACCAGAACTGGATGCAATATTCCAAAAGAAGCCAAATCAATGTCCTGTATAGCTGCAACATGATCTCTCAACTCCTATGCTCAATACTCTGACCAATAAAGGGAAGCATACCAAACGCCTTCTTTACTATCCTATCTACCTGTGACTCTATTTTCAAGGAGCTAGGAACCTGCACTCCAAGAAGTAACACTGATGAGTGTGGAGCTGTTCAGAAATGAAATGCTCATTCACAAATCTTTAAGAAAACTGCTGTACACACAACTTCTGTAAGTGCCAATCAGACAGACCATTAAAGTATTAACAACAGAGACTTCCAACACTTCATAACTCTTGATCTTGTGTAAATGAACATTGAGACAATGACAAAAGGAAGAACAATGCATTATAATGACGTAAATACAACAGGCAAGCAAATGTCTTTCAACAGCTGTCTCCAACTGTCAATACAGAACCCTGCCTAAAAAAATCCTTTTATACAAGTTTGAACTGTCAGCTGAGCACTTGTTAATGAGATCATCCATTTCTACTGGAAGTGTTGCTAAAACTGCTGATGGAACCAGAATCCATGCCTTTGTTCCCTCTGGATTTGACAATTCCAGTGTATTCTTGGCTGATTATCTTCCATAACTGTGAGGTCAATGATTGCTGAGGTCCTGACTAACACTAAGCCCTATCCACATTACCTATGTGCTCTCTGATCCAACCTGTACTGCTCTATTTCTAGTCTCTTTCGGATCCTTTTCTGACAATGGACAATATGCCAAGGTTTAAGACTTGAAATTCTCTCCTTTAACATCTCCATCTCCTTAACCCACATTTTTTTTTCCCTTTAAATGTACCAAAAACCTGACCATAAGACCAAAGTGGAGATGGTGGCATCGTGGTATTGCTACTGAGCAATTGCCGAGAGTCCAAGGCAAATGTTTTAATCACATATGCCCTGAATGCACTGATGCAAGTTTTATCATGGTAGCTGGTTATGATTTTAAAGGAAATAGCTACAGAGATGGTGAATGGAGTATTAGCAATTTTTCAATTTCCAATAGACCCTTAGAGTTTTGTAAAGTCCCAGCAGACTAAGAAACTGTAAATGTAATACTCTTCTTCAAAAATAGAGAGTGCTAAGAAAAAAAAGGTATAGATAAGCCATTTAGCATAACACTTATCATTGGGAAAGTATTAGAGTCTGTTGTCTATGATGTAATAGCAGGGCATTTAGAAACACATGATAGTATTGAGTAGAGTTAGCATGGCTTCATGCCTGACAAATGTAATCAATTTGTTTTGAAGAGAAAGTGAGCAGGATAGAAAAAGGGAAGCTAGTAGGTGTAATATATTTGGATTTCTCAAAGTTGTTTGTTAAGGTACTGTAGATAAAGCTACTTAATAAGAAAAAGGCCCAAGGTGTAGGAGGTAGTATATTAACATGGACTAAATAATAGAAGACAGAGAATTGAGATAAGGGGCTATTTTCAGGATGGCAGCCTTAACAAATGGCATGACACAGGGATTAGTGTTGAGGCTACAATTATTTACAAACAAAATTAATGACCTCAATGTGGGAAGTGAATTTATCATCATCTAAGTTTGAGTTAACACAAACATATGTAGGAAGGCATGTAGTGAGGATGACCCAAAGAGTTTACAGAAGGTTATAAGCAGGTTAACACAGTGGGAAAATAAAGCTTTCAGATGAACTATAATGTGGGGAAATGTTAGATTGTGCACATTGGCAGGAAGAATAGCGGAGGTGAATATTATTTAAATGGTGACTGCAGGGAGTGCAGCACACAGGGGTTGGGCTTCCTTGTGCATGAACCACAGAAAGCAACCCCCAAGCTCAGTGGGTACTGGGGAGGGCAAATAGAGTTTGAAGAAGAGTCACTGGACCTGAAATGTTAACTCTGCTTTTTCTCCACAAATGCTACCAGAGTTTTTCCAGCAGTTTCTGGTTTTGTTTCTGCTTTCCAGCATTCACAGCTCTTCACAGGTTTTTGACATTAAATGTTGCTGAGGTTGTAAAAGAAAACACTTCATAAAAGTGCCTATATAACATTTCGTGATATTCTGAAACACCACAATTTATCTAGCAATGTTCAATCGTCTCCAGGCAAAGATGGTTTCTATTAAAAAAAGAAACTTCATTGATTTTAACCTCCAAACAGGGAAAGGATTAGCAAGAAACCAATGATTCACACCTTGACATGTATTAGTCTGCAATGGAAATTTCTGAGCAATACATATGAATAATATGTGCAGAATATTATCAGATTACCTAGAAAGTAATTCACTATCTCTATTATGTCAGGCACATAATAAAACAAAACTGATTTGGTCTTAAAGCATTGTGAAAATAAAAACACAAAGAACATTAAATCAACTGTCATCATAAAGACTAACTAATACATCAGACATTAGTGGCACTGCTGCCTCACAATACCAGGGACCCAGGTTTAATTCCAGCCTCTGGCCACTGTCTGTGTGAAGTTTACACATTCTTCCTGTGTCTGCATGGGTTTCCTGTGGACATTTCAGTTTCGTCCCATGGTCCAAAGATGTGCAGGTTAGATGGATTAACCATGGTGAATCGCCCCTTAATGTCTACAGTTGTGCAAACCAGATTAACCATGGGAAAATGTACGGTTATAGGATTGGGACATGGGTCTGGGTGGGGTGTTCTTCAGAGGGTTGGTGTGAACATGATAGGCTGAATAGTCTGCATCCACACTGTTGGGATTCTCTACGTCATCCCTTCACACACCAGCGCAGTATTGAGAGAGAACGATGTTATCATAGAATAAAGATAAAATATTGCAGAAGCTGGAAATCTGAAACAAAAATAGAAATTGTTGGATAAACTCACCAGGTCCAGTAGCTTCAGTGGACAGAGAAACAGAGTTAATGTTTTGATTAGATGAGATTCCCTACAGTGTGGAAGCAGGCTATTTGGCCCAACAAGTCCTCATCTCTGAAGAGTAACCCACCCCCCTACATTTATCACTAGCTAATGCATCTAACACTATAGGCAATTTAGTACAGCCAATTCACCTGACCTGCACATCTTTGGATTGTGGGAGGAAACCAGAGCACCCGGAGGAAACCCACGCAGACACGGGGACAATATGCAAACCCCACACAGATAGTTGCCCAAGGCTGAAATCAAACCCGGGTCCCTGGTACTGGGATGCAGCAGTGATAACCACTGAGCCACTGTGTCACTGTGACAGCTCGAGAGAATTCCATTTCTAAATAAGGGCCATGCTTGTCTTGAATTAGTTAAAAGAGTTAGTTTTTGAGCCAAAGTTTAGTGATGTATCTGGACATTGGGTAAAATAGAAAAAAAAATACCAATAGCATATGACTTTTATTTCATTTGCTACACTAAATTAACATAAAATATAAATATTACCAACAATACAATTTTCTTTTATTCTTTCACAGAATCTGAGCATCACTGGCTAGGTCAGCAGTTGTTCCCCACCCTTAATTACCCAGAGGGCAATAATGAGTCAACCACATTGTCGTTGGTCTGGAGTTAAATGCAATACAGATGGTTAACAGCAGACTTTGTTCTCTAAAGGAGATTAGTGAACCAGGAGGGCTTCTATGTTAACTAACAATAGCCACAATTAACCAACTCTTTATTGCAGTTTTTTTTGTATTGGATACCGATTTTGCCAACTGCCATGGTGGGATTTGTGCCTTTTTCCCCACAACGTTGTCCTGGGGACTCTGCATTGCGAATTGAGTGACATTACCGCTGTACCAGCACCTCCCAGGGATGGCAATAAAGCATTGGCATATTATATTTCCCACCTATCCACATTCCTCGGTTAATTTGTGAAAGGTCATTGAGTTCAACTTTCTCCTTACTAATGAACCGAAGCTGAACAAGGCACGTTCTACTATGTCTAGATTTCAGGGATGTCTACTCAAGCGTTTTGGAATCAAAGATCTGTCCACTCTCTCTCCAGAGTGGGTATGGTGATAATGTGAAAGCTGTAGACATGCATCGCTTGACTCTGGATTTTTCTTTAATCAATAAATATGACACGACTTCAAAGCAATGTCATTAAAAAAAACATTAATTACAATGGCAAATACCAAATCACCTTACCCTTGTCCAAACTGTCCTACCTTCATCCCATAGAAAAAATCATTCAGTACTTACCTTTCTTGGTGGACTGAGCACCCATTTGTTGCAAACTGACAAGGAAAGCCACACAAAGAGGAAACATCAAAGCCATTTTTGAAAAGTGAAATGATTTTCAAGTCTAGTTCTACATGTATTGCCACTACACCTCTTCATTTAATTCATTCATCTGGTTTAGCATGGAGGAGCTTGTGGCTTATCATTATATCCTTAAATGATAAATGTTGACTTTGTCATGCTTCCTGAACTCATTTCCTGCTTTACAAACTCGTCACTTTAATCAAATAAAGTATCTTATTTCGGATTTTTACTGTGGTTTCTAAAAGCTTGTGCTTGCTCCTTCAAATGCAAATGATCTTTTGCTATAATTTCTGTGTCTTGTCATATTGCTCCATGAGCTACCTGATGAAGGAGCAGTGCTCTGAAAGCTAAGACTTCCAAATAAACCTGTTGGACAATAACCTGGTGTTGTGTGAGTTTTAACTTTGTCCACCCCAGGCCAACACCAGCATCTCCATATCATGTCCATCAAATGTAACACATTTGTTAAGTTCCAAACTAAAATGTGTAATATTGAAAATAACCATTTATGGTATGTGCAAGAGCTTTTAAGTTAAAAGGAACAGTATTGGAATGACTTAGAGGTACTGCTGTTGGACTGGGGTGGTCAAAGTTAAAAACCATACAACACCAGGTTATAGGCCAACAGGTTTATTTGGAAGTACTAGCTTTCAAGTCACTCCTTCATCAGGTGGTTGTGGAGAATAAGATCATGAACATCTTTCAGTATTACATAAGCAAAATACTGTGGGTGCCCAAATCAGAAATAGAATCAAATTAACTGGAAATACTCAGTAGGTAGGGTAGTATCTGTGGAGAGAAACTGACTTAATTTTCCAGAGTAACTTTGGGCCTAATCTCCTAGACATGTACAAAATGGGAACTTCTCCTACAGTCCTATGAATTCTAATGTGAAGCCTAAAGTTACTCTGCAATTGCCTTTGAAACTTCATTTGTTTTTTGATTCAAGCTGACAAACTGGACAAGTCAGGTCCCAGAATGAAATCAGTCTTGATAAACCATAGGTTTTATCTTTGCAATGTGTTATTCTAGTCACTGAACATATTCACAAGAGACTGCCATTGTACTTCCAATAAAAGAACCTAAATGTTTATTGTACAATAAAGGAAAAAAAAACCCCACAAACTATATATTATACAAGAACTATTCGAAACAGTCTTACAAATATCAGAAATAAAGATTCATCACTCTTACCTTCAACAACAATGTAACAAACATATAAATGTCTGCTGAGGCTCTCAGGCTAAAATACCTCATTCAGCTGGCAGGATATAATTGGTTTCTGAAGCTTTCTTCTTAATGACTTCAAAGCACTTGTGGAACAAACTCATGGGTTTTCCACACATTCACCTTCTATCAGTTTTCTGGCCGCTCTTCTTACTGGTTTTGTACCTCAGTATCAATTGTTTGGTAATGACAGCTGTAGACTCATTGCATTTCTGTTTGTATTTCTCTTAGGCAACTCAGGGCTATTTTTGGAGACTGCTAAACCAACAGTGTCTTTTCTCTCTGACTGAATCTACACACTAACTCATCGTCTGAATGGTTTTGTCTTTCTATGATACTGGACTCCGATCATAGCTCACAAATATTTTTGCTTATAATTAGTGGAAACTTGATTTTTTTTTGTTTTTCATCTGCATGGAGACTGCTTTGGTGAGTTGGACACAGGGAATGCTAAAGAAGCCTAGTAGGTCTGGCTCCATCTATAGAGAGAGAAATAGGTTTAATGTTTCAAGTCCGATAAGACTCTTCTTCAGAAGATGCTAAACCTGATAGGTTTCTCCAACATTCTCTGAATTTGTTTCAGATTTCCAATGTCTGCAGTGTTTTGCTTGTACTTGGGTGATTTTATTTTTAAAAACAACATTGAAGATAACAGAAACAAAATTTGCACTTGATATATGTACCTTAGACTTGAAGTTTTGCAATCTTTATGCTGGTTTCATTTGGATTGTGTTCATGAAACAGATGAAAAAATGAGGCAAGTGAAAATATTATAAGGGTGAACGTTAGAATAGAATTCAGTCGAGTTAAAATTGGAGAGAACAGCATCAGATTTTTGAAATTGCAGATGGCAAGGTTACTTGTTAAGTTGACATGCTTAGAATTAGTGGCGTTGTTAGGTTGGAATGATTAAACTTAAAGTTAGATCTGGCAGCATTTGTCGAGACACTGTACCACTGTACCACAACAGCTCCCTCTTTCAACACCAATGTACCGGATTATTGATATCAGCTGTGGCTCCATGGTAACATTACCACACTTCAGCTTGTGGATTGTGGAATTGAGTCTTAGTCTAACTCTTGGGTTCGAAAATCAAGGCTGATATTTTTGTGTGGTCCTATGGAGGTGCTACACTGGCACACAGGGGTGATACACAGGGGTATCATCTTTCAGATCAGACAATAAATTAAGGTCCTGATGGACAAATAAAAGATTCCATGGCATTATTTTAAAGAAGATTATGTGACTTAGAGTTGGTGAGCACGTCATTGTACATCCCTCAACCAATATTGCAAATAGATTATTTGATTATCTCACTGAGATTTTTGGGAGCTTGTTCTTCACAGATTGGCTCCTATGTTTCCTACATTACACTTTAAATGTGTTTCATTGGCTGCAAAGTACCTTGGGATGTCCTGAGGCTGCAAAGAGCACCATATATTTTATTTTGTTTGCTATTATATGTACTTGGTGCTGTCAATATTACTAAATGCTCTCAAAATTAAGGGAGAGACAAATGTAGAAACTAACACAAATGTCTTGCAATTGCCCTGTGGGTTGGTGATAACAAACTTTTGACCACAGTCAGACAAAATACGTGCTATTTTATGAATTCAGTCATCTTAAACCAATGGTACCATCATTAAAATTTAATAGGAATTTGATAAAAATGTGTCTTCATGTTAATTATTGCTATCACATTCTATAACTTCACTTTAACATTCTCAAACAGATTTTATTACCAAATCTGTTTGTCTTGTTTTGGTAGGTATCATTTTATTTGAATGTAATTTTTATCATATATATTTGTGTTACTGGATATATGGGTCATGATTTTCTGATGAACAGATTTTTGGGAGTAGCACATCAGGATCCTGTGGAATCCCTGACTAACAAAGTCCGAGGGAATTACCTGGGAAATTGCAGATTCCAATGAGCAACTCATTAATGCCTCCCAATCTCTGAAGTATCATTCTAAATCAAAGCATTTGGAAGCCATTATAATCCTAGATCAAGTTATTACAGGACGAGAGATCATTTCAGATCTCAAGCTGAAATCTGACTTGATAGCTTGTTTTTTGATTTGCTTTTATTTCAGAAGGCGTTTGGTATGCTTGTTGCTATTTGTCAGTGCACTTAGCATAGATGTTGGGAGGCCATGTTGCAGCTGTACAGGACATTGTTTAGGCCACTATTGGAAACCTGTGTGTAATTCTGGTCTCCCTGGTATAGGAAATACTTTGGGAAACTTGAAAGGATTCAGAAAAGATTTATAATGATGTTGCCAGGGTTGGAGAGTTTGGGCCATAGGGAGAGGTTGAATAGGTTGGGGTTATTTTCCGAGGATTGTCAGAGGCTTACTGAGGTTCATAAAATTATGAGGGGCATGGATAGGGTAAATAGACAAAAACTTTTCTGCAGGGTTGGAGAGTCTAAAACTAGAGGGCATAGGTTTGAGGTGAAAGGGGAAAGATTTAAAATGGACTTAAGGGGCACGTGCATGTATGGAATTAGCTGCCAAACGAAGTAGTGGAGGCTAGTACAATTATAACAATTAAAAGGCACCTAGATGGGTACATGATAAGGAAGAGTTTAGAGGGATATGAGCTAAATATTGGTAAATGGGATTAGATTAATTTAGGACGCCTGATTACCATGGATGAGTTGGACCAAAGGGTCTGTTTTCGTGCTGTATATCTCTATGATTCCATAACAAGGTGGTCTTTCACTGGAACACAAGCACGCATTGTTGCAGATTTAGGTTTAACAATAAAAGAGAAATTTATTGCACATAACAAATGGAGTGAAGGTAGAATAAACCAAAATATTTACACACAATGCAATTTGAAAGATTTCAAACAACATGGTAGAAGCACAATCCCATCTGACAATACAATCTCTGCCCAGAATCTAATGCTTCTTCTCATTTAAGCACTCAACCAACCTCTTCTGCCCAGCACCTCAGTCCCCTCCAACAGCCCATTGTCCTTCCATCTCTGGATCTGAAACCCTGTCCATAGGATACAACATCATCCTCTCTATTCAGGACTTCATACTCCCTTCCCCACTGCTGGACACATTTTTTTCATTCATGGAATGAGGGCATTTATTGCCCATTCCTAATTGCCCGGAGGGCAGTTAAGAGTCAACCACATTGTTATGGTTCTGGAGTCACATGTAGGCCAGACCAGGTAAGAATGGCAGATTTCCTTCCCTAAAGGACATTTGGGAACCAAGTGGATTTTTCTGACAATTGATAATTCGTGGTCACCATTAGACTCTTAATTCCGAATATTTATTGAATTCAAATTCCACCATCTGTCATGGTGGGATTTGAAGCAAGTACCTCCAAATATTACCTGGGTCTCTGGATTGACAATCTAGTGATAATACCACTAGGCATTTGCCTCCTCCTGTCTTCACAGGAACTAACAGCCCCATCCCCCAAGGGAGCATTCACCTCCCCAGCCACCAGATCCAATATCTCCCATCAAACCTGACCTGCCCTAAACTCTCCATTACTTATTTAGCCCTCTTTCCACCTTGTGCTCTGGCAGCTGGCTCATTTGACACCCTGATCTCACTCTTACATTAGATACTTACCCATTCACAGGAGCTGTCAAACTGTCTATCTGTGCTGCTGGACCTTTCACTCACAAAGCATAGCAAGTGGATGATGTGAAGTAGGGATGATGTTTGCCATTACCACCTACCCCCCACCCCCCCACCTTCCATTTATCCTGTATTAGGAAGGACCTCTCAGAACTAAAGTATGCCTCCGCATTTCTGAAGGACCTCTGATCAGAATCTCCTCTGAGAAATGCAGACCTCTTTCTTATCGTAAAAACGAGCTGAGTGTGATTGCCAATCCTTGGAATATCCTTGGAATATTTGTTCAGCATTCCCAGAATCTGCTCCCAGACCTCCACAAACATCTATTAGCCCAGGTTATGGGGCTACAAACACGTCCCCTACAGGTTAGCTCAGCTAATTCAAATCGTCTCTACTCCCCATTGTTGATTCACAAATTGTCCTCAGCATTTAACTAAATGCAGGCGACATTTTTCTGTATTCGTTCATGGAATGTGGGCATCAATGGCCAAGCCAACATTTGCAGTCCATCTCTAAGTGCCCCTTGCCTGCTCAACCATTTGTGAATGAATGTGGCTTATTGTCACTTGTACTGAGTGCAAGTGACAAATACAGTGAAAAGCTTCAACTGTCGCCACAACTCAGCAATATCCGAATACATCAAGAATAAAAAGACAAAGCTGAAAGTCCATCTTCACTCCGCTGCCTCCACCGTGCGTCTAGAACCCTGAGTCGGCTGACCAGTGACACCTGTGCCACCACCTGTGCTAGATCCACCAATGTCGGAGTTGCCACCTTTCAGGCCCCATGTTTTTGTCAGTGGGCCCACCCTGCTAAGGGGCTACCAATGCTGGATTCCACACCGGACCTACACTTGCCCCACAGTCAGGAGTTCTCAGCTCTGGGCCTACCACAACCTGGAGCTGCTGCTGCCACCTCCCTGATGCCTGAAGTCCCCACTCTGGGCCCACCACAACCAGGAGCTGCTGCATCACTGATGCCTGGAGTCCCCACTCTGATCCCACCACAACCAGGAGCTGCTGCATCACTGATGCCTGGAGTCCCCACTCTGATCCCACCACAACCAGGAGCTGCTGCATCACTGATGCCTGGAGTCCCCACCCTGATCCCACCACAACCAGGAGCTGCTGCATCACTGATGCCTGGAATCCACACTCTGAGCCCAGGAGTCATTAGTTCCACTGCCAGGCCAGGCCATCACCTTGCCAAGAGTCTTGCTCCAGCTGCTGCCCTCCACAATGCCATCCCCTCCTCTGCCACTGACAGGAAGAGGAGGAAGAGAAAGAAAAGGAAAGGAGACAAAAAGTATGAAGAAAGAAGGGAGGAAGTGACCGCCTGGAGCAGACCAGCCCAGCAGCCTGAATGCAGCCTACCTTGCCCGCACCACCATCTTGTCATCATATGAGGGCTGTTAAAGGTCAGCCATTTTATCGTGGGTGCAGACACTGGATAGACCAGACAAGGAAATGACAACAGATTTCCTTCCTCAATCAGATGAGTTTTTACAACAATGTTCACCATAACTGAGGCTGGCTTCCAAATTTATTAATTGAATTTAAATCCCACCAACTGCTGGGTTCTTGGTCCCCAGAGCACTAGCTCCATTAACTACATTACCGTCTCTCTCAACCAGTTAAAGTCAAACAAACCTGCACTGCCCATCTTGAAAATCTGACAGATTAACTCATTGTTCCTAGGATAGGAACTTTGAAATTAGGTTCCAAAATGTTGCAATGAATGGAAGAACATGTCCATCTGAACATCAGACAGTGGTTCAATGGTTAGCACTGTTGCCTCACAGCACCAGGCACTTGGGTTCGATTCCACCCTTGGGTGACATTTTCCCTGTGTCAGCATGTGTTTCCTCCCACAATCCAAAGATGTGCAGGTTAGGTGGATTGGCTTTGCTGATTTGTCCAGAGATATGCAGGTGAAGTGGATTAGCCATAGGAAATGCAGGGTTACAGGAATGGGATGCTCATCTGAGTGGGATGCTCTCCGGAGGATTGGTATGGGCTGGATGGCCCGCTTCTACGCTGTAGGGATTCTATGATAATTGTTTCTTTTTTTAAAAAAAAACAAATTGCATGGGCCTTTTTTTGCAGACTTAGTTCAGATTATCTACCACTGAAAAGAATCGCTTTGCCTGGAAGCAGACAAGAACAAAGAAGAAAATGTTACAGATGCTATTATGCATCTTATCAGATCTTTCAGAAAATTTGCAGCATGCATTCTGTTGAAATGTACTGAGTTCCAAGTAGGAACTCCCAAGAATTTGGCTCAGAGGCAATGAAGGAGGAGAATAGGACCAAGTAAGGATGGTGTGTGAATGGGAGGAGAGCTTGGAGGTGATACCATTCCTAAACACACACTACCATGATCTTCTAAGTGGTGGAGAACACTGGTGAAGGAGTTACGGTCAAAAAAAAAGCCTTGCTTTGTTGCTGCAGTGCATCTTATAGACATCAAACATTGCAGGAAACAGTACAGCAAGTTAGCAAGGCTTCTTACTGAACTTCCTGAACACCTAATTTTTCCTTAAAATCAGTAAACCAAGCATCCAAATTCATTGAACTGCTCGACGATAGTCAGCGTGCTAAGTATATTTGAACAAAACTTTTATAATGATGGCCATAGTAATGAGAAATGGTTAGTTGCATTTTCTTCGGTGAAGTCTGGAAGTTGGAGGTATTGAGTCAGATTCAGATTTTTTAAGTGTTAGCACCTGAGCCAAGCTCACTCCACCTAATTCTGACTTTTAAAATTCAGCCAGTGACTCAGAACGTAACCAGCTGAGAGAAGCATACCTCTGCATCTTTGTCATCTTAGTTATCTAAGAGATACTATCAACTTGCTCAGAGGAGGTGATTACTGGATGGCACAGATGACAAAGTTAAAAAAGTCCACTTCAACCCACTGTCACTGTGCTCATTCTGTAAAGATCATAATCAATAGTGTACCAGCTAAAGTCACCACTTCATAAACGAGGACTCCAATCGTTAGCAATTAGGGTTTACCCTTTCAAAGCCCTCAATTGCTCATCTGTACAGACCATCAATACATTATTAAAAATCAAGGGCATGAAATGAGTGAGACTCAATTAAGGAAAGGGCCTTTGCCCTCAATTGAACAATTGTGTTTGCAAGCTTTAGTTAAGGCATATGTTCGTTTCAAATGCCTGCATAGAAAATCTTGGTTTCCTATTTGTAACTGGCTTAATTCCCAAGATTGTCCAAAAAGTACCAATTACAGGATATGTTTTTAACTTAAACAATGACTGAATAGTACTGCCAACATGACCGATGCAGTTGATTGTTCAAACCTAGTCACTGTGAGTAAACTAGAATATCCCTCGTGGTTGGACATGTCTTACTTCTTGACATGTCACTTAGAAACATAGGATATAGGAACAGGAGTAGGCCTTTTGGCCCTTTGAGCTTACTTCACCATTCAGCATGATGATGGCTGATCATCCAACTCAGGCTCCTGCTCCCACTTCCTCCCCTCTATCCTTTGTTCCCTTTAAGCTATATCTAAGTTCTTCTGGAAAACTTTCCATGTTTTGGCCTTAACAACTTACTGTGGTAGTGAGTTCCAAAGGCTCACCACTCCCTGGGTGAAAATATTTCATGTCATCCCAGTCCAAAATGGCCTTAGAATATAACCCCTTGTTCTGAAATTTCCTCATCATCAGGAACATCACTCTTGGATCGAATCCTCTCACTAAGTTCAATCTTGTCAAATGTGAGGTATTGCATATTGATACCACAAACAGTGGTAGAGCTTGTACAATTAATGGCAGTGTTGTAAAATAGAGGGACCCAGGGGTTCATAATTCTTTGAAGTTTGTGTTTCATGTCGACAGGGTGGTTAACAAGGTATTTAGCACTCAAATTGTCCTTGTTCAGTTCTTTTAGTATAGAAGTTGAATAGTCATGTTGAAGTTATGTCGGACATTGGTCACCCTGTTACAGGAAGGATATTATTAAGCTGGAGAGAATTCAGAAGAGATATACCAGGATTTTGCTGGGTTTGAAAGATTTGAGTTATAAAAGAAGGCTGGATAGGCTGGGACATTTTTCACTGGAGTATAGGAGGTTGAGAGGTGACCTTATAGAAGTTTGTAAAATCATGAGGGGTGTAGATAGGGTTCATGTTAGGTGTCGTTTCCTTAGGATGGGAGACTTCAAGATTAGGGAGTACACTTTTAAGGTGAAAGGAGAGAGCTTTAAAAAAGACATGAGGGGCATTTTTTTTTATACAGAAGGTGGTTTGCATGTGGAATAAACTTCCTGAAGAAGTGGTGACTATGGGCACAATTACAAGGTTTAGACGACATGAATAGGACAGGTTTGGAGGGATATGGTCCAGGAGCAGGCAGGTGGAACTAGTTTAGTTTGGGATTATGTTTGGCATGGATTGGTTGGATCAAGTGTCTCTTTCCATGCTCTCTGACTCTAGGACTCTATGAAGGCCAACCTACCATTTACCTTCTTCATCCATTGCTGCACTTACACGCTTTCGTTGCTTCTCCCTCTTTCCCAGTCTATTACCATTCAGATAATAATCTGCTCCTGTTTCATCTTACCAAAGTGGATAACCTAATATTCATCCATTTAATACTTCATCTGCAATACATGAGTCCAGATGGGCTTCAGATTGGTATGACAGGTCGGCGCAACATCAAGGGCACAACACCAAGGGCGCAACATTACTGCACTGTAATGTTCTATGTTCTATGTTCTAAATGTACTTATCCAAATCACACCAAAGCATCTCTGTATCGTCCTCTCAGTTCATCTTCCCACCCAGCTTTGCATCATTTGAAAACCTCAAGAAGTTACATTTAGTTCCTTCATCTAAATCATTAAAATATATTATGACTATATATTAACAAGCTGGGGTCCAAGCACTGATTCCTGTGATGCCCTGCTTGCTCCTTGGAAAATAACAAATTTATTTATACTCTCTGTTTCTTGTCTGCTAACTGATTCTCTATCCATGCCAGTGCACTAGCCCAATGCCATGCACTTTAATTTTACATGCTAATCTCTTATTTTGGAACTTATTGAAAACTTTCTGAAAGTTCAAGTACATCATATTCACTGTCTCCCTCTTATCAACTCTACTCGTTATATCCTTAAAAAATTCTAGTAGATTTGTCAAGCAAGATTTCCCTTTCATAAAACCATACTGATCCTGTTTGATCTTGTCTCTGTTTCTCAAATTCTCTGCAATTAACACTTTTATAATGTACTGTAACATTTTCTTCATTACCAATTTCAGGCTAACTGGCCTATAATTTCCTTTGTTCTCTCCACTTTTTCTAAATAGTGGGGTTACATTAGCTGCCCTTCTTCTATGGGAAATGATCCATTGTCAATAGAATCTTGAAAGATGACCACTATTTTCAGAGCGGTAAAAACAATGACTGCAGATGCTGAAAATCAAATACTGGATTAGTGGTGCTGGAAGAGCACAGCAGTTCAGGCAGCATCCAACGAGCAGCGAAATCAACGTTTCGGGCAAAAGCCCTTCATCAGGAATAAAGGCAGTGAGCCTGAAGCGTGGAGAGATAAGCTAGAGGAGGTTGGGGGTGGGGAGAGAGTAGCATAGAGTACAATGGGTGAGTGGGGGAGGGGATGAAGGTGATAGGTCAAGGAGGAGAGGGTGGAGTGGATAGGTGGAAAAGAAGATAGGCAGGTCGGACAAGTCAAGGAGACAGTAACTGAGCTGGAAGTTTGAAACTAGGATGAGGTGGGGGAAGGGGAAATGATGAAGCTGTTGAAGTCCACATTGATGCCCTGAGGTTGAAGTGTTCCGAGGCGGAAGATGAGGCGTTCTTCCTCCAGGCGTCTGGTGGTGAGTGAGCGGCGGTGAAGGAGGCCCAGGACCTCCATGTCCTCGGCAGAGTGGGAGGGGGAGTTGAAATGTTGGGCCACGGGGCGGTTTGGTTGATTGGTGCGGGTGTCTCGGAGATGTTCCCTAAAGCGCTCTGCTAGGAGGCACCCAGTCTCCCCAATGTAGAGGAGACCACATCGGGAGCAACGGATACAATAAATGATATTGGTGGATGTGCAGGTGAAACTTTGATGGATGTGGAAGGCTCCTTTGGGGCCTTGGATAGAGGTGAGGGAGGAGGTGTGGGCACAGGTTTTACAGTTCCTGCGGTGGCAGGGGAAAGTGCCAGAATGGGAGGGTGGGTCGTAGGGGGGTGTGGACCTGACCAGGTAGTCACGGAGGGAACGGTCTTTGCGGAAGGCGGAAAGGGGTGGGGAGGGAAATATATCCCTGGTGGTGGGGTCTTTTTGGAGGTGGCGGAAATGTCGGTGGATGATTTGGTTGATGCGAAGGTTGGTAGGGTGGAAGGTGAGCACCAGGGGCGTTCTGTCCTTGTTACGGTTGGAGGGGTGGGGTCTGAGGGCGGAGGTGCGGGATGTGGACGAGATGCGTTGGAGGGCATCTTTAACCACATGGGAAGGGAAATTGCGGTCTCTAAAGAAGGAGGCCATCTGGTGTGTCCTATGGTGGAACTGGTCCTCCTGGGAGCAGATACGGCGGAGGCGGAGAAATTGGGAATACAGGATGGCATTTTTGCAAGAGATAGGGTGGGAAGAGGTGTAATCCAGGTAGCTATGGGAGTCAGTGGGTTTGTAAAAAATGTCAGTGTCAAGTCGGTCGTCACTAATGGAGATGGAGAGGTGCAGGAAGGGGAGCGAGGTGTCAGAGATAGTCCAGGTAAATTTAAGGTCAGGGTGGAATGTGTTGGTGAAGTTGATGAATTGCTCAACCTCCTCGCGGGAGCACGAGGTGGCGCCAATGCAGTCATCAATGTAGCGGAGGAAGAGGTGGGGAGTGGTGTCAGTGTAATTACAGAAGATCAACTGTTCTACATAGCCAACAAAGAGACAGGCATAGCTGGGGCCCATACGTGTGCCCATGGCTACGCCTTTGGTCTGGAGAAAGTGGGAGGATTCAAAGGAGAAATTGTTAAGGGTGATGACCAGTTCGGCCAAACGAATGAGAGTGTCAGTGGAAGGGTACTGTTGGGGACGTCTGGAGAGGAAAAAACGGAGGGCTTGGAGGCCCTGGTCATGGCGAATGGAGGTGTAGAGGGATTGGATATCCATGGTGACGATAAGGCGTTGGGGGCCAGGGAAACGGAAGTCTTGGAGGAGGTGGAGGGCGTGGGTGGTGTCTCGAACGTATGTGGGGAGTTCCTGGACTAGGGGGGATAGGACAGTGTCAAGGTAGGTCGAGATGAGTTCAGTGGGGCAGGAGCATGCTGAGACAATGGGTCGGCCAGGGTGGTCAGGCTTGTGGATCTTGGGAAGGAGGTAGAACCGGGCAGTGCGGGGTTCCCGGACTATGAGGTTGGAAGCTGTGGGTGGGAGATCTCCTGAGGTGATGAGGTTCTGTATGGTCTGGGAGATGATGGTTTGGTGATGGGGGGTGGGGTCATGGTCGAGGGAGCAGTAGGAAGAGGTGTCCTCGAGTTGGCGTTTGGCTTCAGCGGTCAGTGCGCCAGACTACCACTGCGCCCCCTTTATCCGCTGGCTTGATGGTGAGGTTGGGATTGGAGCAGAGGGATTGGAGGGCTGCATGTTGTGAGGGTGAGAGGTTGGAGTGGGGGAGGGGGGACGACAGGTTGAGGTGGTTAATGTCCCGGCGGCAGTTGGAAATGAAGAGGTCGAGGGCAGGTAATAGGCCAGCGCGGGGTGTCCAGGTGGATTTTCAGAGCCACTTCCTTAAGTACTCTGGGGTATAGATTATTAGGCCTTAGGAATTTATCAACTTTGAATCCTATCAATTTCCCCAACCCTATTGCCCTACTATTACTGATTTCTTTCAGTTCCTCTCTCTCACTACACCCTGTGTTTCCAAACCTTTCTGGGATGTTATTTATGTCTTCCTTTGTGAAGACAAATCCCAAACATGCACTAAAATGAACTTCCACCTCTCCGTTGATTGTAAGGGACCTATATTTGTTTCCATGAGTCTTTTTCTTTTCTGTTGTCCTTGGGTGGTCAGGTGGTAGAGAGTTGTCATGAGTTGAAGTAGATAAGATAGCACAGCTATCCATGGGTTCCTTATGGTGGCCCAGTGCTGGGTATAGCTGACTGGCACCTGATAAACACCTTGCGGCTAATGCAACAAGAGGAGTCATTCCCCAGACTGTATCTTGATGGTGTGGGTATCTTTGAAGTTACAGCAGACATCAGCATGAATACTCAGGACTATCAGACTCTCATGCATGGAATCAATGCTACCCTGCACCAGGTGAAATACATTAAGGGGCAATACGGTGGCTCAGTGGTTAGCACGGCTGCCTCACAGCACCAAGGAACCAGGTTTGATTCCACCTTCGGGAAACTGTCTGTGTGCAGTTTCCACATTCTCTCCTGGGTCTGCATGGATTTCCTCCAGGTGCTCCGGGTTTTCTTCCAAAGTCCAAGGATGTGTAGGCTAGGTGGGTTAGCATGGGAAATGCAGTGTTATAGAGCTAGGGTAGGGGGTGGGTCTGGATGGGATGCTGTTTGGAGGGTCAGTGTGAACTGGATGGGCCAAATGGGACGGCTTCCATATTGCAGTGATTCTATGATGATCATGTGCTCACTCCACTCGTTCTTCTCTTCTTTGAATATTTCTAATATTGTCATCTCTTGTCTGGAATAATCTCCTGGTTCAGAAGCTGATGGACACAGTATGAGCAAATTATGTTTTTATGAACACATTGCCTTCAAGATAGAATGTGGGCATTGCTGGCCAAGGCAAGACTTATTGCTCATCCACATTTGCCCCTTGGAAGCGGGTGATGAGCTTCCACCTTGAACTGCTGCAGTCCGTGGGAAGCTTATACCTACTGTGCTGTTAGGGAGGAAGTTCCAGGGTTTTATTCAACCACAATAAAGTAATGGTGAGTACTTGGGGATTCGGGTAGGTGGTCACAAAAACTGGGGTACCAACTTGGAACTGGACGTGGCACCTGACCCGGAAGTAGCTTTGGACTGGAACGTTTCCACTTGGGTAATGACGGCGGCAATGTGGGGTTTCTGGAGGCAGCCAAAATGAAGGCATGGATTTTGAACAGCAAATGAGTTCTCCAACTGGACTTTTGCAAACTTCCGATTTTTAAATAACAGATATGAAACCAAAAAGTTGTTTGTTGAGCTGATGGATTTTGCACTGGATGATCGGGACCCCCAAGTACTCATCCCTCAGACAGTGAAGAAATGGCTCCACGTCAGGATGCTGTAAAGCTTATGAGTATATGTTCAGCACTTGGTGTTCCCACGTTTCTGCTGCCCCTACCCTTCAAAGTGGTAAAGGGCTCAGCTTTGGAAGGTGTGGTCAAAGGAGCCTGAGTTTCAACAACACATTTTGTAAGTGGCAGCAGTATAAGCTCATGAGTTCAGAATAAGCAACTTGAAGAAATGGAAGTTAGATTCCAAAGCCCAAAATAAACTCCTCTCACTGCTTCTGCTGCTACGTTTGGTGAATCTATGCTTTTGATAACAAACTGAACACATTCTGTAGATTTGTACCATTTGTGGTGAAGCCCACGATTGCAGTACTCAATCTGGTTGTGTGCTGATCTCAGCTGGGATCACACTAGCTCTGAGACGCAGAGGAGCTAAGATTCTTCATGGTGAAGACAAAATTAAATGGACTTCATGACTGAGTGTTACAGTGATCAAGATTTGTGTGGTGTTCTAAAATAATTCATAGGATTTGTCTTACAGTATCTGCCACTAAAAATCTGAACATCATGGTTTACAATTAAGTGTAAATTACTTATAATTCATATTTAACTCATGTTAATTCTGGATATTCAAGTTTACTATACATTGTATTTAATATTTATTTTTGCTCGTCTTTTAAACCATGAAATCTTGAAGACTTCTTTGTAAATAACTGGTATTTTTCAAATCATCTATTATAAAAAGGACTTGTTCTTTGCTGAGACCATAACCAGATGCAGAATCTAACCTCACACCTTTTAATGCATTGTCTGAGCTAAGCTGTCATCTTTTTTCATAAAATCTTAAGTTATATCAGGAATGTGACTTGAAAGAAGTTCTGGGATTTACATATTAATGAATTGAAATCTGCAACCCATTCTAAGTGATTAAAGACTTAACAGAAATCTAGGTTTGTAAATTACATCACATCAGTTCCATCACACTTTAATCTTTTGCTATAAACTCTATGTCTTGTGATCCTGCCCCACTAGCTACCTGATGACAGAGCAGCGCCCTAAAAGCTTGTACTTCCAAATAAACTTGTTGGACTATAGCCTGGTGTTGTGTGATTTTTAACTTTGTCAACCTCAGTCCAACACTAGCACTTCCACATCATCTTCTACTATTGGCCAGCATATTTTTCCTTTTCAAGTATCTATCAAATTTGCCTTTGAAAGTTACCATTGAATCCGCTCCCATTTCCCGTTTAAACAATGCAGTCCAGAACTCACTTCACTACATGAAAGTGCATTTCAATAGATCAGTCATTATCACTTTCACCTCTAAGTGACAGGATTCCAGGATCAACTCCCCAGAGCACAAGATCAAAAATCTGGATGAATGACAGATTGTAGTAAGAGAGTGTGTCATTGTTAGTGATTCTGTCTTTTGAATAAGATGTTCAAAGGAAACCCCAAGTGCTTGCATGATTTAGTACAAAAGATCCTGAGTTACAAATTTGAAGGACACCCGAGTTGAGAGTGTGTCGCTGGAAAAGCACAGCAGGTCAGGCAGCATCCAAGGAGCAGGAAAATTGACATTTTGGGCAAAAGCCCTTCATTAAGAATGTCCAGAGAAGACCAGCTGAGTTCTTCCTGTTGTCCTAGTTGATAGTTATCCTCCAATAAACATGACCAAAACAAATTAACTTCCTATTCTCACATTACCATTCATGGGAGTTTGTTGTGTGCATAATTAACAACTACATTTCCAACATTATAATAGTGAGCAAAGTTTAAAATGGGTCTCGTTGTCCAAAAACAAATCTCTCTTTGAGAGATCCAGTGGTAATGAAAATAATACTAAATGAATGTCAGTCTCCATTTTTCTTGGAATTTGCAAACCGGATTAGCTATTTTGCGTTTGTATTTTGAAGTAACTCGCGGGATATTTGGGTTTCATTGGCTAAGCCAGTGTTCATTGCCTATCCTCATTATCCGGGAGATGGTGGCGGTGAACTGTTTCCTTGAATCACTGCAGTCCACATTCTGAGGGATCACCACAATGCTGCCTGAGAAAATGTTTCAGGATTTTGACCCAGTGACAGTGAAGGGAAGACGACATAGCTCCCAATTAAGATAATCTGTGACTTGAAGGGGAGCTAGTAGGTGGCGGTGCTCCCATGTATCTGTTGCCCCTTCCTTCTGGCTGGGAGAGATCAAAGATTTGGAAAGTGCTAATGATAAAAATCTGATGAGTTTGTCACTCAATCAGCCCCTCTTGTTCTTCCAAACACTAACTGTTCTTTCAACGAGCCTTGCATCAGTCAGTCTATTTGACTGAGTGTCATAATCCTACCTTGGATTCAGTGGATTGTAAAGTGGGAAGGAGTATCAGAGGTCAGGATATATGGCATTATCAGATGAACTGAAGAAATCAAAAGAACTCAAAATGGCTGTATCAATATTTGGGCTGCCTCAAAAGAGACTACGTAAATGCAATTTTTTTTTAAAAAAGTGCTTGCCAGCAAATTAGATCACTCGGATTATATCAAGAGGATCGACTGGTCTTGTACTCACTGGAATTAGAAGAAAGGGGAATGCTCTCATAGAAACATAGAAAATCCTGATGGGACTAGACAGATTAGATGAGGGAGGAATATTCCCGATGTTGGGGATGTCCACAACTAAGAGTCACAGTCTCAGAATAACGAGCAAGCCATTCAGATGAGGAAGAATTTCTTCACTCAGAGAATTGTGAACCTGTGGAATTCATTCTCACAGGAATAGGTAGGGGCCAGTTCATTCGATATATTCAAGAGACAGCTGGACATAGCTCTTTTGGCTGAAGGGGTATGGAGAGAAAGTGGAAATGGGATGGTGACATTTCATGATTGACCATGATCTTATTGAATGGTGGTGCAGGCTTGAAGAACAAAAATGACCTAATCCTGCTCTTATTTTCTATATTTCTCTGTTTCAATGTTTCTATTTGTGAATGGGATCATAACTGTAGCTAGAGGAAGCATCTTAAGCAAAAGTGAGAAGAGTTGCTGGACTTGCGGGAGGTGGGGGCGTGGAATGCAGGGGGAAATGGTCAATTCCATCCTTACTTAGATCTCTATCTTTGTTGGTTCATTTATTTAAATGGTAATAAACTCAGCCAGTAATAAACTCAACTCGCAAACCATTCAATCACAAATAGCTTTAGGACATAAAATATTCAAATACGTGTCTGTAGTTTCCTGACTTAACAACACTTCAGATCGAATTAAAGGTCACAATTCAATTTCAGGATTTTAGACAACACTAGTAAATCACTATAGCTTCACTCATGTCAGCTTGAAATATCAGCTCCAGCCTTTGATTATGTTACAACTATGCATTCCAACTTTTCTCTATTGTATGTTTTATGCAAATCAAACCAATTCCTTGGAATCAAACAGGCATGGAACTGATTCAGTACAGAAACCACCTAACAGCGATTACCAGAGAATTCAACTGAATGCTTTTATAGTAACAGCAAACATCTGGAACACAATCTTGAAGCCTTTGTAAGGAAATAATTTCATCATGGCTTTAATTTAACTTGCCCCGGGAGGTAAATCATTTGATGAATTACTGTAATTTTGCATCATTTAACATATTTATATTATAATTTATATTTATAGAACCATTTGAATCCTTGTTTAATGGTACATTAACTAAACGTTCTGCGTGCAACTGAACAGTCAACTCTCTGTTCATGTCTCACAGGTAACTAAGATAGCAGGATTCCTCTTAATGAAGATTAACCTCTCTGTCTAATGCTTGATGTGCTCAGATGCCTGGGTCCTTTGATAAATATTTCCACACTGTCATGGAAATTTTAAAGGAGACTGTCCATTGGGGTACATTGGATAGCTACACAGGAACATAGCCACATGCGTTGGCCATTCAGCCCTTTGAACTATTCCGTTACTTCATTGCTGATCTATATCCTAGCTCTAATTGGCCCCCTTGGTCCGTAGCTAATAATATTTTTGTCTAACGAACACACAACAATCCCAGTGTCAAGAGGAACCTCAGCCACAAAACCATTTTGAGAGAAAGGGCTCCAGGCTCCCACTATGCTTTGAATGAAATCCATGTTCCCTAGATGGTCTGGTTGTAATGTTAAGACTGTGATTTCTTGTCCTGGAAGAACAGTATTGTTAATTTCTACATACCCTGCCCAATTTGTTTAATCACCTTAACCACATCAGTTAGTTTATTGCTTAAATTATACTCAAAGGATGAATATCCCGGTCTAGATTAACTAACACTTTATGCCCCAGAACAATTCTGGTGAACCTCCAATCCACCACTTCTAGACCAATATACTCCCCTTGAAGTAGAATGTCCTGAAATTAATGCAGTTGTGCTTGCAAAAGAGCTCTATATAGTTGTATCATGAATTCTATCCTTTATTTGTTCACCCTTTAGAGATGAAGGTTAACATTCCATGAATAATTTTCAAATAACCTTTGTCTACTAATGAGTTATAATCTTACTTAAGGTGACCACCTTGATATATTGTTCTCTAAATGTAAACCCATGTAGAATATCCATAAAATCTCAGGTTCGTATTGAGATGGATACTTAGAAATGTATTAGGAGAAAATGAAGACTGCAGATGTATAGGTCAGATGAAGGGCTTATGCCCGAAACAATGCTGCTTGACCTGTTGTGCTTTTCCAGCACCACACTCTCGACAGAGAAGTGTATTGACAACTAACTATGTACGCTAATATGACATCTCATTCTTGCATGTTGTCTGGGTTCTATGTTTATGTTAGTTATTTTTACATTATATACATGCCATCATCGTCACTGGTGGTCCCTTGCAAATGAGAATGCCTCTCTTCCACTCTCAGGCTGAGTCTGTAGGTGGCTGTACAGACCGATGCGACTTCTGCACACTCTGCCACACTTGGTGCAGAAGGTGGTTATGTGAAGAGGTGGGTGGGGCATTGGTGGGGCAGGACCTTCGTTATATTGTTTTTGCCCGTTTCCGCTTTATCCCTACGGCAAGTCTATTCTCCTAGCTTAGCCAAATCCTTCTGCAGCCTTCACGCTTCCTCAACACAACTTGTTCCTCCATCTATCTTTGTGTCATGGCTGAGCCATTATTTATTTAAATAGTGACTGAAGGACTCTTCAGGGAATACATGGTTACATGGGCTCAGCATTTCTTTGTGCAGGGTGTGTGGAATGGTGACACTTAAATTGTCCATGGTGCCCAGGGATGTTTAGGTGGATTAGCCATGGGAAATGCAGGATTATGGGAATAGGGTAGAGGGTGTAGATTTGGGTGGGATGTTCTTTGACGGGTTGGTGTGGACTCGATGGGCTGAATGGCCTGCTTCTACACTGTAGGGATTCTATGAATAAGAAATTACATCATTGTAGCTATTAGGATGAAAGATATTGCCCTGTTTAGTTCATTTAAGCCTCTGAATAATATTGGAAACACCTGACAAAATTTTCATCCTGTAGCACTATGTCCACTGTCTTGAAGAGATCTAGCTGAAAACCTGCATTCCTACTTAGTAATAATGTGTACTGGTTCTTCAATATGTCAAGACTGTCATTGATTTCTCAACATTAATGACTGGTTTTGGTGATGGATTAGATTAGATTCCCTACAGTATGGAAGCAGGTCCTTCGGCCCAACAAGTCCACACTGACCCTCCGAAGAGTAACCCACCCAGACCCATTCCCCTACATTTACCCCTGACAAATAACCTACACAATGGACAATTTAGCATGGCCAATTCACGTGACCTGCATACCTTTGGATTGTGGGAGGAAACCGGAGCATCCGGACGAAACCCACGCAGATATGAGGAGAATGTACAAACTCCTCACAGAAGTTGCCCAAGATGGGAATCAAACCTGGTCCCTGGTGCTGTGAGGCAGAAGTGCTAACCACTGAGCCACCATGCCACCCCCAAATTGACCATGGTGCATTGATAAAGTACCTGAAGATCTGTGCTCCCTGGACCTCGCAGATTGATATTTACAGGTAGAGCATTCTCTGACTTTAATCATGGCAAGTTGTCATAATAGTCATTGTTGCCCCTCGATCAAGTTTAAATTCTGTGTAAAATCTTTCTACTTGTAAGACAATAGTCCAGACCTCTGTGGGCACTCTTTATCTTCCCCTAGAAATATTGATTACTTTGATGGTCTTCATCCTTGATCTGTTGGATCTTTTCTCTTCTAAATGATTCACATCTGTCAGGATTTTCTCCCGAGGTGTGAATGCTCAACTGATTCTCTTGTTGTGAAAGAACTGCTGAGCTGTGGCAGTTTTTGAGATAATTTACATTGATAGCATTCCGTTTACCTGAATGGCACTCCTGATGGTTATGGTGTTACCTTACAGTAAACCTTGTAAGTCTGAATTTGAGCAATGATGTTATTTCTGGATCTTTTGGCATTCTGCCCAGTGTTTGGCTAAGTGACGGCAGCATTTTGAGGCTCTCCTGTCTGAGTGAATTGGATGGAACCTCAGCATTTATTCAAGGAATGGATCTAGATCTCAGCTTAATTAGCCTGTCCAGTTATTTGTTTCATGTGAACACTTTGTTTCACTGAAGAAAACCAGATAACTTTTCATCTTGATGCCTACAATGATGCAATTTGTTGTTACCTTGCCTTTTAAGTCTCCAGTTCTGCAGCACTTTACTAATCTGTATAAATTGGATTAAGAAAAAAACAGTTCAATCCATTCTCCTTGATGCTGGAACCATTGATTAAATCTCAGTGATTCTATGACCAGCTTTCTGCTTGGACTAAGGTAAGTATTGAGTGCCTCAAAAACAGCTTTAAAGCCTGGAGTACTTTCTGTGGCACCCTGCCTTATGAGAACTTCACCTTTTGTAATCCCAACTGGGTTTAGGAATGTCTCGACCTCATGCCTTTGTCCCTTTAGATGCCACCCTGGTGTAATCCCAGATCTGCAATGGCTACTGCCTGAGTTCCCACTTCTGAACTGTTAGTGGGTCCTCAGCATTTTCAAACCACCGTAATGTCTCGACTGGAGCTGCCATTCTGATAGATTATGTTACTACACTGGACTTGAAGCTTTTCCTTTCTTTGCTCACAGTTTTTCAATTATCTGTCTGATTTCTGGAGATGTCCTGTTGTGCTATTTTGCCTTCAAAGTCTGCCAAGAGTCTGCTCCATCCTTTGGAGCCTTACCTCTTTATTCTCAAGGCTTTCGAATAATTTATTGTGTATTCAATGTAAGTGAAAAGTGTAATGTCGATTTGCATAGGTGCCATTCACGTTAACTTAAATAAAAACTGAAGAAAATAACTTAAGAGAGTCCAATTTATCCTTCTCCGCTGCTTCAAGCCCGCTCCTGTCTTCCCAGCTCATGCCATGCCACCACTAGAGTCCCGCTCCAGGCTTCACAGGCCAGATGATTCTGTAGCCATGCTCCAGGCTTCACAGGCCGGATGATTCTGTAGCCATGCTCCAGGCTTCACAGGCCAGATGATTCTGTAGCCATGCTCCAGGCTTCACAGGCCGGATGATTCTGTAGCCATGCTCCAGGCTTCACAGGCCGGATGACTCTGGAGCCACACTCCAGTCTTCACAGGCCCGATGACTCTGGAGCCACACTCCAGTCTTCACAGGCCCGATGACTCTGGAGCCACACTCCAGTCTTCACAGGCCCGATGACTTTGGAGCCACACTCCCACTGAATACAATGCCGCTGCTCCAGAACCCATCACAGCTTCCTTCTTTCTGAAGAGCTCTCATTATCAGGTTGGCATGGTGAATCTGTGGAATTCACTGCCACAGAAGGCTGGGGAGGCCAGGTCATTGAGTATCTTTAAAACAGAGATAGATAAGTTCTTGATTGCCCAGGACATCAAGAGTTTTGAGGAGGTAGCAGGAGAATGGGATTGAAAACCTCAAAGCCGTGATTGATTGGCAGAGCAGACTCAATGGGCCGACTGGCCTAATGTCTACTTGAATGTCTGATGGTCTCAGTTTGAATGAAAACTAAAGCTGAGAAAAAAGGAAGGGGAGAAAGGGAAAAGAAAAAGAAAAAGTGGACAAAGGAACAAGCCTGGGCTCAGGAGCCCTGATGCTGTCTACTCCGCAGTGCTCAAGTGGAGTGCAATCTCATTTTCATTCAATGGTTTTGATGTCTCCCTTGTTACCACAAAATGATTACTGTTTCCAGCATGCTTCATGAGACTCACATTGCACCAACACTTACAAACCAAAGCATCGCAGATGCTAGAAATCTGAAAGATAAACAGGGTTCAGAGGGTTCTGAAGGAGGGTCACTGGACTGGAAATGTTAATTCTATTTTCTTTGCACAGATTCGGCCAGACCTGCTGAGTTCCTCCAGCAATTTCTGTTCTGTACTTACACATTCATTGTCTGAGGCTGCTACCTTCTTACTAGGCTGGCATTCTTCTTAAGGCCAGATATTTCCTGCCCCCACCGGGCATGTGTTGGGTGGAAGGGAAATATATCACAGTTCAGGAGCCTAGCCCATCCAACCCCAACCCGCACCCCCATAATACAGAGGCTGGGCATGCATTAAAATTGGTAGCCCACCCATTATGTTGTAATTAAAATATTAGGATCAAACATGCTCTTTAAAAGCTCAATTGATCACAATATTATGCTAATATTACAGTTGACTTGAGCTTTTATTCTATGGTCTTTAGGCAGCAGGAAGGAAGGGAGTATGCCTTGCCCATTGGGGGCACATCCCCAAGGCGGTTGCACACCCTCCCCCTTCTTAGCCACAAATCCATTGAAACCCATCCTTCCACAACCCCGCCTCCCCAACACCCCCCACCCACCATCACCATTCCTTGAGTTGTCAATAACCCTCAGCCCAAAGTCACAGAACCTGCCTCAAATAAATAATTGATCGGGCTCCTTGCAGTTCCAGCAGTGACCGCAACCATGGTGTGATGCTATTGGGACTTCTAGAGCTGCCAGCCAATCAGTTGACTGCCTCCCGATGAGGGGTGAATGTCCCACTGGGAGGTCAATTAACCCACCCACAGGAAATGAAGGTTTTGGGGTCGACTCCTAACCTGCTGGCGGCCAACCTTTGTTCTTGAACCAGACCATCCATGTTTGCATAATGTTTCACCCTATCCATCCTTATCCTTAAGAGTCACAATATCTTAGTCTCTTTAGTATTGTAGACACTTTATGATCAGATATAACTCACTTCAAAGGAAAAAGAGTATGAAAATAGAGAGGTTTTTCTGCAATTGCACATGGCACTAGTCTGAGCTGAAAGACAGGTCATTCTGCTATAACGCGTGCTTTGTCAGCACAAATTCACTAACGCGATTGACAAATAGGGAATGCTGTTTCCAAAGGGCAAGCTTGTAAAATATGTGTTGTCTATAGCGCGATGGCATCGTCAACATTTTAAGTGTTATTTGTATTATATGATTCTTGTATAGTGTGGGGTCACCCAGGATTGTGACTATCACACTATGGAAGAAATGATTGTGCTGTGAATAGTTTTGCACCCCTTTTCTAAGGAAGGATGCACTGGCATTGGAGACAGACTAAAGAAAGTTCACTCGATTGATCACCATTCTGGAGGGACTTTAAAAATATCGTCCATGTGGGATGTTGCTGCCCATCCCTAATTGCCATGAGTGCAGTTAAGAATCAATCACATTGCTGTAGGTCTTGAGTTGCATGTTGGCCAGGCCAGATGAGGATGGCACATTTCCTTCCCTGAAGAACATTAGTGAAGCCGCAGGGATTTTTCCTGACAATGCTTTTCATGCACAGCTTTAGACTCTTTATTCCAAGATTCAAATTCCACCACTTGCTAAGACAGAATTCAAACACAGGTCCCTGGAATATTACTTGAGTCTCAAGATTAATGGTCTCGCAATGATGCCACAAGGACATTGTCTTATGAGGAAAGGTTGAATAGGTGGGGCTTGTACTCACTGGAGCTTTTTTTTAAAAAAAAGACAATCAAACTTTTTGAAACAAGTAAGTTTCTTAAAGGACTTGGCATGGTAGATGTTTCCCTGGGACCTCTAGGTCCAGAGGACATCATCTCAAAATAAGGTGTTGCCTATTTAAGACAGAGGTGAGGAAGCTAGTGACTGTATGGAATTCTTGACTGCAGAGGGCTGTAAAAGCTGGATAATAAGTATACTCAAAACTGTGACAGACAAATTTTTAATCAGTAAGGGAATCAAGGGTTTTGAGGAAAGGGCAGAAAAGTGAAGGAGAAAATGATCAGATCAACCATGGTCTCATTCAACAGCATTTGCTCCTCAATCTAATGGTCTTAAGCTATATATACAGCAATGCATGTTCCTGACTATAGCTCCTCATAGAGTTTCTAACACAAGCTCCTTCGCATACTTCTGTCTCATCTGTTTTTCTAAATTGTGTTGTGTTTATGTCAAAGTAACATCATGCTCCAACATCATCATCATTGGAATATGCATTCCCTTTACACTACAACTGACACACTTGCCTCACTCTCTTGCAGTATATAGTGCCACACACCCAGAGGCAGCAGCTGCTCCTGATAGGAGACAGATATAATTGCTTGTCCTTACCCCTAAGGAAGTGCTCGTCATTATTTGAGTGTCTAAGATGAAGATGGTGACTTGTACTGGGACTGCGAGAATTGAAGGTGATGGCATATACCTGCCTAATCCTCATTGTCACTCCCCACTTACCCCTTGTACCTCAAACTTCTCTGATTTGCAAGATGCCTGTGGTTAAAGGATTATGCGCTCTTCTAGTGAACCTCCTCTCCAATTTACTCCTCACCACAACCCTCCCCTTGCACCTTTCTCCTTTTCTAATCTGAAGCGCTGTAACCTGGTGAGGGAATGGTGGAACAGGAAGAGGTGAAAGAGCAAGAAGATGTTGAAAAGATTTTATCAAGTTTGTAGCTACCAGCCTCCGACTGATACTGACTGTATTTTGAAGGGTATCTTAAAGACAATGAATGCTTGTGACAAACCCCAGGGCATGAATGTTCTGAAGTCAGATCTGGGGGAAATGGTAGCACAGGTACCAGCACATCAGAGAGCACAGATACATGCGATTTCTGCTGCAAAATCTTCAAGGGAGTAACTCAATGAAGCAACCTGCAGAGAAAGGATGGGTGTGTAAACCGATGAGTGCAGCATTGGCAGAGCTGCCAGTAATGGGGCGCAAATGCCACCCTTTAGAAAAGCGCTTAATATTTGACATAATTTCATTTGGGAATCACAATTTTTTTCATGTCTACAAGATAGTAATTTCTATCAGGGAAAGGATAGCATTGCACTTGCTGCAATTCAATCAACCTTCATTGGTACCTGAGATCATTAAAAAATTCACTTCTATTTTGTTTCTTGTTGTAAGCTGTGCCTTTGCTGAGCTGATTGACAGGATAGAGGAGTAAACCAGGGACGTTATGAAATAAATCTCAAAATGAGGTCGACTCATCAAATCTGTTGACTCATCAATGCCCGGTTTCTTGCGTACAGTGAAAGCAGCATGCCAGGAATACAGAAGCTTTCTCAAAGTTAAGTGTAAGTTGTGCTACTTGCCAGAGAGAAAAGTCTGAGCTTATTCAGCCATTCTTCATAAGGCAAGCCCTCCAGTCCAGGCAGCATCCTTTGCTGAAGTGATCAGTGGAGAGTTTTTGTCATTTGGTCATAACTCTTGAATTGTTCCCACCCCACCCCACCCCCTCACCAACCCCCGCACCCCCACGACCTCTGCCCTGCCCGTCACAGAAGGTTTCCTTCTCATTGTTTTTGCATTTATTCTTGTTCTGTCCCTTCTAGCAACAGACTACAGGGAAATACGTTGCTCTCCTATGATTGGGCTCAGCAACATTTCTATTTGGCTGTAGCAGAGAAAGGGAGAAAGGAATAGAAAGAAATGTTGATGGGGGTGGGTGAAGAGGGCTGGGACGAGACTGACAAGGAGCATAAACACCAGCAGACATCAGAATGTTGTTTTTTTGTGCTGTAAACCGTGTGGTCTGGATATTCCACCTGGTAGAGGGGTGAGGTGTGGAGAGGAAAGTTTCAGGTGGGAAGCATGGAATTATAAATCTACAGAATGATTTTTTTGGCCTTTCTAGGTTTATCTACTTACAAGTCAGTCTGATGGATGGGCTTGGGTGGGAGGATCTCTTGAGCAAAGTGCAGGACCTGGGTAAGCCCACCCCACACGTTTGACCCACAGACTTGTATGGCAAGGAAAGTGGATGGACTACAATGGTGGTGGCCAATCCCAGTGGGACAGTAGATGGAATACAGTCTGAGAGGGATCCAATCCCACGGGGCTGCACTGGGAACATGGATCGGTCTAATCCACAACCCAGGGCTTTAGAATATCCAAATCTTAATCGCCAGTCACAAGGGGAGGTGTAAGATCATGTGAAGGGGATGTCTCATTTCTGACTCTTTACATGGTATGTGGTTTGGGGGTGAGGGGTCATGGTCAGAGGGAAATGCTCATGCACCTCCTGGCCACAAGCAGTGCCACAATACCAGTCTCTGCCTCTTTTCTGTTACGTGATTTCCAGGTCGAAGTTTTGTTCAACAGTGAACAGCCCCCTTTGAAAGGCAGCTGATTCAATTTGCATTCAATAAGAAAATTAGTCTCCATTTTCGTAACCATGAAACTATCATTGATTATTGTAAAACACCATCCGGTGCAGTAAAGCCTTCATGGAAATGAAACTGCCATTCTGATCTGGTCTGGCTTAAATATGACTCCAAACTCACAGTAATGTGGTTGACCTTTAGTTACCCTCTGATCTAGCTCAGTATATCACCTGGGTAACAAGCACTGGTCTTGCTGCCACCTACCTCATCCATTGAAAGACTTGTAACCAAGAAGATAGATGAGTGTAGAGTGGTAGATATTGTTTACATAGACTTTAGTAAGACCTTTGACAAAGTTCCACATGGTAGACTGGTTAGTAAAGTTAGATCACGTGGACTCCAGGATCAGCTAGCCAATTGGATACCAAATGGGCTTGACAGTTGGAGTCCAAGGATGCTGGTAGAGGGTTCCTAATCACTCTGAAAGCCTGGGACCAGTGGTGTTCTGCAGGAATCAATGCTGGCTCCACCATTGATTATAATTCATACAAATGATTTTGATGAGAATTATAGGAACTGTGGTTAGTAATTTTGTGGATAACACCAAAATTGATAGTTAGGTGGACAGTTAAGAAGGTTATCTAAGAGTACCATAGAATCTCGATCAGCTGGGACACTAGGTCGAAGAACGGCCAATGGAGTTTAATTTATATAGATGTGAAGTGTTACATTTTGGTCAGGCAAACTGGGTCAGGACTTACACAGTTAAAGGAGGAGCTCTGGGGAGTGTTAATATTGTTAAATTGAAAACAGTGCAAAAAAGATTTACAAGGATGTCATTGGTACTGGACGGTTTCAGTTATAAGGGACTTCTTTCCCTGGAGTGGAGGACATTCAGGGCTGAATGTATGGAGGTTAGAAAATCATGAGGGCATAGATAAGGTGAATAGAAAAGGTATTTTCCTTGTGTTAGGGGAGTTCAAAACTAGAGGGCATACGTTTAAAGTGAGAGGGGAAAGAATTTAAAGGGACCTGAGGTACAACGTTTTCACACGGAGTGTGGTGCATATTTGGAATAAACATCCAAGGAAGTGGCAGATGCAGGTACAGTTAAAATATTTAAAAGATATTTGGACCGATACATGATTAAGAAAGATTTAGAGAGATATGGGCCAGAAGCAGGCAAATGGGACTAGTTTAGTTTGGGAAACTTGGTCAGCATGGAAGTGTTGGACTGAAGGATGTGTTTCTATGCTGTGTGACTCTATGACTCTACTCTAATACTGACCATTATTGATTGCCGTTGAAAGACAAGGAAGGAAGTCTGCTGTCCTTACATGGTCTGTCTACGTGACTCCAAATCCATGGCAATGTGCTGATTTATAACTGCCTTCTGAAATTGCACAGCAATCTGTTCAGTTCAAGGGCAATTAGTAATGGAGAGCAAATGCAGGTCGTGCATGGGATACTCACATCCCACAGAAAGATGTGTTGGATGAAGTAAATGCCCATGCTCTCGAAATGCTGCACTCTGTGTGGTGTAGACATTCACAATGCTTTCATTTCCGGTGGCTTGATATACTTTGTGGCTTGTCTGTGAGACCATTTCAGAAGGCAGTTAACCATATTGCTATAGGACTGAAGTCATATGTAGTTCATACCAGATAAACCCAGCATGCCTCCCCTCTTAAAGTTCACCAGTGAGACAGATGAGATTTTTTTTAAAATCTGGTAGCTTCACAATGAGGTTAGTGTTTTATTTCAGAGTTAATAAGTAATTGAACTGAATTCCCCAGGGGCCTGATGGTGGTAGAGGATTAGATCAGGAATACAAGGCCAGTGACATTATCATGATGTTACCTCCCTCCAGTAAATTAACTCCATTGAGTAAGATGGAAACTAAAGAGGGAGGAAATGCTCATTTTCAACCATGATATGGAGGAGCCGGTGTTGGACTGGAGTGGACAAAGTTAAAAATCACACAATACCAGGTTATAGTCCAACAGGTTTATTTGGCAATACTAGCTTTCAAAGTGCTGCTCCTTCATCAGGTAGTTGTGGAGCAGGATCATAGGTCACAGAATTTATAGCAAAAGATTACAGTGTCATGCAACCGATACGATATATTGAACATAACTAAATTGCTGTTAAGTCTTCCATCTTTTAGAATGGGTTGCAGGTTTTGGTTCATTAATATGTAAATCCCAGAACTTCTTTCATGTCACATTCTCGAGATAACATAAGGTTTTACAAAAAAAAAGTGACATCTCATCTCTGACAATGCATTAAAGGGATAAGGTTAGAGTCTGTCTGTCTCCCAGTCCTGAGTCAGACTGCTTCTATTTCCGAAGTACCTGATGATGCAGCAGTACTCCGAAAGTTCGTACTTCCAAATAAACCTATTGGACTATAACCTGGTGTTGTGTGATTTTTAACCATTTTCAATCAAGCATTATATTTAATCTTCACCTTCCCAATCTAAAGCTGTTTAGATACTTTTATAGCAGCCAGCCACATTGATAAATCAGTTCAACTCAGGTAAGTAGCAAAGATTTGTTTCGGCCCTGTTTCACGATTGGGACTCATTGTGAATGCTTCAGTTTAGAACTTTTGACAGTTTTCAGTACCTGACGTGATATTTTATGCCTTCAATCAACAATTCAATGTAGTTTCTTTTATCACCCAACCTGCACAGTATGTATATGCACCTCTGTTTTCAGGTTTTTGACACCATTTTACGAACTTGTGTCCGGTTTTACATTGAAACTTCTAGTTCACCCAAGATAAATGGATTTGTTTGTCATAGCTGGGAAGCTGAGCTCCCAGAGCACTGTGGCTGCCAATTGACTAACATAATTTTGAATAAGCTGTTAAAATCACTTTAGAGACCTATGAGAAACATAGCTGAGGCTGAGCCAGATTTCAATATTTATAAGAATAATATTAATTGCATTTCTCTTTATCAGCCTTGAAGTTTGGACTTTCGAGCCTCATTGTAAATACCCATATATTATTTTGAACTTTGTGACTCAAAGAAGTTCTGATATTAAGTCTCCCAGATCTTGATAAAATCTCATTCACATGACATGAATAATTTCCAGTCATAACATCTGAGAAAATAGTTTTCGGGTCATACTTTCCATTTCAGTTCAATGACTTGATTTTGATGTTCCATTTACTACCAGACGTCATTCAGGCTGTAATATGCATTGTGATTTTTCTTGCTCCCCTGAAAGTTTGCCTCATGTTAATACTGGAAATCCTCTAATGCCAACTTGTTATAGCCTCCACCGTCGCTCCCTCACCACCCGACTCCTGGAGGAAGAACGCCTCATCTTCCGCCTCGGAACATTTCAACCCCAGGGCATCAAGGTGGACTTCACCAGTTTCCTCATTTTCCGTCCCCCCACCTCACCCCAGCTCCAGCCTTCCAGCTTAGCACCGTCCCCATGACCTGTCCTACCTGCCTATCTTCCTTTCCATCGATTCACTCCACCCTCCTTTCTGACCTATCACCTCCATCCCCACCCCCATTCACCTATTGTACTCTAGGCTACTTTCTCCCCACCCCCATCCCCTCTCATTTATCTCTCCACCCTGCAGGCTCTCTGCCTCTATTCCTGATGAAGGGCTTAGCAGAGCGCTTTAGGGAACATCTCCGGGACACCCGCACCAATCAACCACACCGCCCGTGGTCCAACATTTCAACTCCCCCTCCCACTCTGCCGAGGACATGGAGATCCTGGGCCTCCTTCACCGCCGCTCCCTCACCACCAGACGCCTAGAGGAAGACCACCTCATCTTCCGCCTCGGAACACTTCAACCCCAGGGCATCAATGTGGACTTCAACAGCTTCCTCATTTCCCCTTCCCCCACCTCACCCTAGTTCTAAACTTCCAGCTCAGCACTGTCCCCATGACTTATCCGGACTTGTCCTACCTGCCTATCTCCTTTTCCACCTATCCACTCCACCCTCTCCTCCCTGACATATCACCTTCATCCCCTCCCCCACTCACCCATTGTACTCTATGCTACTTTCTCCCCACCCCCACCCTCCTCTAGCTTATCTCTCTACGCTTCAGGCTCACTGCCTTTATTCCTGATGAAGGGCTTTTGCCCGAAACGTTGATTTCGAAGCTACTTGGATGCTGCCAGAACTGCTGTGCTCTTCCAGCACCACTAATCCAGAATCTGGTTTCCAGCATCTGCAATCATTGTTTTTACCTCGTTGATTTTTTGTCCAAAACATCGATTTTCCTGCTCCTTGGATGTAGCCTTACCTGCTGTGCTTTTCCAGCACCACTCTAATCTAGACTCGAGTTTCCAGCATCTGCAGTCCTTGTTTTTACCATATTGATTAGATTACCTACAGTGTGGAACCAAGCTCTTCAGCCGAACAAGTCCACACCAACACTCCAAAGAGTAACCCTCCCAGACCAATTTCCCTCTGACTAATGCACCTAACACTATGGGCAATTTAGCATGTCCAATTCACCTAACCTGCACATCTTTGGAGTGTGGGAGGAAACCAGAGCACGAGAAGGAAATCCAAGCAGACACGAGGAGAATGTGCAAGCTCCACACCACACAGTCGCCTGAGGCTGGAATCAAAACTGGGATGCTGGCGAAGTGGGGCAATAGTGCTAACCACTGAGCCACCAAAGACAGTGATGTCCATAACTGTATCCCAACAAAGGACAGTTTACCAATAACTGTACCCCAACAAAGGACAGTGTTATCCAAGGACTGAGCCACCATGCTGTCCCAAAATGTTTTTTGTAACTTATTATCTGTTAGACTATGGATTTTGCTGGCTAAGCCAGTATTTATGAACCATTCGTTATTGTTCTTGAGTTGCATGCATTGAAGTGTTGACAGCAGGTCAGGCAGCATCCGAGGAGCAGGAAAATCGACGTTTCGCCCAGGAGCCCTTCATCAGGATGAGGCTGGAAGCCTCGGGGGTGGAGAAATAAATGGGAGGGGGTAGGGCTGGGGAGAAGGTAATTGAGAGTGCAATAGGTGGATGGATGAGGGGGTAAAGGTGATAGGTCAGAGAGGAGGGTGGAGAGGATGGGGGAGAGGAAGATAGGCAGGTGGAACAGGTCATGAGGATGGTGCTGAGCTGGAAGTTTGGAACTGGGATGAAGTGGGGGAAGGGGAAATGAGGAAACTGGTGAAGTCCACATTGATGCCCTGGGGGGGGTTGAAGGGTTCCGAGGCGGAAGATGAGGCGTTCTTCATCCAGGCATCGAGTGGTGAGGGAACGGTGGTAGAGGAAGCCCAAGTCCTGAATGTCCTCGGCAGAGTTGGAGGGGGGTGGGGGGTGGGGGGGGGGGGGGGGTCCATTTGTAGTTGCCGGAAATGTCTGTGGGTGATATGGTTTATGCAGAGGTTGGTGGGATAGAAGGTGAGGACTGAGGCAGGGGGTGGGGGTGGGAGGGATTCTGTCCTTCTGAGGTTGGAGGGTGGGGATTGAGGGCAGAGGTATGGGATGTTGTTGAGATGCGTTGGAGAGCATCTTCAACTGTATGGGAGGGGATATTACTGTCTTTAAAGAAGGAGGCCATCTGGTGTGTTCTGTGGTGGAACAGGCCGAAACATTGATTTTCCTGCTCCTCGGATGCTGCCTGTTTTTCCAGCTCCACTCTAATCTTGACTCTAATCTCCACCATCTGCAGTCCCCACTTTCACCTATGGCCTGAATATGTGGTGGATCACATGAAAAATGTCATCTCCCATGCCAATGACAGCATTGAAACCAAAGAGCATGAGGCCACTATTGGAATACTGTGTTCAATTCTGCTCTCCCTGCAATAGGAAAGATGTTGTGAAACTTGAAAGGGTTCAAAAAAGATTTACAAGGACATTGCCAGGGTTTCAGGGTTTGAACTATAGGGAGAGGCCGAATAAGCTGAGTCTATTTACCCTGGAGCATCAAAGGCAGAGAGGTGACCTTATAGAAGTTTATAAAATCATGAAGGGCATGGACAGGGTGAGTAGTCAAAGTCTTTTTTTCCCAGGGTAGAGGAGTCCAACACTCGAGGGCATAGGTTTAATGTGAGAGGGGAAAGATTTAAAAGGGAGCTGAGAGGCAACTTGTTAATGTAGAGGGTGGGGCATGTATGGAATGAGCTGCCAGAGGAGGCTGGTGCAATAACATTTAACAGGCATTTGGATGGGTGTATGAATAGGAAGGGTTGAGAGGGATATGGGCCAATTGCTGGCAAATAGGACTAGATTAATTTAGGTTATCTGGTCGGCATGGACAAGTTGGATTGTGTGCATCTCTATCATTCTATGACTTTAAGTAAGCCTAAAAAAAAATCCAAAGCTTTCTGGAGCTCAATGTTGCAATTTAACCAAAAGGGCAAAGGTTCCGACACCAATATCGGAAATACAGATCTGATGAATCATTCAGCACTTCAGTATCCAGGGTTCAGCTTCCCTGAAAAACAGTGGTCTACACTCAATGAGATCTGCACTCTCCACGTGGGGGCATCACCCCTCCTGTAATCAGATAGATCAGACCCTGTGCAAATTTCAGAGGACAACTTACTGCAGGAGTGAAGGTAGTCCAACCACACACACACACACACACACACACACACACACACACACCTGTGAGATGGTTGTCCACCTTTGGGACTTAGATTTGTGATGATGCAAGGAATATGCAAGAAGAAGTAAAAGACATTCTCTTGAGAAGGTGATGGTAGGCCACCTGCTTGACTTGCTGCAGTGTGCAACGATGCAATGTTCTTGCAATGCAGTGTGGAAGGGAGTTGCAGAATTTTAACAGTCCAGTGAAAGAAGGGTGATATATTTCCAAGTCAGGATAATATGTGACTTGGAGGGTGACTGATTCATGGCTGGTGCATCCGCTGCTTTCCATGTTCTAAGTGCTGGAGGTCAAGAGTTTGAAAGGTGTGATCAGAGGAGTTTTGGTGATTTGCTATGGTGCATCTTATAGATGGTGTACCCAGCTGCCTCTCTGTAGCAGTAGAGGAGGGAGTGATATTGTGTACAGTGGATTGGCAGAGATTTTCCTGCACCTCCAAACATCGCATCTACTATGTCCATTGCTCTCGATGTGGTCTCCTCTACATTGGGGAGACAGGATGCCAACTTGCAGAATGTTTTAGAGAACATCTCCAGGACACACGCATTGTGGCCGAACATTTCAACTCCCCCTCCCACTTTGCCAAAGACATACAAGTCCTGGGCCTCCTCCACCACCAAATTCTAGCCACCTGACTCCTGGACCAAGAACACCTCACTTTCTGCCTTTGTACCCTCCAACCACACGGGATCAATGTCGATTTCACCAGTTTCCTGATCTCCCCTCCCCCACCTTATCCCAAATCTAACCCTCCAACTCAGCACCACCGTCTTGAACTGTCCTACCTCTTCAGCTTCCTTCCAACCTATCCACTCCACCCTCCACTCCGACCTATCACCTTCACTCCCATCTTCACCTACCTATTGCATTCCCAGCTGCCTTCCCCCAGCCCCACCAGTCTCCCATTTATCTCTCAGTCCCCTTGGGCCCCCCCAACATTCCTGATGAAGAGCTTATGCTCAAAACATCGAACTTCCTGCTCCTCGGATGCTGCCTGACCGGCTGTGCTTTTCCAGCGCCACACTTTTTGACTCTGATCTCCAGCATCTGCAGTCCTCACTTTGTCAACAGTGTTAACACTGCCTTCTTTCCACAGATGCTGCTAGACCTACTGAGTTTCTCCAGCGAATTCTGTTTTACCTTCTTTCTCTCTTGATTTGTAATGTTGATTTGAATTGCAGAAAGCCTTTCGTTCACCAGGTCAGGCAAAGAAGATGACTACTAGACGAGGGAATACCTTTTCCCACAATGACATCAAGCAAGCAAAGATAACTTTCTTTGTAAGCCAAGCTAATCTTCATGAGCAGACAAGTCTTTTGTTTCTTTCTAATTAAAGATGGCGGCAGAGAAGCAGTGCAGTGCGTAGGCTCCTGTCCGGAGCTCATCTGCTCGGACTGCTCGTACTTTTTTTTCCTTCTTTCACTTTTTTACCTTCGTACTGTAATTTACTTACTTGATGTGGAGAGCGAGTTTGTGCAGCACAGAGGAGATCAAGCCAGTTTGGCAGCAAGAGAGGTCCCCTGACATCTGCAGTGGTGGCAAGAACAGGTAACCACAGGTGTCCCAGCAACATAGAGGAGGCGATGGCCTGGCGGTATTATCACTAGACTGTCAATCCTGAGACCCAAGGAATGGCCTGGGGATCCCTGTTTGAATCCCACCATAGGAGGAGGTGGAATTTGAATTCAATAAATATCTGGAATTAAGGATCTAATGACTACTATAAATCCATTGCTAATTGTTGGAATACCCATCTGCTTCACTAATGTCCTTTAGTGAAAGAAAGTGCCATCCTTACCTGGTCTGATCTACATGTGACTCCAGGCCCACAACAAAGTGGTTGACTTTTAACTGCCCTCTGGGCAATAAATGATTCCTAGCCAAAGACACCCTCATCATGTTGCTGAATAAAAAACAACATTGAGCATGGGGAGGTCAAGCTAGCAGGGGGAGAGGGAGGCCATTTTGAAGGAGATCGAATCCTTGTAGGGATTGCGAGGCCAGCATGGCTAAGCTGTCATGTTGAACTTGTAACTTTATTTCTTTTTTCTCTGTCTACTTAGTACCTAAGGTTTTGAACCTAAGATGGCATCGGAAACGGCGACTTGGTACATTTTTAACTGTAAACTTGTATCCTGTACTTGAGTACACATGACCATAACACTTAAATCTAAATCAAAAATGCTGAGTAGTTTCCATTAGTGAAGGGTATCTTGAATTAGGGAGTTAGTTACAGAATAAAGGGACATTGAATTAACATGGTGGTTGAAGAAATTTCTTCTCCCAGAGTGTAGTGAATGTCTGGTCTTCTCAACCCCAGAAAGCTGTGGAGGCTAGGTTGCTCAATGGAAATATTTAGAGAAGGTAGATACATTTTGAAATTTCTGAGTGAAGACGAGAAGGAACTGGAATAAAATAGGAATTGAGGCCCAGGGCAAATCAGCTATGATCTTTCTGAATGGTAAGACAGGATTGAGGGCCTGAATGGCCTGCTCCAATTTCTGATGTTCTTAAGGCCATCCTGAAATAATTTGCTTAACTGATTAAAGAAACAACACGGTGGCTCATGGTTAGCACTGCTGCCTCACAACCCCAGGGACCAAGGTTCAATTCTAGCCTTGGGCGACTGTGTGTGGAGTTTGCACATTCTCCCTGTGTCTGCGTTGGTTTCCTCTAGGTGCTCTGGTTTCCTCCCACACTCCAAAGATGTGCAGGTTAGGTGAATTAGCCATGCTAAATTGCCCACAGTGTTCAGGGATGTATAGGTTAGGTGCATTAGTCAGGTGTAACTGTAGAGTAATGGGGAATGGATCTGGGTGAGTTACTCTTCAGTGCGTCAGTGTGGACTTGCTGGGCCAAATGGCCTGTTTCCACACTGTTGGGATTCCCTGATTAAAATATCACTGACTGGGGCCAATTCTCCCGCAGACTGATCAATCTCTGGGAAAACTGAAGGTGCAACACCTGAATAAGCAAAACAACCTTGGTCTCATCTTTGAAGGTCAAATTGCAAAATCATGCTGGGGTTTAATTGGGCGGTAAAGCAAATGATAGCAAATCATCCATCAGTTGTGAAAGATGGTCACCAATCTGAAACCTTAACTCTGTTTCTCCGTCCACAGATGCTGCCTAGGCTGCTGAGTTTCTCCAAGACTTTCTGATAAAATTTCCAGATTTCCACTGTGACTTGTTTTTTGTGACAGCAAACCATCAGCCTATTTTTACATCTGTCCTGATTTAAATGATGATTAATGAAGAAAAGACTTGCATTTATATAGTAACTTTTGTGACAGTCCAAAGCCCCTAACAGGTAAAAACAATGACTGCAGATGCTGGAAACCAGGTTCTGGATTCGCGTGGTGCTGGAAAAGCACAGCAGTTCAGGCAGTATCCGAGGAGCAGGAAAATCTGTAAATGCATAACAAAATGTCAGCCTGTTACGAAGCTGGAGAACACGCATTCCTACAAGCCACTTCACAAATTATAGCTTCAACAAGATTTACACTAACCCCTGGCAATGCTACAAAGGGTGAGACAGAACATAGATTTCTGAAACACATTTCCCCACCTATTGCACTAATAGCTGCAACCCTCTGGAGACAAGCTGGGACATGAGAAACATGGTAAAATGATGGTAATGCTGTTAAATGTCAAGGGGCAATGATTAGATTTACTCTTGTGCAGATAGCCATTGCCTGGCAATTGTGTGGCACAATTGTTCCTTGCCATTTGTCAGTCCAAGGCTGAGAATTGCCCAGGTCTTGGAGAAAGTGAGGGCTGCTGATGATGGAGAGTCAGAGTTGAAAAGGGTGGCGCTTGAAAAGCACTGCAGGTCAGGCAGCACCTGAGAAGCAGGGGAGTTGAAGGGCATAAGCCCTTCATCAGGAATATGGTGGGGGGAAGGTGGTGAAGATAAATAGGGGGTAGGGGAGGAGCTGGGGAGAAAGTGGTTGGGAAGGTGATAGGTGGATGAAGGTGAGGGGGTGATTATGATAGGTTGGAGGGTGGAGTGGATAGGTGGGAGGGAAGATGAACAGGTTGGACAGGTCAAGAGGGTAGTGCTGAGTTGGAGGTTTGGATCTGGGATGAGGTGGGGGAGAGGAGATTTAGAAACTGGTGAAGTTGATGTTGAAGCCATGTGGCTGGAGGGTCCTGAGGTGGAAGATGAGGTGTTCTCAAGCCATGCTTTGATTTGGCTGTGGAGGAGGCCCAGAACTTGTACGTCCTTGGTGGAGTAAGAGAGGCAGTTGAAATGTTCAGCCACAGGGTGTTAGGGTTGTTTAGTGTGTGTCTTCCAGAGGTGTTCCCTGAAATGCTCTGCGAGTTGACATCCTGTGTCCCCGATGTAGGGGAGAACACATCCAGGTCTTGCTGTATTTGGACATGGTCTACTTCAGTATCTATGGATACCTGCCCCTGAGCACAATGAGTCCTTAGCTGCCTTTCAATGCTGGTTGCTGGAACGCCCTCAACTTCCAAATCATTCAGCAAGTGGATTGGAGAGGTACCATGACAATTGCAAAAGGGGTTGGCAATGTCAGATGGCAATGTCTGTCAAGGACCAGTGCATGCAGCTGGTGCCCATGGACTGTGCCCTGAGATGTTGTTTCATGCTGAGCAACATGAAGATGCCTCACAGCCAATGGTAAGCTGAAGTTCCCAGGCAGCTGCCCATATTGAGAATTCTTGGTATTTATAATTGTGACAAAGCTGTTCCTCTAACAAGGTTAGGGTGTCCTTAGTTTTTTCTTCAGGAGGTCATAAAAACACAGGTCTGAGTTTGGATGGGTTTTCAGGCCAATTTGATAATAGCCAACAGATACGGTCCCAGGCAGCAAGCTTTCAAGTTTAAAAAAATCCGCTTGTATAATGAAAGGGGAGTGGCCAGGTCTCCCAGCTCCGTTATCTCTGGTTTAGTTTGATTTTAGTGGTTGTGGAGAAAAGCTGCTGGAAGCAAGCTCAGGCTGGTTCTCTCTCTCTGATTTCCATCCTGTAAGAACTTGTTTGATTTTACCTTTTGTGCCAAGGGGTGTTTATGGGGATGGTTGCTCGTATTTTAGAACAGCATCATTAAGTTGGCATAGTCTGTTGGGTTTTTGGATAGGATAACTTGTTTGGTATTCTGTTTTCTGTTCTTTGTGTTCCATTCATTAATCTTGTAAATAAATTCTGTTTTGTTTAAAATGAAATGGGTTTACCAGCTGATTCTCTCCTGGAATTTCCACTGGACACTTGCTTAAAACATCGAGCAATGTTAGGGTCTGGGCTACCTTCTTGTAATGTTTTGAGGTGTCTGGCCTGGTCTATAACACATTGGGGGCTCTTTGCGGGAATTACTTTGTAGTTCCAAATTGGGATTAGGGTTGCTGGACACGAAGGCATCGAGTTGTAGGTGTTCGGTTCTTTTGTTTCGGATGTTGAATGTGGTTGGTTCAAACAGCGTTTGGGATAGCAGTGGCTCTTTCAGTCACCAAGAGTTTTCTGGGGGTGGAAGAAGTGACTTTGGGGGTCTTATAAAAGGTGATTAAGGCCAAACTGCTGGAGTTAGCAGACAGGCTGGAGCTGAAGCAGCCTTCTTCAATGAGGAAAGGGGAGATAATTACAGCAATAGCTCAGCATTTAGATTTACTGGAAACACCATCAGGATCTTTCGAGATGGCTAAAGTTCAATTGAAAATGAGGCAGCTTGAGTTAAAGGCAAAAGCCTGGGAAAGGGCAACAGAAATGAAACAGTTTGAATTACAATTAAAAGCAGAAGAGAGAGAAAAAGAGAGAGTATTTGAACTTCAGAAATTGGCACTTAGACAGGAAAGTCACCTTCAAATTGATGGAGATGAAGGCTGAAGGTAAGCTTAGTGAGGAAGAGAGTGAGGGTGAGCAAACCCATGGCAGCCAAAGGCCTGGTGGGGATCTTTTTAAATATACTCAAGCATCGCCTAAATTTGATGAGAAGGATGTGGAAACCTTTTTCATCTCATTTGAAAAAGTGTCTAAACCAATGCAGTGGCCAGTGACCATGTGGGCTTTATTGATCCAAACAAAACTTGCAGCTAAAGCTGAAGGTATTTCATTACTGTTAGAGAATATCTTTGGGGAGTATGAGGAATGAAGAAAGCCATTTTAAGTGCATATGAGCTTGTGCCCGAAGTCGACAGACAATGTTTCAGGAATCTAAGGAGGGACCTTGGTCAAGCCTATACTGAGTTTGAAAGGCTTAAAAATGTGTTGCTGGAAAAGCGCAGCAGGTCAGGCAGCATCAAAGGAGAATCGACGTTTCGGGCATAAGCCCTTCTTCAGGAATTCCGAAACGTCGATTCTCCTTCTCCTTTGATGCTGCCTGACCTGCTGCGCTTTTCCAGCAACACATTTTTAAGCTCTGATCCCCAGCATCTGCAGTCCTCAATTTCTCCTGAGTTTGAAAGGATCAAACAAAGTAATTTTGAAGGTGGATAAGAGCATTAAAAATAAAGCAAACCCATGACACTCCTAGAGAGACAATTATTTGAGGAGTTCAAAAATTCACTTCCTAAAGGAATAAGAACTCACGTGAAAGAACAGAAAGTTAAAATGGCAAGATTAGCAGCTGAAGTGGATGATGATTATGAGTTGGACAATAAAGCAAAGTTTGGCTTCCAAAATCAATTTCAATCCATGAGGGATAGTAATTGGGGAAAAGAGAAATCCTCATGTTGAAAGGGAAAGGTACATCCCGATGAAGGTCATAAGGAAAACTTACCACAGGGTCAAAAGGAAACCCTAATTGAAACAGAGAAGATCCAAGAGTACAGATAAGGAAGTTGAAGTGGAATTAGCAAGAGACCCCATTGATCAGATAGTGGAGACAAAGCAGGAGCAGATAGATGACAAAGCAGACATCTTTGGTTTGAATAAATTAACTGAGTTAGAGCAGAAAGATGAAAATTTAAAGTAATTATATCAAAATGTATACACAGAAAAAGAATCAGAATGTATCCCTGAAAGTTATTAGCTTAAAAGTTATGTCTTAATAAGGAAAGGTACACCATCACATATTCAGGCAGATGAGAAATGGGCAGATATTTATCAAATTGTATTGCCAGTGGGTTATAGAAAGGAGGTATTGCAAGTGGTGCATGAGTTTCCACTTGAGGATCATTAACAAGTGAGGAAAACACAAGCTAAAATACAAAAACATCTTCACTGACCGAGACTGCACAAGGATGTAGTTGAAGTTTGCCAGACATGTGATAGTGAAAGTCCAGAGAAAGTATATTCCTGTTAGGGTGAAATGAAAGGCTGAAGAAGGGCTTATGCCCGAAACATCGATTCTCCTGTTCCTTGGATACTGCCTGACCTGCTGCGCTTTTCCAGCAACACATTTTCAGCTCAGGGTGAAAGGAAAGGCTGGTAGGTATAGGGAATGCTGGATGACTAAAGAAATTGAGGGTTTGGTTAAGAAAAAGAAGGAAGCATATGTCAGGTATAGACAGGATAGATTGAATCCTTAGAAGAATATAAAGGCAGTAGGAGTATACTTAAGAGAGAAATCAAGAGGGCAAAAAGGGGATATGAGATTGCTTTGGCAAATAGAGTTAAGCAGAATCCAAAGGGTTTTCACAAATATATTAAGGACAAAAGTGTAGGGAGAGAATAGGGCCCCTCAAGAATCAGCAAGGTGGCCTTTGTGTGGAGCCACAGAAAATGGGGGAGATATACTAAACGAGCATTTTGCATCAGTATTTACTGTGGAAAAGATCGTGGAAGAAATAGAATGTAGGGAAATAGATGGTGACACCTTGCAAAATGTCCATATTACAGAGAAGGAAGTGCTGGATATCTTGAAATGCATAAAAGTGGATAAATTCCCAGGACCTATTCAGGTGTATCCTAGAACTCTGTGGGAAGCTAGTGAAATGATTGCTGGGCCTTTTGCTGAGATATTTAGACCATAAGACCACAAGACATAAGAGTGGAAGTAATGCCATTCGGCCCATTGAGTCCACTCTGCCATTTAATCATGGCTGATGGGCATTTCAACTCCACTTAACCGCACTCTCTCCGTTGCCCTTAATTCCTTGTGACATCAAGAATTTATCAATCTCTGCCTTGAAGACATTTAGCGTCCCGGCCTCCACTGTACTCTGCGGCAATGAATTCCATAGGCCCACCACACTCTGGCTGAGGAAATGTCTCCGCATTTCTGTTCTGAATTTACCCCCTCTAATTCTAAGGCTGTGTCCACGGGTCCTAGTCTCCTCACCTAACGGAAACAGTTTCCTAGCGTCCACCCTCTCCAAGCCATGTATTATCTTGTAAGTTTCTATTAGATCTCCCCTTAATCTTCTAAACTCCAATGAGTACATAGAACATAGAACATAGAACATAGAAGAATACAGCGCAGTACAGGCCCTTCGGCCCTCGATGTTGCGCTGATCAAAGCCCACCTAACCTACACTAACCCACTATCCTCCATATACCTATCCAATGCCCGCTTAAATACCCATAAAGAGGGAGAGTCCACCACTGCTACTGGCAGGGCATTCCATGAACTTACGACTCGCTGAGTGAAGAACCTACCCCTAACATCAGTCCTATATCTACCCCCCCTTAATTTAAAGCTATGCCCCCTTGTAATAGCTGACTCCATACATGGAAAAAGGTTCTCACTGTCAACCCTATCTAACCCCCTAATCATCTTGTACACCTCTATCAAGTCACCCCTAAACCTTCTTTTCTCCAATGAAAACAACCCCAAGTGCCTCAGCCTTTCCTCATAGGATCTTCCTACCATACCAGGCAACATCCTGGTAAACTTCCTCTGCACCCGTTCCAGTGCCTCCACATCCTTCCTATAGTATGGCGACCAAAACTGCACACAATATTCCAGATGCGGCCGCACCAGAGTCTTATACAACTGCAGCATGACCTCAGGACTCTGGAACTCAATTCCTCTACCAATAAAAGCCAGTACGCCATATGCCTTCTTCACTGCACTATTTACCTGGGTGGCAACTTTCAGAGACCTGTGTACATGGACACCAAGATCCCTCTGCTCTTCCACACTACCAAGTATAAATCCCAGGATCCTCAGCTGTTCCTCATATGTTAGACTTACCATTCCAGGGATCATCCGTGTGAATCTCCGCTGGACACGATCGAGTGCCAGTATGCCCCTCCTGAGGTGGGGGACCCAAAACTGGACACAGTACTCCAAATGGGGCCTAACCAGAGCTTTATAAAGTCTCAGTAGCACATCGCTGCTTTTATATTCCAACCCTCTTGAGATAAATGACAACATTGCATGCGCTTTCTTAATCACGGATTCAACCTGCACGTTTACCTTTAGAGAATTCTTGACTAGCACTCCCAGATCCCTTTGTACTTTGGCTTTATGAATTTTCTCACCGTTTAGAAAGTAGTCCATGCTTATATTCTTTTTTCCAAAGTGCAAGACCTCGCATTTGTTCACATTGAACTTTATCAGCCATTTCCTGTACCATTCTCCCAAACTGTCTAGATCCTTCTGCAGCCTCCCCACTTCCTCAGTACTACCCACCTGTCCGCCTATCTTCGTATCATCGGCAAACTTCGCAAGAGTGCCCCCAGTCCCTTCATTCAGATCATTAATATATAACGTTAACAGCTGCGGTCCCAACACTGAACCCTGCAGGACACCGCTTGTCACTGGCTGCCATTCCAAAAAAGAACCTATTATCCCAACTCTCTGCCTTCTGTCAGACAGCCAATCCTCAATCCATACCAGTAGCTCACCTCAAACACCATGGGCCCTCACCTTACTCAGCAGCCTCCCATGAAGCGCCTTATCAAAGGCCTTTTGGAAGTCTAGATAGACCACATCCACTGGGTTTCCCTGGTCTAACCTACTTGTCACCTCTTCAAAGAATTCTAACAGGTTTGTCAGGCACGACCTCCCCTTCCTAAATCCATGCTGATTTGTTCTAATCCAACCCTGCTCTTCCAAGAATTTAGAAACATCATCCTTAATGATGGATTCTAGAATTTTACCAATAACCGAGGTTAGGCTAATTGTCTTATAATTTTACTGTCTTTTGTCTTGATCCTTTCTTGAACAAGGGGGTTACAACAGCGATCTTCCAATCATCCGGGACTTTCCCGGACTCCAGTGACTTTTGAAAGATCTCAGCCAATGCCTCTGCTATTTCCTCAGCTACCTCCCTCAGAACCCTAGGATGTAGCACATCAGGGCCAGGAGATTTGTCAATTTTACGACCTTTTAGCTTTTCTAGCAATGTCTCTTTTGTAATGGCAACCATACTCAACTCAGCCCCCTGACTCCCTTTAATTGTTGGGATATTACTCATGTCTTCCACTGTGAAGACAGACGCAAAGTACTTATTAAGTTCTCCAGCTATTTCCTTATCTCCATCACTAGGCTTCCAGCATCAGTTTGAAGTGGCCCAATGTCTACTTTTGCCTGTCGTTTGTTCTTATGTATTGAAAGAAACTTACACTATCATTTCTAATATTGCTGGCTAGCCTACCTTCATATTTGATCCTCTCCTTCCTTATTTTTCTCTTTGTTACCCTCTGTTTGTTTTTGTAGCCTTCCCAATCTTCTGATTTCCCAGTGCTCTTGGCCACTTTATAGGATCTCTCCTTTTGTTTAATACATTTCCTGACTTCCTTTGTCAGCCATGGCTATCTAATCCCTCCCCAGATAATCTTTCTTTTCTTGGGGATGAACCTCTGTACTGTGTCCTCAATTATACCCACAAACTCCTTTCATTTTTGCTCTACTGTCTTCCCTGCAAGCCTCTGCTTCCAGTCTATTTTCGTCAGTTCCTCTCTCATGACCTCATAATTACCTTTATTTAACTGTAACACCATTACATCCGATTTTGCCTTCTCTCTTTCAAACTGCAGAGTGAACTCTACCATATGATCGCTGCTTCCTAAGTGTTCCCTTACTTTAAGATCTTTTATAAAGTCTGATTCATTACATAGCACTAGGTCCAGAATAGCCTCCTCCCTTGTGGGCTCCATGACAAGCTGTTCCAAAAAGCCATCCTGTAAACATTCCATGAATTCCCTTTCTTTGGATCCACTGGCAACATTATTTACCCAGTCCACCTGCATATTGAAGTCTCCCATGATCACCGTGACCTTGCCTTTCTGACATGCCTTCTCTATTTCCCAGTATATGTTGAGCCTCTGGTTCTGACCACTGTTAAGAGGTCTGTAGATAACTCCCACTATGGGTTTTTTTGCCTTTGTGATTCCTCAATTCCACCCACACATCATCCGACCCTATGTCATTCAGTGCCATAGATTTAATTTTGTTCTTAACTAGCAAGGCAACCCCGCCCCCTCTGCCCACCTCCCTGTCTTTTCGATAAGTTATAAATCCTTGGATGTTTAACTGCCAGTCCTGAACCCCCTGCAGCCATGTCTCAGTGATGCCTACCACATCATAATCATTCACGATGATCTGTGCCGTTAGTTCATCTGCTTTGTTACGAATGCTACGAGCATTCAGGTAAAGTGCTTTCATGCTAACTTTCTTATCATTAGAGATATTGTAAGTCATAAGATGTCCTAAGTTATCCTTCCTTTGTGTTGCATTCCTAATCTGCCTCAAGGTTAAATCCACCTGCATACATGCTATCCTCCTGCTTATCTTTCCATTTAACTCCATACTCCCTGCCGCTTTCACTTTCCCTTCCCCCCAACTCAGAAGTTTAAAGTCCTACTAACCACATTATTTATCCTCTTCGCTAGAACATTGATACCAGATCGGTTCAGATGGAGACCGTCCCAACGTCCCATGAAGTGGAATCCCTCTTTCCCACACCAATCCCTTAGCCACATGTTTACTTCCCTAATTTTCTTATCCCTATGCCAATTGGCACGTGGCTCGGGCAGTAATCCGAAGTTTATGACCCTTGAGGACCTGTACTTCAATTTCCTTCCTAGTGCTTGATAATCCCCAAACAGGTCCTCCACCCTAGCCTTGCCTATGTTGTTAGTCCCAGTGTGGACCACAACAACTGGATCCTCCCCCTCCCGCTCCAACATCCTCTCAAGCCAGTCGGAGATGTCCCGTACCCTGGCACCGGGCAGGCAACACACACCATGCGAAACTCTTGATCCGGCTTGCATGGGATACTATCTGTCCCCCTAATTATAGAATCCCCAATAGCAACTACTTGTCTTTTTGCTCCCCCCTCTTGAATGGCCTTCTGCACCATGGTTCCATGGTCAGCTGGCTCATCCTGTCCAGAGCCCTTTTCCTTATCCGTATAGGGAGCAAGAATCTCATACCTGTTGGACAAGGGCAAGGGCTGAGGCACCTGCACTCCTGAACTCAAGTTCCCCCTGCCTGCCTCACTTACAGTCACACTCTGATGTCCCTGATCACTAACTGAATGTGAATTACTTAATCTCCCAGGTGTGACTGCCTCCTGAAACAAAGCGTCCAGGTAACTCTCCCTGGATAGTCACAGGTGAGGTGCCGGAAGACTGGAGGTTGACTAACGTGGTGCCACTGTTTAAGAAAGATTATAAGTACAAACCAGGGAACTATAGACCAATGAGCCTGATGTCAGTTGTGGGCAAGTTGTTGGAGGGAATCTTGAGGGACAGGATGTATATGTGTTTGGAAAGGCAAGGACTAATTAGGGATAGTCAACATGGCTTTGTGCATGGGAAATCATGTCTCACAAACTTGATTGAGTTTTTTGAAGAAGTAACAAAGAGGATTGATGAGGGCAGAGTGGTAAATGTGATCTATATGGATTTCAGTAAGGTGTTCGACAAGGTTCCCCACGGGAGACTGATTAGCCAGGTTAGATCTCACGGAATACAGGGAGAACTTGTCATTTGCATACAGAATTGGCTCAAAGGTAGAAGACAGAGAATGCTGGTGGAGAGTTGTTTTTCAGACTGGAGGCTTGTGACTAGTAGAGTGCCACAAGGATTGGTGCTGGGTCCACTACTTTTCATCATTTACATAAATGATTTGGATGTGAGCATAAGAGGTACAGTTAGTAAGTTTGCAGATGACACCATAATTGGAAGTGTAGTGGACCGCGAAGAAGGTTACCTCAGATTACAACAGGATCTTGATCAGATGGGCCAATGGGCTGAGAAGTGGCAGATGAAAGTTAGTTAAATGTGAGGTGTTGCATTTTGGGAAAGCAAGTCTTAGCAGGACTTATACACTTAATGGTAAGAGACCTTGGCGTGCAGGTCTATAGCTCGTTGAAAGTGGTATCACAGGTAGATAGGATAGTGAAGAAGGCGTTTGGTATGCTTTCTTTTATTGGTCAGAATATCAGGTATAGGAGTTGGGAGGTCATGTTGCAGCTGTACAGGACATTGGTTAAGCCACTGTTAGAATATTGCATGCAATTCTGGTCTCCTTCCTATCGTAAAGATGTTATAAAACTTGAAAGAATTCAGAAAAGATTTACAAGGACATTGCCAGGGTTGGAGGATTTGAGCTATTGGGAGAGGTTGAATAGGCTGGGGCTGTTTTCCCTCGAGCATTGGAGCTGAGGGGTGACCTTATATGGGTTTATAAAATCATGAGGGGCATGGATAGGATAAATAGGCAAAGTGTCTTCCCTGGGTGGGGGAGTCCAGAACTAGAGGGCATAGGTTTAGGATGAAAGGGGAAATATATAAAAGAGACCTAAGGGGCAGCTTTTTCACACACAGGGTGGTATGAACCGTAAGTACGACAAACTTTTATCTACCCACCTCCATAACCAGTGCTCCTCAAACATTCCAGAAGATTCCCCTGGCCTTGGAATCTACTCAGATGCCATTAGCCATGCGGCTGATGCAGCTGCCACCCCCACGCTGATTGATGATGTCACTTCTGCCCCCATCATGGCCATTCCCACAACCACTTCCACCCCTCACAATTTCTTGTGCATCACACCCAACATCACTTCCGCCCCTCACATCATCGCTGATGTCACATGCTCAGTGACTTCCGCCACCCCTACTGCCATGGTCACCACCACTTCCGCCCCCACCAGCGCCACTCACCTGCATTCTGCTGACATGCCCCCCACAGACCCCACTGTCACTATCCCCACCCCCCAGAACCCCGAGGGGAACACTACCCCTGCTCATGACTCCACCCCCATTCCCCCCACTCCCAGCTCTACACCCACACCAGATCCCAGCTCCCAGCCCTGCCGAGTTTTCACCATCCCCTCAGACCTCCCCCTCACTGAGGATGAACGATCAGTCCTCAGCAAAGGACTCACCTTCATCCCCCTCCTTCCACACATCAATGAATTTAACACACGCCGTGATGTCGAACAATTCTTCCGCCGCCTCTGCCTCCGAGCTTACTTTCACAATCAGGCTTCTCGCCCACCTTCCGAGGACCCTTTCGCCCACCTCCAACACGCTGCATCCACCTGGACACCCCGCGCTGGCCTATTACCTGCCCTCGACCTCTTCATTTCCAACTGCTGCTGGGACATTAACCACCTCAACCTGTCTACACCCCCTCCCCCAATCCAACCTCTCACCCTCACAACATGCAGCCCTCCAATCCCTCTGCTCCAATCCCAACCTCACCATCAAGTCAGCGGATAAAGGGGGCACAGTGGTAGTCTGGCGCAATGACCTCTACACCGGTGAAGCCAAACGCCAACTCGAGGACACCTCTTCCTACTGCCCCCTCGACCATGACCCCACCCCCCATCACCAAACCATCATCTCCCAGACCATACAGAACCTCACCACCTCAGGAGATCTCCCACCCACAGCATCCAACCTCATAGTCCGGGAACCCCGCACTGCCCGGTTCTACCTCCTTCCCAAGATCCACAAGCCTGACCACCCTGGCCGAACCATTGTCTCAGCATTCTCCTGCCCCACTGAACTCATCTCTACCTACCTCGACATTGTCCTATCCCCCCAGTCCAGGAACTCCCCACATACGTTCGAGACATCGCCCATGCCCTCCACCGCCTCCAAGACTTCCGTTTCCCCGGCCCCCAATGCCTCATCTTCACCATGGATATCCAATCCCTCTACACCTCCATCTGCCATGACCAGGGCCTCCAAGCCCTCCGTGTTTTCCTCTCTTAACGTCCCCAACAGTACCCTTCCACCGACACTCTCATTCGTTTGGCCGAACTGGTCCTCACCCTTAACAATTTCTCCTTTGAATCCTCCCACTTCCTCCAGACCAAAGGGGTAGCCATGGGCACACATATGAGCCCCAGCTATGCCTGTCTCTTTGTTGGCTACGTAGAGCAGTTGATCTTCCGTAATTACACCGGCACCACTCCCCACCTCTTCCTCCGCTACATTGATGACTGCATTGGCGCCACCTCGTGCTCCCGCGAGAAGGTTGAGCAATTCACCAACTTCACCAACACATTTCACCCTGACCTTAAATTTACCTGGACCATCTCTGACACCTCCCTCCCTTTTCTGGACCTCTCCATCTCCATTATTGACGACCGACTTGACACTGACATTTTTTACAAACCCACCGACTCCCACTGCTACCTGGATTACACCTCTTCCCACCCTATCTCTTGCAAAAATGCTATCCCATATTCCCAATTCCTCCGTCTCTGCCGTATCTGCTCCCAGGAGGACCAGTTTCACCACAGAACACATCAGATGGCCTCCTTCTTTAGAGACCGCAATTTCCCTTCCCACGTGGTTAAAGATGCCCTCCAACGCATCTCGTCCACATCAGCCCTCAGACCCCACCCCTCCAACCGTAACATGGACAGAACGCCCCTGGTGCTCACCTTCCAACCTACCAACCTGCGCATAAACCAAATCATCCGCCGACATTTCCCCGCTACCTCCAAAAAGACCCGGCCACCAGGGATATATTTCCCTCCCCACCCCTTTCCGCCTTCTGCAAAGACCGTTCCCTCCGTGACTAACTGGTCAGATCCACACCCCCCTACAACCCACCCTCCCATCCTGGCACTTTCCCGTGCCACCTCAGGAACTGTAAAACCTGCGCCCACACCTCCTCCCTCACCTCTATCCAAGGCCCTAAAAGAGCCTTCCACACCCATCAAAGTTTTACCTGCACATCCACTAATATCATTTATTGTATCCGTTGTTCCCGATGCGGTCTCCTCTACATTGGGGAGACTGGGCGCCTCCTAGCAGAGCACTTTAGGGAACATCTCCAGGACACTCGCACCAATCAACCACTCCGCCCCGTGGCCCAACATTTCAACTCCCCCTCCCACTCTGCCAAGGACATAGAGGTCCTGGGCCTCCTTCACCGTCGCTCCCTCACCACCAGGCGCCTGGAGGAAGAACGCCTCATCTTCCGCCTTGGAAAACTTCAACCCCAGGGCATCCATGTGGACTTCAACAGTTTCCTCATTTCCCCTTCCCCACCTCACCCTAGTTCCAAAGATCCAGCTCAGCATTGTCCCCATGACTTGTCCAGACTTGTCCTACCTGCCTATCTTCTTTTCCACCTATCCACTCCACCCTCTCCTCCTTGACCTATCATCTTCATCCTCTCCCCCACTCACCCATTGTACTCTATGCTACTTTCTCCCCACCCCCACCCTCCTCTAGCTTATCTCTCCATGCTTCAGTCTCACTGCCTTTATTCCTGATGAAGGGCTTTTGTCCGAAAAGTCGATTTTGCTGCTCCTTGGATGCTGCCTGAACTGCTGTGCTCTTCCAGCACCACTAATCCAGAATGCCAGAGGAAGTGGTGGAGGCTGGTACAATTGTAAGATTTAAAAGGCATCTGAATGGGTATATGAATACGAAGAGTTTGGAGGGATATGGGCCAGGTGCTGGCAGATGAGACTAGATTGGGTTGGGATATCTGGTCAGCATAGATGGGTTGGACCAAATGGTCTGTTTCTGTGCTGTACATCTCTATGACTCTGTGACTCTATGTCATATATGTTAGGTAATTGGAAAACCACAGGCGGTAAGAAACATGCACCTTTAATACCTATTCCTGCATTTGAGGAAGCTTTTACAGGAGTTCAAGTCGAAAGGAAATTGAGTGAGGTGAACTACTTGATAGGGACTCCAGACAGAAAGAAGTCACACAGTGAGTCATGTGAATATGCTTAAAAGGTATTTTGACAGGGAAGGAAAGCAAGAGGAGAAGGTGTTCTTGATTACAGCACAGAAGGAAGAACCAAATTCAGAGGATTCTGAGCTGGACATTCCTCAAATCAAATTGGAGAATGAGGAAGTTGTCAAAAATTCTGATAACGTATTGAGTTACCTTCCTGAGGAAAATCGAAATGACCTGAAAGAGTTATTACTATCACATAGGGAGATATGTGGAAATAAGCTGGTAAGTACTAACCTAATTATGCAGGATGTAGATATCGGAGATTCTGTTCCAATTAAGCAACATCCTTACAGGCATAACCCTTTAAAGTTGGCACAGGTTCAAAAGGAGATTGAACGCATGCTCCAGGGTGACATAATTGAAGTGCGTTACAGTGACTGGAGCTCACCCATAGTAATGATGCCAAAACCAGATGGTACCCAACTGTTATGTGTGGACTATCGCAGTTACAAAGACTGATGCATATCCGATTCCATGTTAGGACGATTGTGTTGAGAATGTGGGACAAGCAACTTTTATTTCTAAGAGGACTTGCTCAGAGGTTATTGGCAGGTATTTTTGTCAGAAACAGCAAAGGCAATTTCAGCTTTTGTAATACCAAATGGACTGTATCAGTTTGAAGTCATGCCATTTGGTATGAAAATGCACCAGACACATTTCAGAGACTAACCATAAAGGTCATTGTCGGACTACCCAACTGTGTCATTTATACCGATGACCTGGTAATTTTTAGTCACACTTAGAAAAATTTTTTACAGCATTTATCAGATTTGGTTGATTGACTTTGGAAGGCAGGCTTGGTGCTAAGCCTGGTTAAAAGTGAATTTTCCAAAGCTGAAGTCACCTTCCTGGGCCATGTTATTGGACATGGACAAATGGCCTCAAAGGATGCAAAAGCAAAGGTCGTTGGAGAGTTTCCCATACCATCAACAAAAAGGGCAGTGATTGAGAGGATTTTATCAAAATTTGTGCTGAATTTTAGCAGTGTGGCTGCTCCACTCACTGAATTGCTAAAGAAAGGCAAGAAGTGTCAGTGGGGAGTGTACTGTCTGAAGGTATTCAACAGCCTGAAAGCTGCGTCAATCGTTGCCCTGGTATTAGCCACACCTAATTACACAAAGCCTTTCAAAGTGGCTATCAATTAGAGTGATGTGGGTGTCGGTGCTGTGCTCCTGCAGGAAGATTATGAGAAGATGGAAAGACCTATCAGGTATTTCTCCAGGAAAATGAACATTCAACAGCTGAAATATTTGACAGTTGAGAAGGAGACTTTGGGCTGGTGTTGGCATTACAACATTTCAGTGTTTATCATACCAGTGATGTGTCTGAGACAATCATATATACTGATCATAGCCCATTGAAATTTCTGTAGAAATTTAAGGACAAAAATGCCAGACTGTTTCAGTGGAGCTGGTTGATACAGCCAGTCAATGTGAAAATTGTGCAAGTGGCAGCACGAGTAAACATGATTGCCAATGCATTGTTGAGACACGAATGAGAAACAGAGGCGTTCAGTGGCGGGAATGCAACAGGCTGAGGTGGAATGTCGTTGCGTATGTTTGCACGTTTATGGTCAGTATAATGTATTCGAGTGTTTTCGAGTACTAACTATCTTTTAAGGGGTTTTAAAATGAAGCCATCTTTGGATAATGATGGCTCTTTTTTTTTGGGAGGGGGGTGGGTATGATGAAGCAGTTCCTTTAACAAGGTTAGGTTCTCCTTGTTTTTTTCTTCAGGAGGTTGTAAAAAAACAGGTTCCGAAAAGTCTGAGTTTGAATGGGTTTTGAGCCCAATTTGATAGCTAACAGATACTGTCTCAGGCAGAAAGCTTTCAGGTTTTAAAGAAAAAAAACTTGTATAATGAAAGGATGGTGGCCAGGTCTCTCAGCTCAGCTAATCTCCGGTTTGGTTTTAGTAGTCATGAAGAAAAGCTGCTGGAAGCAATGATTTGGAGATGCCGGTGTTGAACTGGGCTGGACAAAGTTAAAAATCACACAACACCAGGTTTATTGGGAAACATTAAATTTTGGAGTGCTGCTCCATCATCAGCTGTTTGTGGAGTGTAAGATTGTAAGACATAAAATTTATAGCAAAAGTTTACAGTGTGATTTCAGTCGCATCACACTGTAAACATTTGCTATAAACTCTGTGTCTTACAATCTTATACCCAACCTACCTGATGAAGGAGTAGCGCTCCAAAAGCTAGTGCTTCCACTTAAAACTGCTATAACCTGATGTTGCTGGAAGTGAGCTCAGGCTGGTTCTCTCTCTCTGACTTCTACCCCGTACGAACGTGTTTGATTTTACCTTTTATGCCAAGGGGTATATATGGGAATTGTTGGAAGTATTTTGGGACAGCATCATTAAGTCAGGGTAGTCTATTGGGTTTTTGGATAGGATAAGTTAGTCAGTATTCTGTTTTCTGTTCTTTGTGTTTCATTCATTAATCTTGTAAATAAATTCTGTTTTGTTTAAAACAAAGTGGTTTGACCAGCTGATTCTCTTTTGGCATATCCACTGGACACTTGCTTAAAACAACTAATAATGTTAGGGTTTGGGTTACCTTGCTGAAATGTTTTGAGGGGGCTGGCCTGGTCCATAACACAAGAATACGGCTAGGAACATACATGTTAATGAGGTGAGATGCAATTAAAAAGGTCATTAACAAGTAACAATCCTCTTTAATGAGCAATCTGCCTAATGAAAATTTCACCTTCTTGCACACGCACAACATGGGTGCCGGGGAAAATATAAGCACTACCGCAGTTAGGCAGCAGTGTGGGGGTTTTATAGAGAATAGAAAAGAAACCCGGTATTTTAAAAGTTAGAGGGAGAGCAACTGCCTATCTAATAACTTGCTCTTAGAGAAATTAGAAAAAAAAAGGAAAATTTCACGAGCCTGCACACACATGTGGGTGCTGGGGAAAATAAAAGCTCTACTGCAGTTAGATGGTAGCGTAGGGGTTAAAAAAGAAAGAGAAACAAAAATTTCACCTTGGTATCTAGATCTTAGTTGAAAGCTGTGTCAAATTGCTCCCAATGTAGAGATAGACCTCATTGGACTTCTTGGATGATTCACATTGTAAGAATGAGGAGCAGGAGTAGGCAATTTGCCCCTCAAATGTACCCCTCAAAAAGAACATGGGGTTACGTTAGAGCCCGGGTGTCCTTGGAGAAGGAGCACGCGGTGTCCACCAACACCCTGGAGTTGTTCAGGGAGAGGTGGGCGCCGCAGGGAGTGGAGTGCATCATTTCTCCCTCCAACTCTATTTTGATTTAGTCCCTACCCTCCCCTTCACTGTTTTTGATCACACAGCATTGCCCTTTGATGGGAAGGGCAGTGCTTGTCACTGGCCACTCGGGTGTTTTGCCTATCTTGGGAAGAGAAAAATAAAAAATAAAAAAAAATAGAAAGAACATGGCTGATCTCATCTTTGCCTCAACTCCACTTTGCTGCCCCATAATGCTTCAACCAGTTACATCCAACCACACCATCCGTTCTCTATAAGATTCTGCCCATAATTGCTTTGCCAGCATCTTTGAGACTGACAGGTCTATAGCACAGAAGAAGGCCATTCAAGCCATTGCATATGCACCAGTCAAAAACAATCTCCGAAATATACTCATGTCATTTTCCAAGATTTGGCCCACAGCCTTATTTGCCTTGACATCACAAGTGCATTTCTAAATATTTCTGACACGTTTAAGAAGAGGTTTCAACCTCTCCCACTTTTACAGGCAGTGAGTTCCAGATTCCCACCATTCTCTGGGTGAAACAGTTGTTGCTCACATCTCCTCTCAATCTTCTGCTACTGACCTTAAATCTATGCTCCTCCCCCATCCCCCACCCCAGTCATTGACACTCCCAAAGAGAAAGGTCTTTTTCTGCCTACCCTACCTATGTCCCTCACGATTTTATAAAAAAAAGCATAAACATAGCTCAGTGCATCCTCACTCATTCTGAATGCTACGCCCACTCCTCCACCCCCTTTTTCAGCTATGCCTCACATCAATAGTCAGAACTTCAATCAACTAGTGACTTCCTTTTTCCCTCTTCCACCTATAAATGTATCTCTTTGATGTGGCATTTGATCAAACTCACGTTTAATCTCTTTTGCCTTTTTACTCTTGATGTCTCTGTGCATTTTCGACATCAAAGCTATCTTAACAGAACAAGAACAAAGGATAAAGAGCAGTACAGCACAGGAACAGGCCCTTCAGCCCTCCAAGCCTGTGCAGCTACATTTTATCCTTCCATACTAAAACTGTCTTTAATTACAAGATCCGTATCCCTCTATTCCCTTCCTATTCATGGATTCGTCCAGGTGTTTTTTGAATGCTGTTATTGTGTCTGCTTCCTTCACCTCCTCTAGCAGCTTGTTCCAAGCACTCACCACCTTTTGCATGAAAAACTTGCCTCATACATCTCTTTTAAACCCCCCCCCCCCTCCACCGCCCACAACCCTGTTGACCTTGAACCTGTGTCCCTAGTAATTGATCCTTCTACCCAGGGAGAAAAAGTCTCACATTTTTCACACTATCCATGCCATTCACAATCTTATAAACTTCTACCAGGTCGCCACTCAACCTCCTGTGTTCCAGTGAAAACAAACCCAGTCTATCCAAACTTTCTTCATCGCTAAAATCTCCCATACCAGGCAACATCCTGGTAAACCTTTTCTGTACCATCTTGAAAGTATCCACATCCTTCTGGTATTGTGGTGACCAGAAATGTACTCAGCCAATGTATGGTGTTGCTGTTTGTCTCTGACAGGAAAGATTATCTTACTATTTATTTACAAAATCATTAACATTACAGGCCCAAGTGGTGGTAGTGTGCTTTTTCAAGACAATTGATCCAGACTAACGTTTCAGGGCCGTGAGTTCAAATCCTCTGTAGCTGGAATTGAATCTACGATCAAAACTTAATCTAGTGGTGACTGCGAAACTTAGAATTATAAAATTGTCGTCAAACTCTTCTAAAGAAGTGTCTTTACCCCGGCTCAGAAAGTTAACTCTGCTTCCCTTGCCATAGACCTGATGAGTTTCTCTAGTGTTCTCTCTGTTTGTTGTTGTAAAAAGTTTCTGGGTTCACTAGTATTCCTCAGGAAAGGAAATCTGATACTTTTTTTCCTGTTTTGGCCTACGTGTGACTCCAACCCAGCGAATGCTGCTCTGAAATGGCTTAACAAGATAAATCGGGCCAAATTTAAACAATATGTAGGTCAGAATGTGAAGCAGGCAAGCGCTAAAGTCAACAAAGCCTCTTTTTATTTCAAAAATATACTTTATTCATAAAAATATTTTTATGTACATACATAGTCATGAAAGTGGTTCAGTTCTGTACAGTAGCATATGACAAAACATTGGAGTTTGACTGTATCTATCCATCAAGCTGAAGGCATTTCTTACTTGCATAAGACTATTTTCACATATATTCGAGGCATAGGGAGGCTAAGATAACTGAACGGACTCCCATTAAACTTCTGTAGAAGTACCTTAGACAGTGGTCTTTCCCCACTGTACCGTAGTGGCAGCTGCCCCAATATGTAGTGCGTCCCCCAACACATAGTCCTGAATCTTAGAATGTGCCATGCTGCAATACCCAGTCAGGGTCAACTCCTTTTTAGTTTAAGGGCAATTAGGGATAGGAAACAAACACTCCCAGTGACTCCCACACCCCATGAAGGAATAAAGAGAAAATAAAGCTGTGCCAATTGCTTTGGAAAACTAATTTCCAATGGCTTCAGCAACTTTACTGGTTAAAATGAGAGGTTGGATCCTATTGGGTTGTTCCCTGAGCAGACTGTCAAATTATTTGGCAGAACGCCTCATCACCAGAATGTCCCCACAAGCACCAAGACACCGCTTGGCTCGTGGTGAGAAGGGCACTATGTAAGGTCCTTCATCTGCATCGATACTCTGCGTGCCGCTGCATGTTGCCCTCAGAGCCTGCAGGGGCTAGAGACTATCACACATCTCCTGAGGGAATGTGCCTTTGCAAAGAACATTTGGAGAGAGATGCAGTGGTTTTTATCGAGGTTGTCCCGAGCAGCTCCGTGATGCATGAATCTGTGCTCCACCATCTGTTCCCCGGGATGCACACGGAGACAAACATGCATCTGGAGGACCATCAACTTGGTGAAAGATGCTCTTTGGTCAGCCCGAAACATATTGGTCTTCCTAAGCAAGGAGTTGACCCTGACTGAGTATTGCAACCTGGCACATTCCTAGGTTCAAGACTATATGCTGGAGGATGCACTAAAGATTGGGGCAGCTGCCACCAAGGCACAGTGGGGAAAGACCATCACCTAAGGTATTTCTACAGCAGTTAAATGGGGGTCTGTTCAGTTATTTGAGCCTCTCAATTCCTCGAATATATGTGAATATAGCCTTATGCAAGTAAGAAATGCCTTCAGCTTGATGGATGGATAGAGTCAAACTCCAATGTTTCATCATATGCTACTGTACAGAACTGAACCACATTCATGACTATGTATGTATATAAAAATATTTTTATGAATAAAGTATATTTTTAAAATAAAAAGAGGCTTTGTTGACTTTAGCGCTTGTCTGCTCCACATTCTGACCTACATATTGTTTAAATATGGCTCGGTGATATCTTGCTAACTATCACAAACTTCAAAGCACAAAGACTTGGCAAGCTCTCGCTTTCTTCAAAAATAGCAAACATACTTAAAACGCCCTATGATTGTATTCAGTCATGTGAGAGGTTAGATATATATTTTGAAGATTTATTGCAATAACAAAGTCTTGCTGGTGCTGATTTCTTTCAATAAATGTCTGCAAACACAATATAAAATAACCTTTATTTCGGTGAGTCAATAATAACTTTTTGGAGCCTCAAAATCTTATCATCCTTTCATCTAATAAATTGGTCTTTTCTGAAATAGTTCTGGGCCATGCTGAGGCTCCTTTCCAATGTAACAAAACATTGAATTTCATTAAAGGATTTCATGTTTCATTTCTATGTGAAATCGCTGCTTTCAGCATTGAGTACTTTAGGAGCACGAGTTTGAACTTGTTCCCGACAAAGGAAAGTACTTTCATTTAAGCCCTATCCAACCATTAACATACTAACAAGAATCTGCCTACTTTTCCAGACAGGGTCTTTTAGAGAGCTGAGCTGAAATTCATAAGTAAATACAAGTGTTACAGGCTGTTGTTTGACACTGTCACAACCTCATAATATTTCAAAGTCTACAACTTTATCTGGTAATGGTGGAGGAACAGTGACTAATTTGTGCATGGCAAGATCCCGCAAACAACAACAGCTGTTTGCAGGTGTTGGCCAAGGTTAACATGCCAGCCGGAACACTGGAAAGATTCCCTGCCTTTTCTTGAAGTTCACAATCTTTTACAATTGCCTGAAAAGGCAGTCAAAAGCTTAGCAGAGGAACAGCAGCTCCAACTGTGCAGCACTCCTTCATTACTCCATTGGGGTGTTAGTTGAAATTTTGTCCAGGTAGTTCTTGGATGACATGCATTCCAGCAGCACAATTTGCTTATAATGTCGCTGAGGAATTAAGGAAGGGGGGTTTTGAGAAACTCTGCTTGCAATAGCGCGATTCCAACGGAGATCGGTTCGTGTGTTTCGTTCTGTGTATGCTCAGTTGTCAGCTGCTGACAGAGCAGCTTTCTGTGAGAGGTACTGTACAGACAGCAGCTTTCTGTGAGAGACACATTGAGCAACGTCCTGTGAAAAGTACACTACTCCTAAATTATCCCTTTTTTCGAAAAAATGGAGGGGCATAGTGACAAGAATGTCAGCAAAAAGCACCCCGGAGATAAAGTTGCAAAAGAAAGGCTATAACAGTGGAAGAGAAGCTAGATAATTTAAAGTGTTTGAGCATGAGGATATAGCTCGCTTAACAGGAATGAGGAAGCCTACCTTACGAACCACAATGATACTCTGTCCCTGCATTAATAATATTTTTTGTAAGTACGATGTTAAATTTCCTTTTGTTTCCTTGATAAATATGATTTATACTTTGTGTTAGTCTTTTGAGTGTTCTTTGTGCGATCGTGAGTGACTTTTTCTTCTGGTCTTCCCCTTACCCCATTAGGTCTCATTATTTCTGTTAAGCGATTTTTTATTAAGCGATGTTTCGCTGGAACGCAACTATGGCATTATCGGAAAACTACCTGTATTCAGACTTCGAGCATGGGATATGTTCCCATGACCTGCTGGGTTAAAGATAAGTGATGCACCATAGAAAGCATCCTATCTGGGTGCATCACAGCATGGTATGGCAACCCCTCTTCCCAAGATGGCAAGAAACTATAGAGATTTGTGAACATAGCCCAGTCCATCGCGCAAACCAGCCTCCCATCAATTTGCTTCATCTATATTTCATGCTACCTTGGGAAAGAAACCAACATTATCAAAGACTCCTGCCACCCTGGTTATATTCTCTTCCACCCTCTTCTGTTGGGCAGAAGATACAGAAGCACATATATACGAACAGATTCAAGAACAGCTTCTTCCCTGATGTTATCAGAATTTAGAATGGTTCTCTTTAATGTTAATGTTGATCTCTCTGCATCTTCTCGGCAACTGTAACATTGCGTCTTGCACTCTGTTCTGTTATCCAAATGTACTAAGTATTGTACCATCCGCTTGTAACGCACCTAAGACAACACTTTTCACTGTACCTTAGTACACATTACAATAATAAATCAAATCAAATCAAGTGTACTATACAACTAATGTCTACAGATTTAACAACTCCTTAAACGTATACCTGTATACATTTGTGCTAGCAAGTGCCACATTTTATTAATGATCGTTCAGATGAAATTAAGCTGTAACGTTCAGTGGAAGATATGCACATGCAATCTGTACAGAATCACAGAGTTGTTAAAGTACAGTAGGATGCCATTCAGCTTATTGTGTTAGAGTTGGGAAACAATGCAGTCCCATTCCTGTGCTTTCAGCCTGTATTTCTTCTGTGGTCCTATTGCATTCCCCAGCGATACAAAGAAAATTAAAAGATTAAAAAAGGGCATTAATCCATAAAAAACAAATGAATTTAATGTTCTTTCCCACTTGTTCACAGTTCTGAATTGAGAACAAATCACAAAAACATCTGGTTGACATGAATCTTGACCAATGATTTTCAATGAAAAATGTCAACCTTTGCTTTGCTCTGCAAACACGTGGTGTGAATTGCTATGTACCTCCAGCATTTTCAGACTGGTTTCAGAATCAGGAAGAGAAAGAGTGCCCAGGAACTGGGAGACCCTTTACCCTCTCTGTCATCCTTTTGCACTGTCACCCCACCCCCCCCCCCACCTCCCGACCCCTGTAATGTACCCCTTCCTAGCTCGGTCCCAGATCCTGATCTCACCTCCACCCCCAATCTCTTCCCAGGTTTTCCCAATCGCCTCCCCACAATTTTGATTCATGAGACCCCAATACTGAAGGCATCTCCCTGAAATCAGTGAGAGTGTGCATGCATGGTGTCAGCAAACTTACCATAGCCAGGCTGTAAACTTTGCCTCCTCTTGTTAGCACACACAACATAGAACTATAATATAATATCATACTTCAAGTCATGCATGTTTCTGTGCATTTTAGAACTGTTTACATGTCAAATATCAATAGATTAGATTAGATTCCCTACAGTGTGGAAACAGGCCCTTCGGCCTAACAAGTCCACACCGACCCGCCGAAGCGTAACCCACCCAGACCCATTCTCCTACATTTACCCCTTCACCTAACACTATGGGCAATTTAGCGTGGCCAATTCACCTGACCTGCACATTTTTGGATTGTGGGAGGAAACCGGAGCAAACCCACGCAGACACAGGGAGAATGTGCAAACTCCACACAGAGAGTTGTCTGATGCGGGAATGAACCCGGGTCTCTGGCGCTGCGAGGCAGCAGTGCTAACCACTGTGCCACCATACTGCCCAAATATTTAGATTCCAAATACAGGTACATGATCCTTTATCTGAAATCCTTGGGCCCAGTTGTTTTTCAGATGTGGAATGTTTGGATTTCGGAATAAATCACATTTTCACAGTGAAATACAAACAAATTACTTAACAGCAGGCACACGTGTGAATAGTACGAGCACTGAGACACAATAGACACCTGCCAGTGCTGGGCCACGCCGCTATGTCACATTAGAGTGACGTGGTTCAGGTGACTGTGGAATTGGGTCACCTGTTCGCAGGCCAAAATGATGCTTTGCACTCCACAAAAACAATTTGGGTTTCGGAGGTTTTCGGATTTTGGAATCTCAGATAAAGGATTGTATACCTGTACTATTAATAAGGTATTATGAACCTTCATCATATCTCGCTGTAGAAAAAAAAGGCTAGGGCAGTAGGTATATCTGAACACCACCACCTGCAAGTTCCCCTCCAAGCTACCTCCACCCTGAATTGGAAACATATTGCCTGTTCCTTCACTATCTCTGGATGTGGGTACACGGTGGCACAGTGGTTAGCACTGCTGCCTCACAGCGCCAGAGACCTGGGTTCAATTCCCACCTCAGGCGACTGACTGTGTGGAGTTTGCACATTCTCCCTGTGTCTGCGTGGGTTTCCTCCGGGTGCTCCGGTTTCCTCCCACACTCCAAAGATGTGCAGGTCAGGTGAATTGGCCATGCTAAATTGCCCGTAGTGTTAAGTAAGGGGTAGATGTAGGGGTATGGGTGGGTTGCGCTTCAGCGGGGCGGTGTGGACTTGTTGGGCCGAAGGGCCTGTTTCCACACTGAAAGTAATCTAATCAAAGTCCTGGAACACCCTCCGTAACAGCATTGTGGGTCTACCTACAGCACATGGACTGCAGCAGGTCAGAAGGCAGTTCACCACCATCTTCTCAACGGACAGCTAGGGACAGGAAATAAATGCAGGCCAGCCAGTGATGCCCACATCCAATAAGTTATTTTTTTCTCTTTCTTCTCCCTTTTCATTGGTTTTCTTTCTCTTTCTCATTTGTCTTTCTCATTCAGGCTTCTCTCTGTATTTCTAATTGAATATTAATTAATTCCAGTACTGACATATTATGTTTCCTGTTTTTTAATTCTGAATACTGACTAATCCTTTTAAACAAGTTCTGATCCTGATGAGAACTTGCTTTTATTTCTACTTTCAAATTATTCACTAATTCTCTAAGTTTAGCTTTAGACAAAAATTCTGTTCTGACTGGACCCACACTCACTGCCTGCCTTTCTGGATTGGGTCTTCCCTATTGCTAAGCGAAGGCAGCTTTGTTCTTCACTTCCATTCTTGTTTTAATGCAATTAACTGTTCACCTCAAACTCTAGTGGCATGGTGGACCAGTGGTTAGCACTGCTGCCTTACAACACAAGAGCGGCATGGTGGATCAGTGGTTAGCACTGGATTAGTGGTGCTGGAAGAGCACAGCAATTCAGGCAGCATGGATGCTGCCTGAACTGCTGTGCTCTTTCAGCACCACTAATCCAGAATCTGGTTTCCAGCATCTGCAGTCATTGTTTTTACCCAGTGGTTAGCACTGCTGCCTTACAACACGATTCCCAGATTCAGCTCCAGCCTCGGGCAACTGTCTGTGTAGAGTTTGCACATTCTCCTGTGTCTGCGTGAGTTTCCTCCCACAGTCCAAACATGTGCAGATTAGGTGAATTGGCCATGCTAAATTGCCCATAGTGTTCAGGGATTGTAGGTTAGGTGCATTAGTCAGGGGTAAATGTAGAGTAATAGGATAGGGGAAAAGGTCTGGGTGGGTTACTCTTTGGAGGGTCAGTGTGGACCTGTTGGGCTGAAGGGCCTGTTTGCACACTGTAGGGACTCTATTCTACTTTATGCCTGAAAACCTTGTTTAAAAAAGCAGATATCAATGAACCTTTGACACCCTGTTACCATTCAAGAACAAATATAAAAACAAATTAAAACAATATCTTGTCTTCTTAACATACAGCATAAAGTATAATCCAAAGTTAAACCTATGTACTAGTATCACCTACTTACAAATAATAAATTATAAACCTGTGATGACTGCAGCTTTAAGAGGTGTTTTATGCTGGTTTCTTTTAGAGAGACAGTTTGGAGGACAGGTATTGAGCAGTCTATGAGGAGACAAACAACTCGTGGGGTCATGGTTTTTTTAAAAGTTGGAACAATAGAAGCAGCCTGAGTGGGTGTGATCACTCTCCCACAGAATCAGGATGTTTAGTTTAGCTTTCAGTATGTTAGATTCTTGAAAAGGTAGAAATTTTTTTTTTTGGTCCTATCTCAGTTACAGCTAAACACTGCGGGCTCACACCTGCTATGGGAGTTGTATATGAGGCAGTCTGTGTACTGAATTTGCCCTTTGTCAAGGTTGTGCGTATGGGATATTACTGTACTAATATTAATTGGTAATGGTTACTGTATTTATTGTTCTGTTAAGTTTTCCGACAGGGTTAAATTATTCCAAATCCTTTTTTTCTTTGTTGTATGTAATTTATAGTAGATAAATAAAGTGTATTTTGCTTTAAAACTGATAGTTTGACCAATCAAATTGCATCTGGAATGCAACACCTTACATTTATCTTTAAAATAAAAAAAAGTTAGGGTCTAGACTATCTTCTGAATATTTTGAGGGGGGTCTGGTCTGGTCCATTACACCTACAAAATAATTATTTTAAAATCTCCTTTGTCCCCTCTTTCACCTTTCTTAAAAATGTATTTGGTTCTCTTTACCATTCATTGTTCAGGCTAATTTTATTGTCTCTGTAGTATCTGTTTCTCCCTGCTCCAATCCTCCACATCATTTGGGGCGTTGATGTTTGACTGTCAGCTGATAGTTATTTGAAACCATGGCAATCAGTCAGTTATGAAATATTGTCTCACAAAAGACAACAGCTATTTGACTCTATGAAGTTTCGTATCCGATCTGACATCAGGCACAAACATTGATTCAAGTTTGCAACCCTGACATTGCGATCTAAGGGGGATGCCCAAACTTCCACTGTGTTAAAAGGCAGAGGCTTTTCCTGAAATTGACAAATAGTGGCCAGATCGTGCCCTCAAGGTCTGACTCAGGATGCTGGACTGGTTCTCAAAGTTGCAGACTGCCATTGTGGGCAAAGGAGACAGACATCTATCTAGAGACACTCTTGCGGGAACCTTTTAAACAGTTGTATTAGAAAATAGCCACAGGTGTCAGACCAACATTACATAGGAGGGACCCTTCACAGGCTGATCTGTGCCCACATCTGTGGTCAGGTGGAACCTCAAAGCTTGTATGGGTGGCTTCCCCATACAATTCCAGTCAGTCCTTGATTACTGACCTGACCTGACTATTTACTTGCCTGCCCACATTCTTCCTGCCTTTTGTCTGCCTCTGATGTTCACACGCGGCCACCTCCCACATGAATTATTATATTGTCTTCAGGACGAGAACTCTGTTCCATTTCTTTCCTGTCAGCCTTGGGCACCATCTACAGAGAGAGAAACATTTCGCCTCTGGGACCTTTCATGAGAATAGGGAAGACTTAGAGATGCAAACGACATTGAGCAGGAAACGGCGATGGGATAGGAAAAGAAAAGGAGACAGAAAAAGAAACAGAGGGTCGAAAAACCTGGCTTAGTGTTGAGTTGGGGAAATTTCTCCCTGTGGTGGGTGTGCCACCCTTCTATGACATCATATTGATCTGTATTGGCAGTACCTGACATACTGGGAGCCTCTGGTATTTCCAGTGCCAAATGAACTTCCAACTGTGCGCTAGGACAAACATTACCAGCCAGGAATAACCCATTACCATACACCTGGTGTGAGTGCAATTCAAAATAAAAGCTTCGGACAGCAAACAGATGGCATGAGTGATATTTCACTGGATATAAAAGATGGCAATTGGAGTATGATGTGGGAAAATGTAAAGTTGTTCCTTTTGGAATTATTTAAGGAGAGAAAAACTGCAGAAAGCTGCAACACAAAGTGACCCTTAGCCTGATGAAGGCTGGACTTTTTGGTCTAGGGTATTAGTCTTTGCTTAGGGCGCAAGAGGTCTGAGGTTCAAATCCTGCTCTGATTATCAGAGCAGGGAGGTTATAGTAGAGCCATGCTGAAAACAAAAAATGCAGGAAATCACAGCTGGTCAGGCAGCATCCATGGAGAGAGAGCAAGCTAAAGTTTCGAGTCTAGATGACTGTATTGGAATTGTAGAGGACTTTAGTTCAGTCACAACCCCGGTAATGTGTGCAGTTCTGGTCACCATATGAAGGGCTTTTGCCTGAAACGTCGATTTCGAAGCTATTTGGAGGCTGCCTGAACTGCTGTGCTCTTCCAGCACCACTAATCCAGAAACAGGAAGGAGTGATTGAAATTAGATAATGAACTTTCTTACTGTATTGGCACCCCCTAACTGATGATATACCTCATTGACTTGATTGGAGACAACCCCTTACGTTTTGAGACATAGTCAATTGCTTGAAGGACTTTCACTGTGTTTGCTGTACAGACCGTTAGCACATGGCTGGAATGAGATTGATGTGGCATGGCACTACATAATGATATGTCTGGCCCCTTGTCTAATCACCGCTGATAACCAGGACATGTCACTTGGCTTTGGGTGTTTATTAAAAGGCAAGGTTTTTCCTGGAGCGTTGGAGGCTGAAGGGTGACCTTATAGAAGTTTATAAAATCATGAAGGACAAGGATAGGGTAAATACTCAAGATCTTTTCCCTGGGTTGGGGGAAGTCCAGAATTAGAGGGCATAGGTTTAGGATGAGAGGGGAAAGATTCAAAAGGGACCTAAGGGGCAACGTTTTCAGGCAGAGGGTGCTGCATGAATGGAATGAGTTGCCAGAGGAATTGGTGGAGGCTGGTAAATTCTAACATTGAAAAGGCATCTGGATGGGTATATGAATAGGAAGGGTATAGAGGGATATTGGCCATATGTTGGCAAATGGGACTAGATTAATTTTGCATATCTGGTCAGCATGGACGAGGTGAACTGAAGGGTCCGTTTCCGTGCTGTACATCTCTATGACTCCACCCATTACCTTTCAGTTTAGGCTGAGGGGACCGAGAGCAAAAAGACAAAGTGAGGCTATAAGCATCAAAGTAGAGTGAGTAAGCAAGCTGTCTTGTGGTACACCCTGGTCACATCCAGGAGCTGGGTACCTGCCCTTGTCTCCAAGGTTTCCTGGCAGCATCTTTACAATGAAAGGTACCAGAGCTCCAAAGTGCAGCATTGAAGAGGAGGAGAGCACTGTAAGTAGATTGGAGGCATGTCGTGATGATGCAATGGGGGTAGTATAGTTTGGATGTCAGAGTCCATGCACAGGGGAAGGTGTGTGCTGTCAGGACCCATGGATCATACCCAGGGATATTGCTGCTTGGTGTTTAAGATGGAGGTCAGAAGGAGCAATCAATAAACTGCAGGCTTCAGGTTCGTGTCAGGAACTGTCACCATATCAATTCAGTCCAGCAGGTTGCAAAAGGGGAAACTACACATAAATGAGGTGACATTAGGTAGTAATGAGATGTTGACGCACGCTCATAGACGTGGGGCTTCCTGCCTTCAATATCAAGAAGCTCCTTGTTGTCCATCTCACACAATTCGTCCAACTTTCTAACTAGTGCCCACATAGTTTAGTGCTTAGGAAAATTCCACACCCATTCCCTTGTCTCCACATTCGTGGCCAATAACCATTCCAGATTTTTATGACTCTTTATTTTCCCCTTTTTCAAAGATATATGGAAGATAGGAGCAGGAGTAAGCTATTCAACCTTTCGAGGCTACTCCACCATTCATTATAGTCACAGCTGACCATTGAGCTCAAAGGTCCAACCCTATCCTCTGCTCATATCCCTTCATCCCTTTAGCCACATCAACCTCCATCTTAAATACACAATGGTTTGACCTCAACTACTTTCTGTGGTAGTGAATTGCACATAGAATTCCACCACTCTCTGAGTGAAGAAATTTCTCCACAACTCAGTCCTAAAGGTTTATCCATTTTCTTTAAAATATGACCTCTGGTTCTCAACTCCCCCACCATTAGGAACATCCTCCCGACATCTAACCTCTAGGCTTTTTATAGGTTTATATGTGATCTGCCATATTCTTCTAAACTCCAGTGAATACAATCTTGACTCAATCACCTCATACATTGGTCCTGCCATCCCAGGATTCATTTGGTAAATCCTTGCTGCTCTCCCTCTATACCAGTAACATCCTTCCTCAGATACGGAGACCAAAATCGCACACAATCTTCTGGGTGTGGTCTCACCAATGCCCTGTATAAATGCAGCAAGACATCCTTGTGCCTTTACTTGAATCATCTCGCTATGAATGCCAACATACAGTTTCCCTTCTTTACTGCCTGCTGGACCTGCACGCTTACCTTCAGCGACTGGTGTACGAGGGCATCCAGGTGTCATTGACCATCCCCCTCTCAATTTACAGACATTCACATAATAATCTGCCTTCCCACTTTTTGCTACCAAAGTGGCTAATCCCACTTTTATCCACATTCTAGTCCACCTGCCATGCATTTGCCCACTCAAACTGTCCAAATCACACTGTGACATCTCGCTATCCTCCTCTCAGCTCATCATTCCATCCAGCTTTGTGTGTCATCTGCAAATTTTGAGATAATACATTTAGTTCCCTCATTTAAATCATTAACATATAATACAAATAACTGGAGTCCCGGTAGCGAATCCTGTTGTACTCTAGTCTGAATGTTTGCATTCAGAAAAGAACATTTATCCCTATGCTTTGTTTTATATCTAGGGGTAGAATTAAATTCCTTATTCAAATTTTTATCCATTTCTCTCCAGCTTCAGATAATGCTGATCGTGTTAATGCTAATCTTGCCTCGCGTACATCCTGTGTGATGTAACCTGTATGCCTTAATCAGTGCAAATTCTTTTTCACTCTATGATCTGTACGTCTTCGCTTACGAGGTTCTGCCTATATTGTTTGCAAACAAAGGTTTTCACTGTACTTAGCTACATGTGACAATAAATCAAATCAAATCAATATCAATACATTACACCCCAATCCCATGCTGGTCTCCCCTGAGAGAACGTTCTCCCCGAGCAGTACATAAAGTGATATATCTGTTTTACAGGGAAATAGGCACAGGAGATTTTTGCAGTGCCCGTGCATTGATCAGCCCATTCCCTTTCTCGGTCTGAGGTGTGACCACCTCTCTGTACATGCTATCCACAATGCTCTCAGCTTCGCTCATACTCCAATACTCCCCAGCCATGTCCAGCTCCAAATCCCAGACTTTCCAGTGCTGAAGCCAGAGACACTTCCTGCACACATGCTGGTCCCAGGAACTGGAAATGTGCCTGTTTCCCATACAGAGCAGTAGGAGCACACTATGGCTTTGAGTTCCCCTGCCGTGACTTACTCCTTTTGATTAAATCTTTTGGAAGAAGCTTAATATCTAATAATTTTAATTTCTCCAGTTCCTTGATACTACAGAATCCAATTCTGAGAAATGTTAAATCATAGAAAATGTTTACAAACTGTCAGCAAGGCAGGTTTTAAATATTTATCTGACCTTATCTTCGACTTGCCAATCAGCTGTCTCCTTTGGAGCATCTATGGCTGGGTTGGGGTAAATCCATGCCAGTTACATTTGTCAGGGTGAATAGTGAGCAAACCCCCACCTTACCTACAATTGATGAAGTGGTGTGTGAGTGCAGGACTTCAGTCTCCCCATCACAATCTTTCTTTCACAGCCTACACTTGTCACAGTGGGGCATATGATTGTTGTTTCAAATACTGTCAGTTCTTTTTTTTTTAAGGAAAAAAAGGATCACTGTGGTTTCCCTGTGATGTCACGATTAGTTTCTTTCCAACAAGTTCTCATGGAATACAGGGAGAACTAGCTATTTGGATACAGAACTGGCTCAAAGTTAGAAGACAGAGGGTGGTGGTAGAGACCTGTGACCAGTGGAGTGCCACAAAGATCGGTGCTGGGTCCTCTACCTTTTGTCATTTACATGAATGATTTGGATGCGAGCGCAAGAGGTACAGTTAGTAAGTTTGCAGATGACACCAAAATTAGAGGTGTAGTGGACAGCGAAGAGGGTTACCTCAGATTACAATGGGATCTTGATCAGATGGGCCAATGGGCTGAGAAGTGGCAGATGGAGTTTAATTCAGATAAATGCAAGGTGCTGCATTTTGGGAAAGCAAATCTTAGCAGGACTTATACACTTAATGGTAAGGTCCTAGGGAGTGTTGCTGAACAAAGAGACCTTGGAGTGCAGGTGCATAGCTCCTTGAAAGTGGAATCACAGGTGGATAGGATAGTGAAGAAGGCATTTGGTATGCTTTCCTGTATTGTTCAGAGTATTGAGTACAGGAGTCGGGAGGTCATGTTGCGGTTGTACAGGACATTAGTTAGGCCACTGTTGGAATATTGCGTGCAATTCTGGTCTCCTTCCTATCGGAAAGATGTTGTGAAACTTGAAAGGGTTCAGAAAAGATTTACAAGGATGTTGCCAAGATTGGAGAATTTGAGCTATAGGGAGAGGCTGAACAGGCTGGGGCTGTTTTCCCTCGAGCATTGGAGGCTGAGGGGTGACCTTATAGAGGTTTACAAAATTATTGGGGGCATGGATAGGGTAAATAGGCAAAGTCTTTTCCCTGGGGTTGGGGAGTCCAGAACTAGAGGGCATAGGTTTAGGGTGAGAGGGGAAAGATATAAAAGAGACCTATGGGGCAACTTTTTCACACAGAGGATGTTATGTGTATGGAATGAGCTGGCAGAGGAAGTGGTGGAGGCTGGTACAATTGGAACATTTAAGAGGCATTTGGATGGGTATATGAATAGGAAGGGTTTGGAGGGATATGGTCAGTAAAAACAATGACTGCAGATGCTGGAAACCAGATTCTGGATTAGTGGTGCAGGAAGAGCACAGCAGTTCAGGCAGCATCCAAGTGGAGGGATATGGGCTGGGTGCTGGCAGTTGGGACTAGATTGGGTTGGGATATCTGGTCAGCATGGACATGTTGGACCAAAGGGTCTGTTTCCATGCTGTACATCTCTATGATTCTATACCCTTCCCAGAATGACTCACAGTGACACCTGTTATGAGGAGGACAACCTTCCCAAAATGCTTCACCATGACACTGACTCCAGAATGCCTCACCATGACACTAATCCCAGAATGCTTCACTATAACACCACCAGTGAGGAAACCTTCCCCAGACTGCTTCATCATGACCCTGACAGTGGGCACTGATCCCAGAACGCCTCACAGTGATACCAATTGCAGGGACACTGATCCCAGAATGCTTCAACCTTGACACTGACTGTGAAAATACCTTTCCCAGAATATCTCCCCATGACACCCACTATAAGGACACTCATCCCAGAATGCCTCACCATCATACCAACTGTGAGTACACTCATCCCAGACTGCTTCACTGTGACATTGACTGTGAAGACCCCTTCCCTTGACCCTTGGCTGTCGGATTGGCCATGGATTTTCAGCATTTCTTGTTTACAATTCACATCCATCTTGGGCCTCCATGATATTCTATTCACTATTTACTAATTACAGTAAATAGAGTACATACTAATTCTAAACTCCACTTGCGCCCTAAATGGCAGTAGTACAGCTGGGAGATTGAACATGGGTTGTTAAGGTTATGCTATCCCCACATCCTTTTCCCAACTCTTGAGTGCTTGTTTTCCCCTCGCCTATGATCACTCCAGATTCTGTCTCTGATTTATTTTGCAGTCGATGTCTCATTTGTTGACCTTCTCTTCCATTCCCCTCGCTTGTTTTAATTTATCATTTTTGCTGCCTTCTCAGTTGTGTTCTTCCATTGGCTGCTTTCACTGAGGTCCCAGCTTGTCTCGTCTTTTTGTTTCTCTGACTGTTCTGTTGCTTAATGTGCTGCAGAAGTTCCTGACATAGCAAGTCTCACTTCGATACCATCTTTCTGTGGTTCCACGCCGGCAATCAAAATCACTACCATCTCTGGAACATACAAATACTGCATACACGCAACAATTTTATGGAGGTTTACATTTGCATTCTGTAAGTTTATTTTATTTCAAAACTATACTTCATAAAAAATATCTTTACGTACATATACATAGTCACTAAAGCAGTTCTGTTCTGTACAGTGACATAGGTAAAAACAAACAAACATTGGAGTGTGAATCCAGCAAACAAAACTAAGACATTTCTTACTTGTGCAGGATTACATTTACATATGCTTGATGCATAAGGAGGCTCTGATAACTGAACAGACCCCCATCTAACTTCAGTAGGAAGACCCTAGATATTGGTCTGCCTTCATTGAGCCTTGGTAGTAGCTGCCCCAAACTTTACTGTGTCCCTCAGCACGTGGTCCTGGACCTTGTAACATGCCAGTCTGTAACACACAGTCAGTTCTTCTCGAGCACGATGGCTGTGTTCTTGTGCAACCCTGCGGTATAGAAAAATCACGCTTTTAAAACAGCGCTTAAAGTGGTGGTGGCGTAATGATGTTACAGCCAACACACGCTTTAAAATTTTGTGCTTTAAAAGCAGATTCCCCAATTCGTCAATCGCATTACAGCGTATTCACATTGATGAAATGCATGTCACAGCAGAATGACCTGTATTTAAAATGATGAGGAGCATAGATAAAATTGACAGGGAGAAATTGTTCTCCTTGTTGGAGGGCTCAATGACTAGGGGAAGGAGGTTTAGAGGAGAGGAGATTAGATTATATTCCCTACAGTGTGGAAACAAGCCCTTTGGCCCAACAAGTCCACACCGACCCTCCGAAGAGTAACCCACCCAGACTCATTTCCCTCTGACTAATGTACCTAACACTATGGGCAATCTAGAATGGCCAATTCACTTGGCCTGTGGGAGAAAGTTGGAGCACCTGGAGAAAACTCACATAGACATGAGGAGACTGTGCAAACTCCACACAGACAGTTCCCCGAGGCCAGAATCGAACCTGGGTACCTGGTGCTGTGAAGCAGCAGTGCTAACCACTGAGCCACCGTGCCACCCCAATGAAGGCAAATCACATGGAGACCGATGGGAACCTGGAACTCACTGTCTGTGAGGATGATAGAGATAGAAACACTCATAACCTGTCAGAAATACATAGATTATCACTGCATTGCCCAGGCATATACGATATGGGCCAAGTACTGGAAAATGGGATTTGAATCATCATTTTTGATTGGCAGAGACTCAATGGGCTGAAGGGCATTTTTCTCTGCTATAGACCTCTTGACCCTCAATGAATGAGAGGTACAAAAGGAAAGCATGCAATGATATTGTGACTTCCACATCCTCAAGGTAACCCCAAATCATCTTGCAGCATTTTTCAAAGCACGTAGTTGTTCTAATAATATGAACAAACATTATAAATTATCATAGAAATGGTTATCCATGTGCATTATTCCAAATCAACCCTACAATACTAACGTAGGGGACCTTCTATGAACACTGAGAAGGTTCAGGGTGTGTGTCAGGAAGTCCTTTACTGCAGGAAGTAGAACTGCATTTCAAACAGACATAGTGGAAAATCAGCAAGGTAAAAACAATGACTGCAGATGCTGAAAATCAAATACTGGATTCAGGTCAGGCAACATCTGAGGAGCCAGAGCCCTTCATCAGGATTCCTGATGATGGGCTCCTGCCCGAAACGTCGATTTTCTTGCTCCTCGGATGCTGCCTGACCTGCTGTGCTTTTCCAGCAACACACTCTCAACTCTGATCTCCAGCATCTGCAGACCTCACTGTCTCTCATAGTGACAAATCAAAAGAACACAAGCTTTGGACTTCTCTCTGTGATAGAAGAACACACTTGAAGTGAACAGAAACAGTAGCCAAAATGGGCATAACAACATCGAAACTGATTCTCAACAGAGGCCTGTGACACTGGGGGAGATGGTGGTGTGGTCATGATGGCACTGAACTAACAATCCAAAGTAATTCTGTGGTGTGTGGGTTTGAATCCCACCATGGTACTTCATGGAATTTATGCTATACTTTCCAAGTTGGTACTGAATGTAACTCTAGACCCACAGGAAATGTGATCGAATCTTAACTGCCCTCAGAAATAGCCAAGCTATGATAATTAAGAATGTGAAACAAATGCTGGTTTCACCAGTGATGTTTACATCTCTGAAAAAATAAAGGAGAAAAGAAAAGACAAGAGGATTCACTCAATTGGCTCAATTTAACTGCCAGTTCCTTTAGAGACACTGAGTCAAATTTCTGGAACTCCCTCCCACCCTTCATCCTAATGAAGGGCTTATGCCTGAAACATCAACTCTCCTGCTCCTCGGATGCTGTCTGTGCTTTTCCAGCACCACACTTTTCGACTCTGACTCTCCAGCATCTGTAATCCTCACATTCTCCTAGTACATAGAGGAAGGTCTGCATTATAGGCAGAGAGCCAGGCTCCTTTGTGGAGACTGGGAATGATGGTGGGAATGGGAAGAATTGATTGAATTCAGATGCAGTGAAGGATGCCAGTTTGGGAACTGACAGAGAACACAGAATAGCACAGGAACAGGCCCTTCGGCCCACCATATCTGTGCCAACCATGATGCCATTCTAAACTAATCTGCCTGTACATGTCCTGTGTCCTGATTTTCCTGCTCCTTGGATGCTGCCTGACCTGCTGTGCTTTTCCAGCACCAATCTAATCTAGACCATGTCCTATATCCCTCTATTTCTTGCCTGTGTCTGTCTAAGTGCCTCTTAAACTTTGCTTTCTTTTTGGTTTCTACCACCTTTCCTGGCCATGCATTCCAGGCAACTACCACCTACCTTTGTGAAAAGCCACCCCCTACATCTTCTTTAACATTTCCCGTCTCACAACAAGCCAATGTCCTCGTATTTGATATTACCACCTTGGGAGAAAAAGACACTAACTATCCATCGTATCCATGCCTCTTAGAATTTTCTGCTCTTTGATCAGACTTTCAAGCATCAGTTACAAACAATCCAGGTTCATCCAAACTCTCCTTATGGCTAATGCACTTCAAACCAGACAACACCCGAATAAACCACTTCTGCACCCTCTTCAAAGCCTTCACATTATTCCTATCGTGTGATGACCAGAACAGGCCTTGACAAAATGTAAAACCTCTCCATCAAAGGTTAGATTTCTACGCAACATCATTGAACGTGAAATAGGTCATATTCTGCATTCAACTTTCACTCCAATACTAAAGCAGGACAGAGGAAGTATTGTAAGAAAATGTGACAGTAAAACAATGGTAAGAGTTGACTCCAACATTGTAAAGAAGCAATTTGACTTCTTCGGTCACCATAAACCAACAATTTGTTATTTGTGGTTGGCTGCCATTATATTTTACACAATCAGACCAATGATTTTCCATTAACATGGTGAAGTGCAAAATTCTGTGAGGTATGTTTCACAGGAAAATTGTACCTACTCAGATAAGGAAAAACTCAAAAGGAAGGGTGATTTATCTGATTAAATTGAAACATAAGATGTAGATGTTGAAGAATTTACATTGAATTAGAGGAAGACTTTTCCTACTGTACCAGAACCATAAAAGTAAATGTAGTGCTCCAGCCTGCCATCTGGTGACGAGAGTCTAAAACATCAAATAGACACGAGGCAGCTCTGAAAATACTCTATCCCATGCTGTCCAGTTAATGGTAAAGATCACTTTGAGTCCGTTAAGTTTTTATATGCCTAAGTTTAGAGGAATGATTTGTGATTAAGTTTGAAATACAAAACAAAGATGTGTTTGATGGATTTGGAGAGTGGATGCTGAGAGAATAAACATAGAATCATAGAACCGTTGAATTATACAGTAGCAGAAAGGCCTTTTCTGCATTTCACTAATGCCTCCAGTGATTTGTTCCCTTTGTTCCTGGCAAAAGCCTATCTTTTCCTCCCCATCGTATCCTGAATGTCTCTGGCAATCCATGGTTTTCTGGTCTTAACAGTCCTTCCTAACACCGTAGAGGAACATGTTGGGCTTGTATACTCTCTAATTCCTTTCTGAACATCACCAAACCCCCTCCCCCCACATCTCCCACCCTGCTGTTCTGTAGATTTCCCCACTTGTAGCTGTTTCCAGTACTTTGACCAGAACCTGCCTTATTTCACTAAACTTCACCTTCCCCAATCCAAAATCATTTTTTCTTTGCAAATTGTCTATTTCTTTGACCGCAATGCACTTAAATTGTTCCGTGTTGTGATCACTATCACTGAAGTGCTCCCCCATCACCACCTTAACCGTCTGTTTGGCTTCATTCCCCAGAATTAGGTCCAGAGAACAGCTGCAACTCTTGTTGGACCCTCTACATATTGGCCGAAACAATCGAATTGAGAATGCATAAGCGCTCAGAGGGCCTGGCAGTGTTTGTGATTTGAGAAGAGATGTTGACAAAACAGGTCCATGGCTATTTATTAAAGCTTCTCTCCCTGATTGGTCATGTCTGACCCTCTATCCACAGACGGTGTCAGATCTGCTGACTCCTGTCATCACATTTCTGGTGATGCTCGACATTGCTTTTGTGTTATATCCCTGTTTCCCAGGCTGCAAAGTCAGTTACAGGAATCGCACACTCAGAATGAGGAGGCAGCCGTTTAGAACTCGAATGAGGAGTAATTTCTTCACTCAGTAAGTTGTGGAACTTTGAAAGTATCGACCCCAGAAGGCTGTGAATGTTCAGGCACTGAAGACTACGCTTACTGTGCATTGAGAGCTCTAATTACAAAAATGATTCCAGGGATGAGAAACTTCAGTTGGGAAGATAGAAGTTGGGACTGTCCTCCTCGGAGAGAAGGGTGAGAGGAGATATGATAGATAGAGGTTTTAAAAATCATGAATAGGATGGACAGAGTAGATAGGGAGAAGCTGTCCCTGCTTGTCACAGGTACAGGAATGAGACAGGTGATGAAAAAGGCATTTGGCATGCTTGCCTCCATTTTTCATTGGAGTTGGGAAGTCATATTGTTGCAGTTGTCAGGACATTGGTGAAGCGACTTTTAGAATGCTGTGCACATTTCTGGTTGCCCTTCTATCGGAAAGATTAGATTACTTACAGTGTGGAAACAGGCCCAACAGGTCCACACTGACCCTCCGAAGAGCAACCCACCCATACCCATTCCCCTACATTTACCCCTTCACCTAACACTACGGGCAATTTAGCATGGCCAATTCACCTAACCTGCACATCTTTGGACTGTGGGAGGAAACCGGAGCACCCGGAGGAAACCCACATGGACATGGGGAGAATGTGCAAACTCCACACAGACAGTTGCCCAAGACAGGGAATTGAACCTGGGTCCCTGGCGCTGTGAGGCAGCAGTGCTAACCACTGAATCACCTGGTTAGGTGGTTAGATGTTGTTAATCTTGAAATGGTTGAGAAAAGAAGTACAAGGATGTTGCCACGGTTAGAGGGTTTGAGCCATAGGGAGAGGCTGAGGGTTTTCCCTGATGCGTCAGAGGCTGAGGGGTGACCTTATAGAGGTTTATAAAATCATGAGGGGCATGGGCAGGGTGAATAGCCAAGGTCTTTTTCCCAGAGTAGGTGAGTTCAAAACTAGAGGGCATAGGTTTAAGGTGAACAGGAAAGATATAAAAAAGACCTAAGGGGCAACTTTTTCACACAGAGGGTGTATGGAATGAGCTGCCAGAGGAAGTTGTGGATTACAACAATTAAAATACATGCGGATGGGTACATGAATAGGAAAAGGATGGAAGGATATGGGCCAAATGCTGGCAGATGGGCCTAGATCAGCTTAGGACATCTGATCAGCATGGAGGAGTTAGACCGAGGGTCTGTTTATGCACTGTAAAACTCTATGACTCCTTCTTGATCATTGTCTCAGGCTGTATGACACTTTTTTTGCAGAAGGTATCCCTCTCCTTTAAAACATACATTTACATTTAAGCATTAAGTCCTGACACTTCCCGACATCTCTTTCTTCAGTTTGAATTCCTTTTTTTTTGATTATATCTGAAGTACCCTAACATGTTTGTCTATGTTCTGAATTAATGTCTTTGCTGGAATAGCAAATATCTCGAGGCAATACGTTTGCCACATTTTGCTGTAAACAATAAGGTGAAAACCAACTCATTGTTTTCATACACATTAAACGGTTATATTTGGAAATTCAGGCCAACATACAACCCTTTGATATAATTCAGTACAAAGGTCATCTCATCATTTTCCTGACTCAAATATATTTTTAAAAATTAACTCATGGGACATGGGCATCACTGGCTGGGCCAGCATTTATTACCCCTCTCTTGTTGCCCTTGAGAAGGTGTTGGTGAGGTGTCTTCTTGAAGTGGCCTCACTGAAGTTCTATAGATGTCTTGTGAATATGGTAACAATCAAGCGAGTTGCTTTGTTGTGGATGGTGTCAAGATTCTTGTGTGTTATTGGAGCTACATTTATCCAGGCAAATGGAAAATATTCCATTAGACTCCTGAGTTGTACCTTGTAGATAGTGGACAGACTCTGAGGAGTCAGGAGGTGAGTTATTTGCATTATTCCTGGCCTTTGACCTGCTCTTGTAGCCGCTATATTTAAATGGCACATCCCGTTGAGTTTCTGGTCAAAGGTAATCTTCAGGAAGACATTGGTGGAGGATTCAGTGATGATAACAGCATTGAGTGTCAAGCGGTGGAAGTTATATTGTCTCTTCTTGGAAATGGTCATTGCCTAGCATTTTTGAGGTGCGAGTGGCATGCATTTATAGTCAGGTCACGAATAAGTTCAATAGAAACAAATTTAGCATAAGACATAGTCAGAGAGTCATCCCGATCTACAGCATGGAAACAGAGCTTTCAGTCTAACTTGTCCATGTTGATCAGATATTCTACATCAATCTTTTGGCCCATATCCCTCTAAACCCTTCCTATTCATATATCCATCCTAGATGCCTTTTAAATGTTGTAATTGTACCAGTCTCCACTACTTCTTCTGACAGCTCATACTGTCAGTTTCAGTGTAATTACTCTTGTTTTATCTTCATTACTGATCAGAAAAAGAAACCTCTATCAGAGTCATGTTGTATAGGTCTGGAGTCTCATTCCTTCAGATTCTTTTACTTTGAATCGTTTGCTCTTAATCCAACCTTTCCTTTCCTCTAATTCAAAAGCACAATTACTCGGAATTATGGAAATTAAAGCATAGGAGGTTGATAATATTTTGTCAGAAGTGTGGAAAGTGATGGACAGAATAGAGTTGGAGTCTGGTTGGGGCAGGAACACAAGAAAGTTTGAGAAGATTTGAGAAAGTTTGGGGAGAGGTGAAATGGCTTCAGAGTCTCACAGAATCAAAGGGAATGGAGATGGAGCAGGAGAGTAACAAAGAAACAAATAATGTAACTAGATGTGAGCCACCTAAAAGCAAAAGTAAGAGAAAAATACTGAAACATGCAAAAAAAAATGAAAATTAAGACAGACACGCTGTGTCAAAGTCAACACTTTTCCATGGACTAATGACCCCATATCACAAATGTTCACATCATAAGTAAATTTAAACATGTTCACATTTTAATTAGGAATTAACACTAACAATCAAATTGTTACTTTCACTTGAATTTCTGCAGGAAACTGATAGTATTAGTCTACAGCTCAGTAGACATGGTTCAACCCCCATCACAGCAGCTCATGTAGCTTGAATTCAACTATTGAAATATGGAATTGAAGAAGACCTGTAGTGGTGTATTGGTAGAGTCCCTATGCCTGGATCAGGAGACCTGGATTCAAGTCCCACCTGCTCCAGTGGTGTGTTTGTAAGATCTCTGAACTAGCACTCAACTATTCGCCCAAGTGAAGGGCTTTTGCCTGAAACATCAATTCTCCTGCTCCTCGGATGCTGCCTGACCTGCTGTGCTTTTCCAGCACAACACTCTTGACCCTGATCTCCAGTATCTGCAGTCCTCACTTTTGCCTACTCTCCCAGGTGTGGCTCACTGATATTACATCTGTCTCTCAGTCAGATGTTGTGTGTGGGACTGTAAAAGCGTGACTTCAGGGAAGCAAATGTAAATTCAAAACACTCCAGCACTATGCCGAGGGAATGTTTTATTGTCAGTGAAGCTGTCTTCTGATTTCTCTACACAGGTGCTGCCAGATCTGCTGAACCTTTCCAGCAACTTCTATTTTTGTTTCATGTTATCACTTGCCTTTGCAGATGCTGGCACAAATTTCCAAATTTGCATTTTTGCTCAGGAATGAATTCCAAAAAAGTACTTTTCATCACCATTTTCAGAACTAATTACAACTGCAGGGCTTACGGCCATTTCAATCAATGGCTCCTTATTCTGGACTCACCCAGATACGTAATAGAAGAATAAATGAATTAACTGGAAACATTTTGATTGCACACTTTTTGGTGAACTGTGGCTATTTTTCTATTGGGGTAACTTTTTTCTGAAAGCGTAGTGTCTGAAATTCAGAAATCTGTGTTGTGGTGTTCTTCATGTGTTTAATTATTGTAGTTTGTGGTATAGATGTAAAATGTCTCTGTTACCATTTGAGATTTATAATTGAGAAATTCTCAGATAGTATCATACATATCACTGTAACAGTCTAATTCTACAATGTCACGTAGCATTTGATATTAAAGAAGTGGCAGTTTTTAATCATAAAATGTCAAGCTTCCAACCCCAGTCTCAAGTGAGAGAGTATTGACGTCAGTCACTTTGTAACTTGTCTGTCTCTTCTTTATCTCAAAGAACTTGAAGGTGAAGCTGCAAGATCATTAGAACATAGAACATAGAAAAGTACAGCACAGAACAGGCCCTTTGGCCCATGATGTTGTGCCGAGGATTAATCTTAATTAGAAGTGAAAGGCACCGTCTTTATTCATCCAGACAAAGTAGCCGACATTCCCCTCTATTGCAGTGTGCAGTTGTTATTCAAATGATTCCAGGGTGTTTGCAATATCTAGGAATTGTGCAATGCGTTAATTAGCATTTCTCTGATGAAAAATCTCCAATTATAAGTGCTTAATTTATCTTATAATAGATAAGCTCTTTTCCTTTGATTTGTTCTGTGGATTAATTTGAAGTAGCATCCCTGATTCAAATACATTAAGGACAACAGGATAACTAGGGAGAGAATAGGACTCCTCAAAGATCAGCAAGGCAGCCTTTGTGTGGAGCTGCAGAAAATGAGGGAGATACTAAACGAGTATTTTACATCAGTATTTAGTGTGGAAGAGGATATGGAAGATGCAGACTGTAGGGAAATAGATGGTGACATCTTGCAGAATGCCCATATTACAGAGAAAGAAGTGCTGGGTGTCTTGAAATGCATAAAAGGGGGTAAATCCCCAGGACCGGATCAGGTGTACCCTAGAATTCTGTGGGAAGCTAGAGAAGTGATTGCTGGGCCTCTTACTGAAATATTTGTATCATTGATAGTCACAGGTGAGGTGCTGGAAGACTGGAGGTTGGCAAACGTGGTGCCACTATTTAAGAAGGGTGGTAAGGACAAGCCAGGGAATCTATAGACCAGTGAGCCTGACCTCAGTGGTGGGCAAGTTGTTGGAGGGAATCCTGAGGGACAGGATGTACATGTATTTGGAAAGGCAAGGACTGATTCGGGATAATCAACATGGCTTTGTGCATGGGAAATAATGTCTCACAAACTTGATTAAGTTTTTTGAAGAAGTAACCAAGAGAATTGATGAGGGCAGAGTGGTAGATGTGATCTATATGGATTTCAGTAAGGCGTTCGACAAGGTTCCCCATGGGAGACTGATTAGCAAGGTTAGATCTCACGGAATACAGGGAGAACTAGCCATTTGGATACAGAACTGGCTTAAAGGTAGAATACAGAGGGTGGTGGTGGAGGGTTGTTTTTCAGACTGGAGGCTTGTGACCAGTGGAGTACCACAAGGATCGGTGCTGGGTCCTCTACTTTTTTTCATTTACATAAATGATTTGGATGCGAGCATAAAATGTACGGTTAGTAAGTTTGCAGATGACACCAAAATTGGAGATGTAGTGGACAGCGAAGAGGGTTACCTCAGATTACAACAGGATCTTGATCAGATGGGCCAATGGGCTGAAAGGTGGCAGTTGGAATTTAATTCAGATAAATGCGAGGTGCTGCATTTTGGGAAAGCAAATCTTTGCAGGACTTACACCCTAAATGAAAAAGGTCCTAGGGAGTGTTACTGAACAGAGACCTTGGAGTGCAGGTACATAGCTCCTTGAAAGTGGAGTCGCAGGTAGGTAGAATAGTGAAGAAGGCGTTTGGTATGCTTTCTTTTATTGGTCAGAGTATTGAGTACAGGAGTTGGAAGGTCATGTTGCGGCTGTACAGGACATTGGTTAGGCCACTGTTGGAATATTGCGTGCAATAATGGCCCTCTTCCTATAGGAAAGATGTTGTGAAACTTGAAAGGGTTCAGAAAAGATTTACAAGGATGCTGCCACAGTTGGAGGATTTGAGCTATAGGGAGAGGCTGAACTGGCCGGGGCTGTTTTCCCTGAAGAGTCGGAGGCTGAGGGGTGACCTTATAGAGGTTTACAAAATTATGAGGGGCATGGATAGGGTAAATAAGCAAAGTCTTTTCTCTGGGGTGGGGGTGTCCAGAACTAAAGGGCATAGGTTTAGGGTGAGAGGGGAAAGATATAAAAGTGACCTAAGGGGCAGCTTTTTCACGCAAAGGGTGGTACGTGTATAGAATGGGCTGCCAGAGTAAGTGGTGGAGGCTGGTACAATTGCAACATTTCAGAGGCATTTGGATGGATATATGAATAGGAAGGGTTTGGAGGGACATGGGCCGGGCACTGGCAGGTGGGACTTAGATTGGATTGGGATATCTGGTCGGCATGGGGGGTTGGACTGAAGGGTCTGTTTCCACGCTGTTCATCTCTATGACGCTATGATTAATCTTTTCTGGACCAAAATTTCTAACAGTGTTTCCAAGGATTTGGGGACATGCAACTGGCTTCCTTGGAGAGAAGTAGGCTGAGAGGAAATTGGATAGAGGTGTCCAAAATCATGAAGAGTCAGGGCGGAGTAAATCCAGTTTCTTAAAGCTCTCCTAAGAAGGCGATCCCACCATTTTTGCAGTTTGTGGTCAAGATATGAAATGTCTCTGTCAGCAATCGACTTTAATAATCAAGGAAACACTTTGCTGAACTTCTGTTGGAATGGCAAAAATATCATCCTTAGATAAGAAAGCTAAAACCATGCAATACTCTGGGTGAGGATGGGGCAGTTGATGAGTACGTCCAATGTGGACTGACTCAGGTCAGTCAGCATCTCTGCAGGATGACAGTGGAGTAGGCTGGTCCACTCCATTCACTCTTCTTCTACCCTTTTCCTTCCTTCTCGCTTGTTTTTTTTTCATTTTAGTTTAGTTTTGACTAACTTAGCTTTTGGCAGCAGGTAGCTGCAGTATCGGGCTTGTTGAGTTTGGCAGTTGGCTAGATGGCCAGTACGAGACAGAGGCTGAAGTGCTGACCCGGGACTCTCCGTGAGTTCGGGATGCCTGGCGGGCGGACCAAAGGTAAGACTGAGGATCGATGCAGACAGCGCCTGGATCGGGGCTTTGGTGATCTGAGATCCCAACATGGTGATGGAGGTTCCCCCAACACCTACAGTGAGCAGGGGTAGTTGAGCCAGCACAGGGAACGCATGCCAAAGCGAAGGAGATTGAGCCCTTGTAGGAAGTGTGGTCCCAGCACCATTAAGCACTTAAGAAAGACCGCAATGGTTGAACTTTTAGCTTTTCTTTTTATTTTTTAACTTAATACTAGGAAGGAATATATTGTTTAACTTTATTTCTGTTTTATGCAATACAAAGAGTGACTGCAGTATTTAACTTTTAACTTTGTTCCTTATTTATTTCCACCTTGTTTTTAGGTTTTGGTACCTAGGTACTTGTACCTAAGATGGTGCCGGTGTGTGGTGACATTGAAAACTTTTCTCTGTACTCCTTTACTTTTGTACTAGAGTACATGTAACAATGAAGTCTAAATCTAAATCTGAATCACCAGGATAGTATAAAATAGCCGTGGGATAGAATCAAGAATCTCTACAGTGGAAACAGGCCCTTCAGCCCAACAAGTCCACACTGGCCCTATGAAGAATAACCATCTAGAGCCATTACCCTGCATTTACCCCTGACTAATTCCCCTGGCCTACACCTAGCCTAATTTCCCCTGAACACTATGGGCAATTTAGCATGGCCAGTTCGCCTAACCTGCATATCTTTGGATTGTGGGAGGAAACCAGAGCACACAGTGAACATGCAAATGCCTAAGGCTGGAATTGAACCTAGGTCCCTGGTACTGTGAGGTAGCAGAGCTAACTGAGCCACCGTGCTACCCCAATCATTGCTTCTATAATCAAATCCACTAGCGGTGAAGGCCCACAGACCATTCACCTTCCTAATTACTCACTGCATCTGCAAGCTAACTTTAAGTGGCATATGAACACGGACATTCGGGTCCCATTGGACACCTGCACATCCCAACGTCTCACCATTTAAGGAATATTCAGCCTTTCAATTTTTTTGTCCTACTTACTTAATGCTACTCTATCTGCCATGTTGTAGCCCAGTCACATGTCCTGTCCAAGCTGTCTTGAGGCCTCTTTGTATCATCTTTCTAAATCACTTTCCCACCTAGTTTAGTATTAGCAAGATATTTGGAAATATCAGATTCTGTCGCCCCGTACAAATCATTTATATCGATGATGAACAGAGATGGATCCAGCATTGATCCGTACAGTCTCCCATCAATAATAGCCTGTTACCCTGAGATCTACAGGTTAGTCAGGATGTCTGACTTCTCCTCTTTGGAGCCGCGAAGTGGGAGAATGACAGGGAGGAAGGTACATGTAGTTCAGAGGAAGCACTGATGCTACTTCTCATCTCCTATTAACGTCAATGGCGCAGCTTTTCTGAGTAGGGGTTTTCTGAGTGACCATTGCACAGACTTACCAATCGCTGTTTGACTCTCTGTTTCCTTGGGTGGAGCCTATAGCTCCACCTGGTGGAGAACTAAAATTCCTGCAGGTATTAAGGACTATTTGTTCAATGTTTGTCTCCAGAAGATTGCTATTGAATTGTACAGCAATGGCAAGGCTGCAATTCAAAAGGCGAGATGTTGTAAATAGATTTTGCCTAGCATTTGTTTGACACATGTTAGATCTTGCAGGTTACCTAATACAGGTATTCGAATGTTGGTGCTCAATTTTTAGAAAGTTTATTAAATTTGTTGAGAAGCAGCAGGTGAGATACAGTGCACGATTCAATTAGACAAAGAAAGGAAATATATGACTGGGGGCATTTTTTAAGATGAGAGAAGAAAGATCTTAAAAAGACAGATGGGGCAATTTTTTTTCACTAAGAGTGGTTTGTGTGTGGAATGAACTTCCAAAGGAAGTGGTAGGTACAGGTGCAGTTACGATGTTTACAAAGACATTTCGATAAGTACATGAGTAAGAAATGTTTAGAGGGATATGGGCCAAGTATAGGTAGGTGGGACTAATTTAGTTTGGGATTGTGCTGAGCACGGACTGGTTGGACCGAAGGGTCTGTTTCTGTGCTGTATGGCGTGCTGTCTCTATGACTGATTCAGATTGATCCTGAAGTTGTAGTGCAGAATGGAGGACTAGGAAGGGCAGTTTTGCAGTGGTGGAGTGTTTGTCCCTGATCTCTTGCAGTCTTTGCTAGAAACAGGCTTTTGTTCTTCGCTCAAGTTGTGACAGGGGAACTCCTGGTCTTCTCCCTAGAAGATGATGGTTCATTCACTTGGATTCTCTCTCTCACTGTCTCTTCTCATATCCCCCATTGACATACCTTATTCTGGGGGCTGACAATATATGCTGTGTCAATCACCTATCTAAACCCTCTCTCCAATGTCCACAATGATAACTGTTGTCGCCAAAGAGAGGATCTGAGTGTGGTGAATGCTGAAAACATGTGGGAGAGTTTAGGATTCGGAGTCCAGTTTAAAAATCAAACCTTCCAACTAAAATTGAACAGTGGAGAAATTTTTCCTCTGAGGGTTGTTGAATTAACTTCCCTAAGAGGGCGACGGTGGCTGTGACATTAAATATATTCAAGGTTGAGTTTAATAAATTTGTGATCAATGATGAGTCAAGGGTTACGTGGAGATGGCAGGAAAATGAGGTCAAGACCACTACCTGGTACTCCAACTGTACCATTTAAGATCGGAGACAGTTACAGAGAGTGGTGAACAAGGCATGGACAATCACAAAGGCCAACCTCCCATCTATGGAATCCATCTACCAGACCCACTGTCAAGGAAAGGCCGCCAGCATTCTCAAAGATCCATCCCACCCCGGCAATGTTTTTCTACAACCTCTACCATCAGGGAGAAGGTACAGAAGCCTGAACACACACACACACACACACCAGCTGGTTTCATAACAGTTGCTACCCTACTGTTGTCAGAATAGATTAGATTACTTACAGTGTGGAAACAGGCCCTTCGGCCCAACAAGTCCACACCGACCCGCCGAAGCGCAACCCACCCATACCCCTACATCTACCCCTTACCGAACACTACAGGCAATTTAGCATGGCCAATTCACCTGACCTGCACATCTTTGGACTGTGGGAGGAAACCGGAGCACCTGGAGGAAACCCACACAGACACGGGGAGAACGTGCAAACTCCACACAGTCAGTCACCTGAGGCGGGAATTGAACCCGGGTCTCTGGCACTGTGAGGCAGCAGTGCTAACCACTGTGCCACCGTGCCGCCCAGATTGGACTCACAAAAGTCTAACATTCACCTGTACCTGTGTTTTTGATTCTGACACCGTTTACCTATTATTTACTTATCTTTGCTATTTAACTCTGTGACCTACCTGTATTGCTCGCAAGACAAAGCTTTTCACTGTGCCTCGTGACAATAAATTCAATTCAATTCAATCAGATTAGCCCTAATCTTCCCAAATGGTGAAGCAAGCTCAAGAGTCAAATGGTTCAATCCTGCTTCTACTGTCTGTACTCTGTACGGTTCATGCATTTTCACAATGTAAGTGGACACACATTGTTTTATTGACCTGCTCCAACATGATGGCAGGCTAGGGGTAAGGAGGGATAGTGAAAAGTTTTGATTTTTGGTCTGATAGTCAGTCCATTCCCTCCTTCAAATGTTTGTGTCAATGAGAGACGACGGTGCCCAGTCTAGAATAGTTTATGAAAGAGGTGCTATTCTTCAATGAGATATTTAGCAGAAATCCCATGATGCTGCTCTGCAAACAGCAGAGGAATTCCCCATGGTCTTGTAGACAACACTTGTCACTGAGACAACATTGGAATGTTTTTGTTCAACCCGTCTGGAGAGATCATGAGACATTTCTGAGGCAGCTGGGATTTGAACGTGGGTCTCATGGTGTAAGATTGCTGCTGCACCACAAGAGCTGCAGACAATAAAGGAAACCAAGTATTCTGATCGTTTTCCACTGGCTCTTTGGGGGATCTTGCTGTGGAGAAGTCATTGCTGCATTGCAATGCATTTAAAGTAATTAACTTGCTGTTAAGCACTTTCAGAGAGCCTGATGCCATGGAAGGGACAAATTATTCCTGCTTTTTGCAGATTTCAGCTGCTAGGTAAGTTTCACAGCCGAAATCCAGTTGTTTCTCTTTTAGAGCCAGGTCACTAATGAAGAAGCACCTTTACGAAGTAGCTCAGTATCAGGTCTTTTCAAATATTCCGTCTGAAGTATTAATCAAAGAGAGAAGAAAGGAGTTGATAGCCAAAGTTGCACAGTGCCTAGCTGCTGCCTGTAATGCACACGTTTGATAACCTCATTATTTTATTACCCCTGGCTGATAAGGTAATAATTAGCCTCCCACTCCCCACCCAAATCTCATACTGACAATTACATTGGATCCTAATGACCAGTCTGCTAAATGAGATGGTTGGAAGACTCAGTAGGGTGTCCAATAAATACAAGTCTTCATAACATTCCTGCAACATCTCATTACCACTTACTGTCTTTCCATGTGCTTTCAAGTTCTGGGATGGATATTAACCCTCTGAGATTAGCATGGCAGTAGCAAGGTTGACATCTATTACTCTGAACCATCCACAATGACGGTGAGCTGCTACAGCTCTTTAATCTCTGTTTACTCCTCAGGTCTACCTGTATTTTTGCATCCTTTTCCCTCTGGATAAAATTCATGGAATACTTTTTAATTGAGCAAAACTTACTTTCGATGGGTTTTCATTTTTTTTTAGAAAAGTCCTGCTCACCTCAAGAAATGAATAAATATTATTAGTTCAGTTGGTAAGGCAGAAGTGAGCCAGTCAGCCCAGCAAGAGCCCTGGGTAGGTACTTGTTCTGCAGCATTGGAGAGAGAAAGGAAGAGAGGCAACTAAGCTTTTAAACATGCTTTTTGAAAAGAAAAAGCTGAACTAAACTGATGTATGAATACGGGTTAAAAGAAAGTAGTTGGAGACTGGATAACTTACTACTTGTACTTGTGTTGGTAAATTGTTGCCATAATCCCACTCTTTCATTAGGCATGCAACAGGCACACGACAAAGTTGAGAAAGTAGGGTATTCAGAGTAACCAGTGCAGGAACTGACCGCACACTATTGGCATGATGAGGCAAAGTGCCCATGATCCCAGAGAACTGCAGGCCCACTGTCTCATAAGAGAGAGCATTTGATAAGGTTCCCCATGGTAGGCTTATGCGGAAAGTCAGGAGGCATGGGATAGAGGGAAATTTGGCCAATTGGATAGAAAACTGGCTAACCGGTCGAAGTCAGAGAGTGGTGGTAGATGGTAAATATTCAGCATGGAGTCCAGTTACAAGTGGAGTTCCGCAGGGATCAGTTCTGGGTCCTCTGCTGTTTGTAATTTTTATTAATGACTTAGATGAGGGAGTCGAAGGGTGGGTCAGTAAATTTGCAGATGATACAAAGATAGGTGGAGTTGTGGACAGTGAGGAGGGCTGTTGTCGGCTGCAGAAGGACTTAGATATGATGCAGAGCTGGGCTGAGGAGTGGCAGATGGAGTTCAACCCTGCCAAGTGTGAAGTTGTCCATTTTGGAAGAACAAATAAGAATGCGGAATACAGGGTTAATGGTAGGGTTCTTGGTCAGGTGGAGGAACAGAGGGATCTTGGGGTCTATGTACATAGATCTTTGAAGGTTGCCACTCAGGTGGATAGAGTTTGTAAGAAGGCCTATGGAGTATTATCGTTCATTAGCAGAGGGATTGAATTCAAGAGTCGTGAGGTGATGTTGCAGCTGTACAGGACTTTGGTTAGGCCACCTTTGGAGTACTGTGTGCAGTTCTGGTCGCCTCACTTTAGGAAAGATGTGGAAGCTTTGGAGAGGGTGCAGAGAAGATTTACCAGGATGTTGCCTGGAATGGAGAGTAGGTCATACGAGGATAGGTTGAGAGTTCTCGGCCTTTTCTCGTTGGAACGGCGAAGGATGAGGGGTGACTTGATAGAGGTTTATAAGATGATCAGAGGAATAGATAGAGTAGACAGTCAGAAACTTTTTCCCCGGGTACAACAGAGTGTTACAAGGGGACATAAATTTAAGGTGAAGGGTGGAAGGTATAGGGGAGATGTCAGGGGTGGGTTCTTCACCCAGAGAGTGGTGGGGGCATGGAATGCGCTGCCCGTGGGAGTGGTAGAGTCAGATTCATTGGCGACCTTTAAGCGGCATTTGGATAGGTACATGGATGGGTGCTTAATCTAGGATAGAAGTTCGGCACAACATCGTGGGCCGAAGGGCCTGTTCTGTGCTGTATTTTTCTATGTTCTATGTTCTATGTTCTAGATGACTGGGGCTGGGGTTTAACCTGAAGGTCACCACGTGGGGTGAGTTTGAGAAGGTGGGACTTTCATTTTTGCTTAAGTTCAAAAATACAATTTATCCATAAAAATGTTTTCTCAACATATACAGTCACTGAAGCAATCCGGTTCTGTACAGTGGCATATGAAGGAACAAACAAATGTTGGAGCTTGAATCTATCCAACAACTAAACCAAAGACATTTCTTACTTGTGCAAGATTATATTTACATATATTTGAGGCACTGGGAGGGTCTGGACCCTCATTTAACTTCAGCAGGAAGACCTCAGGCAATGGTCTTTCTCCACTGTGCCTTGGGACAGCTGCCCCAAGCTTTAATGTGTCAGGATCTTCATGGGAACCTCAACCAGTAACTGCAATTGAACCCATGCATCACAACCTGCCATCCAGCCAACTGAACTAACTGATCCCTCCCATCAGTAAGCAGATCAGGTCTGTTTCCTATAGTTTATGTATAAATCAGTAATTGATAAAATGAGGTATCACTGTCTAAGAGTTAACTTGATATGACCATGTTAGTTTAAGAAATGTCACATTGCACAATGACTTTTTACACACTGAAATCATGAGCAAAGTCATGTGATATGCAAATTGATGCACAGCATGGTTATCTGATCAGCAACCCAGGGCAATTCTCTGTGAGTGGAATCAAGCAATTCAATTCAAATGCAAGCACCTTTTATGATATGACGATCAGAGAATGCTGGAGTTAACTCAGCAGCGTCTGTGGAGAGAGAAACCTGCTAGACCTGCTGAGGTTCTCCAGCACTTTATTTTTTCTATTTCTGATCGCCAGCATCTGCAGTAGTTTACTTTGACCCATTTATGATTTGTTCCCGTACATATATGGGGTGGCACAGTGGCTCAGTAGTTAGCACTGCTGCCTCACAGTGGTAGGGACCCAAGTTTGATTCCTGCCTCAGGTGACTGTCTATGTGGAGTTTGCACATTCTCCCTGTGCCTGTGTGGGCTTGTTCCGGTTTCCTCCCACAATCCAAAGATGTGCAGGTTAGGTAAATTGTCCCTAGTGTTCAGGGATGTGTAGGTTAGGTGCATTAGTCAGGGGCAAATAAAGAGTAGTAGGGGAATGGGTCTGGGTGGGTTACTCTTTGGAGGGTCGGTGTGGACGTGTTGGGCTGAAGGGCCTGTTTCCACACTGTAGGGATTCTATTCTATATCTGATTAGCAGGTTTTGAATTTAACAGCATCACGTCACCAGGTGTGCTCTTAATGTACACTAGCTAAGATTTTATACTCAGTCCCTTCTCAGTTTGAGTGTTTCGATTCGAAAAATTACAATTTACACATCTTTATACTTAATCAATATTAAGTTCAGTTTTTTGCAAAATTGCTGTTGTACTGTTCAAGTAAAAGTGATAATTTTAATCCAACATATATGTGCAACGATTAAAAGTACTAAGGATAAAAGATATTTACAAAAACAAATATTGCATTAGTCTTTAATTCAGTGAAGACCTAGCACTTCTTTCCAAAGTGAAGGGGCTGAAACGTGGGGTTTCTGCAGGTGTAGTGGCTTCTGTGGTCAAATAGTTCCTGATTTCCTGTATGAACAGACTCAGCAGGATTTACGAAAGAGAGAGGTTTCTTGTTTTTCATTATTCTATGGTTGTATATCTTGCAGATAAACTGGACATTTATTGATAGTGCAGCAGGTAATTTCTGAATGTTTTCCTTCTTCTGCACTCATTGGCTGGGAATCCTCCCCCTGATTATATCTCTCAGCTTTCTTCTATGGGGTTCTGCACAAAATGGTTGCTACAGTTGGTCCTCTATCAGAACCAATGAAAATCACTACAACATTGAATTTAAGTGAGCCATTGTTCTACTGAGCAAATAGGAGTTTTCTGTGTTGCGTGTGCTCACAGATGTTTTGAATTGTCACAGATTTGGAAGAAACCACTGCGTTTTCCATTGGGCTAACCAAATTCTAAAAGTATTCCTTTGTAGATTGGGGTATGTTGATGTTCTGATGATTGTCAGTATAAAAGGGGAAGTTGTTGGGCATTTTGAAAAGCACAATGGGACCTATCCTAGAATGCTGAGGGAGGCAGGTGAGGAAATTGCTTTTACAAAATCTTTGCATTCTTTTTAGTTATTGAAGATATCCCAGAGGACTGGAGAATAGCCAACATTGTTCCTTTGTTTAACGAAGGGCAATAGGGATAACCCAGGTAATTACAGGCTGGTAAGCCTTACGTCAGTGATAGAGAAAGTATTGATTTACTCACGTTTGGGAAAATATGGACTCATTAGCAATCGGTAGCATATGTAAGTAGCAGGGAAGGTTATGTCTCACAAACTTGATTGAGTATTTTGAGGACATATCAAAAATCTGGGGAGGGAGGTCAATATTGTCTACATCTGCTTTAGCAAGGTCTTTGACAAGGTCCCTCATGGTAGGTTGGTACAATAGATGAAGTCGCATTGGAGCTGTGGTGAGCAGCTAAGATGGATACAGAACTGGCTAAGTCATAGAAGACAGAGAGTAGTGGTGGAAGGGTGTTTTCTGACTGGAGATCTGTGACCAGTGATGTTCTGCAGAGATCAGTGTTGTGTCCCTTGTTATTTGTAAAATATGTAAATGATTTGGAGGAGAAAGTAGTTGGCTTGATTAGTATGCTTGTGGATGATATAAAGATTGGGGAGCTGCAGATAATAAGGAGGACTGCCACAAGGTACAGCAAGATATTTCAACTCTTCTTCCAACTTTTAACCTTCTCTCAATTTTGCATCATTCTTCTCTCCTTTTCCTTATCTCCATTAATGATGAGAGTACCACAAAGCTGGTCCTTTCTCAAAGTTACTGTGCCCTTGAGATTTTTTCAGAGAGGGGGCAATTGCCCAGCTACAACTACGCTGGGTTTGAAAGGTTTATTGCGACCCTTCTTGCTTACCCCTAACAGGTAATACCTCTGGCTGAAGGCTTTCATGTCTTAAAAAAAACTGGTATAATCAAATGGGAGTGGCCAGCTAGCTGTGTAGCCAGCCTTCATTTAGATTAGAGTTCTTGGTTCAGTTCAGCAGCAGTGTGTGTGAAGAAAGGCTGCTGGTTCTCTCCCTACTTCTGTCCTTCTGACTGTGTAACCTGTAAGCTTTTTGTGTCATTGTTACTCATTGTGCTGAGGGGTTTGTTTATTGGGTCTGTTGCAAGTATTTTGGAATAGCACCATTAAGTCAGGATAGTCTGTGGTGTTCGGATAGGATATGTTATTTGGGTATTCTATTTTTGGTTCGTTGTGTTTCATTCCGTAATTTTGTAAATAAATTCAGTTTGTTTAAAACTTGGCAGCCGGACCAGCTAATTCACTCTGGGAGTATCCACTGTACACTTACCTGAGACAAATTGCAAAGTTACAGTCTGGGCTACCTGCTTAAAAATGTTTTGAGGGTTTGGGCCTGGTCCATAACAGACGGGGAGCTCATCTGGGATTTGTTTCTAGTTCCAAATTGGGATTTGGAATTTGAATTGCTTGGACTTGGAAGCAGTGAGGGTAGGTGTTAGTGTCTTTTACTCTGGGTGTTGATTTGGTTGGGTAAACAGCGCTGGGATAGCAATGGCTCTTTCAGTCACCAAGAGTTTTCTGGGGGTGGAAGAAGAGACCTTGAAGGTTTCACAAAAGGTGGGTAAGGCCAAACTCTGGGAACTAGCAGACAATCTGGGGTTGCAACTGCCTCAAAACATGAGGAAAGGGTAAAGGATTACAGCAGTAGCTCAGTATTTAAATTTGCTGGAAACACCATCGGGATCTGTAGAGATGACAAAAATTCACCTGAAAATTGAAGCAGCTTGAGTTAGAGGTGAGAGATAAGGAAAGGCAGCAGAAATTAAACAGCCTGAGTTATGATAAAAAGCAGATGAGAAAGAAAACAAATCAAAGGCTTTAGCAGAAGAGAAGGAAAAAGAGAGAAAGTTTGATCTTCAGAAAATGACACTTAGAGAGGAAAGTCACCTTAAATGGATGGAGATGAAGGCTGAAGTTAAGCTTAGTGAGGAAGAGAGTGAGGCTGAGCAAACCCATGGTAGCCAAAGGCCTGGTGAGAAACTGCTCAAATATCGCCTAAATTTGATGTGAAGGATGTAGAAGCCTTTTTCATCTCATTTGAAAAAGTGGCTAAACAACTGCAGTGGCCAGTGACCATGTGGGCTTTGTTGATCCAAACAAAACTTGTGGGTAGGTCGAGTGAATTCTTTGCATCGCTATCAGAGGAGGTATCTGAGGAATATGAGAAGGTGAAAAAGCCATCTTAAGTGCATATGAGCTTGTGCCAGAAGAGAGACAACATTTCAGGAATCTAAGGAGGGACCCTGATCACACCTATATTGAGTTTGAAAGGATCAAACTCAAAGTAATTTTGATAGGTGGATAAGAGATTTAAAAATACAGCAAACCTCCAACATTCTTAGAGAGACAACAATTTTGTAAGAAGTCAAAAATTCACTGCCTGAAGGAATGCGAACTCATGTGGAAGAGCAGAGAGGTAAAATGGCAAGGTTAGCAGCTGAAGTGGCTGATGATTATGAGCTGGTCCATAAAACTCGGTTTGCCTTCCTGAATCAATTTCAATCTGTGAGAGATAGAAATTGGGGCAAAGAGAAATCCTCACATGGAAAGGGAAAGGTAGATCTCGGTGAAGATTATAGGGAGAACTTACCACAGGGTAACAAACACTAGGACAAACAGGCAGAAAACTAACCACCAGGATACATGAACATCAACGAGCTACAAAAAGACATGACCTTCTCTCACTAGTATCCTCACATATGGATGAAGAAGGATACTACTTCGACTGGGACAATACATCCATCCTCGGACAAGCCAAACAAAGACATGCACATGAATTACTAGAAGCATGGTATTCCAACTGCAACTCTATTAACAAACACATCGAGTTAGACCCCATCTACTACCCCCTGAGGAAAGGAACTGGAAGTGACTTCACCACCAGAAATAACATCATTACAGGAAATGATATCACCAAATCAAAGAAACCCAAACATATAAATAGAAAGCAGGAATTTTCAGCATTGCTTTACATGAAGTCCACTGAAGATGTTACCTAGTAAGATAACGAAACATCTGGAAATGAACCTTTCAGCTCAGTGAGCAAACCTACATCCATTACCACAGGGTAAAAAGGAAATCCTTGCAGGGAACAAACAAGATAAAAAGCTCCAGTGTTTTCATTGCAATAAAGTAGGCTGCATGAAATCAGTGTTGGTGGGCTAGGGAAAAGCCAGATGTAGGAAAACAGGACAAGCCTGGGAGTTTTGTTGGAATAGTAACAGAAAACCCAGTAGAAGCTAGAAAGCTGCATCAGAGTTTACAAGCTGATCAGGGTTTGGTAAAGGAGGAAGTGCCATATCTACTTGGAAATTATACTGCAAAGGTAAAGTTTATTCACATAGGTCAGGAGTAGCAGGTAAAGAGGTTATAATATTAAGGAACACAGTATCCTCTCAGTCTGTGATGCTGAAGGATAAGTAGATGAGCAGAAAAGGGGAACTCATGGTGAGACAAAAGGTGCTCAATTATGTAAAGTGAGATTAGAGTGTTCAGAAAAGAGTGGAGAATTTGTCGTGGGAGTACTGGACAACCTCTCAGTTCCAGGAATACAATTTGTCCTTGCAAATGACATAGCTAATTCACCAGTAGGAGTGCTGCCTATTGTGCTTGAAAAGCCAGTGGAAACAGAGGCATTTGCAGCAATGCATGACTCTTATCCTGGGATCTTTCCTGATTGTATGGTAATGAGGTCACAAAGCCACCAATTGAAACAGAAGAGATCAAAGGGTCCAGATAAGGAAGCTGAAGTGGCATTAGCAGAGACTGTGGTTGATCAGCTAGTTGAGACAAAACTGGAACCAAAATATGCAATTATCTTTAGCTCAGCTAAATTAATTGAGTTACAGCAGAAAGATGAAAATTTAAAGCAGTTATATCAAAAGACATATAAAGAAGTGGAATCTGAATGTATCCCTGAGTGTTATTATCTGAAAAATTCAGTCTTAATGAGGAAATGAAGACTATCACATATTCAGGCAGATAAGAAATGGGCAGAAATTCATCAAATTATCTTATCAGTGAGGTATAGAAAGGAAGTGTTGCAAGTGGCACATAAGCCACTTGGGGGTCATTTAGGAGTGAGAAAAACACAAGCTAAAATACAAAAATATTTTTACTGGCCTGGACTGCACAAGGAAGGAGTTGAACTTGGCCAGACATGTCATACATGGCAGCTAATCGGAAAACCATAGGCAATAATAAAACCTTCACCTTTAATACCTATTCCTGCATTTGACGAACCTTTTACACAAGTCTTAATTGATTCCGTAGGTCCCCTACATCAAATAAAAAGTGGGAATCAGTGATTGGTAACAATAATGGATGTATTGACTGGATTTCCAGAGGCTATCCCATTATGGAATATTACAACTAAAAGGATTGCAGAGGAATTACTCAATTGTTTAACCACAGAAATACAATCAGATCAGGGGTCAAACTTCACATCTAAACTATTCAAGGAGGTTATGGACAGCTTAGGAATAAAACAATTCAAATCTACTGCCAGAATCGCAGGGTGTGCTAGAGAGATGGCATCAGACATTAAAGACCATGTTGAGGGCTTATAGTCCAGCTATCCAGATGTATGGGATAAGGGAATTCCGATTGTGCTTTTTTTGCAATCAGATGCATCGACTAAATGAATTGACCAAATTCAGTTCATTTGGATTAATATTTGGGAATGACGTGAGAGGACCATTAAAATTGATTAAGGAGAAATTGGAAGTCAGAATTCAGAGACTACATATTTGGACTATGTGTCAAATTTTACAGAATGTTTAAATAGAGCTGGGGAGTTGATTAGACAGCAATTAAAAGTATTGCAGCATGCAATGAAATTGGAAGCAGAGAAGATATCAAAGATTCACAATTTTTTTAAGGTAAGGTATAATTTGAAGGTGTTTGTATTGAACTGGGATGTACAATGTTAGAAATCACACAACACATAATTATAGTCCAACATGTTACTTCCAGAAATAGGTGAGCCTTTAAAAGCAAAGTTTAGTGGACCTTATCAAATCGAAAGGAAATTGAGTGAGTGAGGTGAACTACTTGATAGGGACTCCAGATGGAAAGAAATCTCAGAGAATGTTTCATGTGAATCTGCTCAGAAGGTATTTTGGCAGGGAAGGAAAGCAAGAGGAAAACGTGTTATTGGTTCCAATACAGCGGGAAGAACCAAATTCAGAAGATTCTGAATCAGACATTTATTCAAATTAAATTGGACAATGAGGGGTTTGTCAAAAATTGGCATAAATTATTGAGTTACCTTTCTGAGAAAAAGTGAAATGTCCTGAAAGAGTTATTGCTATCACATGGGGAGATATGCAGAAATAAACTGGGAAATATTAACCTAATTGTGCATGATGTAGATAAAGGAGGTGCTGTTAATGTTAAGCAATGTCCTTATAGACAGAACCCGTTAAAATTGGCGGAGATTGAACGCATGCTCCAAGATGACATAATTGAAGTGAGTTACAGTGACTGGTTCTCACTTATAGTCATGGTGCTGAAGCCAGATGGTACCTAACGGTTATGTGTAGACTATCGCAAAGTCAATGCAGTTACAAAGACTGATGCATATCCGATTCTGCAGTTGGAAGACTGTGTTGAAAAGGTGGGACAAACAGCTTATGTTTCTAAGTTAGCCATGCTCAAAGCTACTGGCAGGTATCTTTGTCAGAAAGAGCAAAGGCAATTTCGGCTTTCATAACACCAAATGGACTGTATCAGTTTAAAGTCATGTCATTTGGTATGAAAAATGCTCCAGCTATGTTTCAGAGACTAACCATAAGGTCTTTGCCAGATTACTCAACTGTGTGATGTACATTGATGACCTGGTGATTTTTAGTAACTTACAGAAGGAACATTTAGAGCATTTATCGGACCTGTTCAATTGACTTTGGAAGGCAGGCTTGGTGGTAAACCTAGCTAAAAGTAAATTTGCCAAAGCCCAAATCACCTTCCTGGGCCACGTTATTGGACATGGAGAAATGACCCCATGGAATGCATAAACAAAGGTAATTGGGAAGTTTCCCATACCATCGACAAAAAGAGTCATATTATGGTTACTGGGATTGATTGGATTTATCAAAAGTTTTTGCTGAATTTTCGCAGTGTGGTAGCTCCACTCACTGAACTGCTAAAGAAAGGCAAGAAGTTTCAGTGGACATTGGACTGTCAATAGGCATTTGACAGCCTGAAAGCTGTGTTAATCACTGCCCCAGTATTAGCCACACCGAATTACACAAAGCCTTTTAAGGTGGCTATCAATGCCAGTGATGTGGGTATTGGTGCGGTGCTCCTGCAGGAAGACAACAAGAACATAAAAAAGACCTATCGGGTATTCCTTCAGGAAGTTGAAAGTTCATCAGCAGAAATATTCAATGGTTGAGAAGGAAACTTTGAGCTTGGTGTTGGCGTTACCACATTTCAGTGTTTTTATTACCAGCAACACATCTGAGACAATCATAAACAATGATCATAACCCATTGAAGTTTGGGGAGAAATTTAAGGACAAAAATGCCAGACTGTTTAGATGTAGCTTGTTGTTACAGCCAATCAATGTGAAAATTGTGCATGTGGCAGCATGAGAAAATGTGATTGGTGGTGCATTGTCGAGACTCAAATGAGAAACGGCGGTGTTTCATGATGGGAGTATCTCAGACTGAAACTGAATGTAGTGGTGTATGTTTGGATGTTTATAGTCAGTGCATGTATATATGTGCTATAGGGTAGTAACCTTAATTTTCTGGGGTTTTGAAAAATGAAGCCATCGTTGGGTATGAATTGTTCATGTTTATTAAGTTGGGGAGGTGTCATGAATGGGTCCTTTCACAAGGTTACTGTACCCTTGAGAATTTTTCAGAGAGGGGGTAATTGGCCAGCTATTGCTAGGCTGGGTTTGAAAGGTTTATTGGGACCCTTCTTGTTTACCCCGAACAGGTAATGCCTCTGGCTGAAGGCTTTCATGTCTTAAAAAAAAACTGGTAAAATCAAATGGGAGTGGCCAGCTAGCTGTGTAGCCAGCCTTCATTTAGATTCGAGTTCTTGGTTCAGTTCAGCAGTAGTGAGTGTGAAGAGAGATTGCTGGTTCTCTGCCTCCTTCTGCCCTTCTGACTCTGTAACCTGTAAGCTTTTTGTGTCATATTTTATTCTTTGTGCTAAGGGGTTTGTTTATTGGGTCTGTTGCAAGTATTTTGGAACAGCACCATTAAATCTTGCATGGTGTGTTGCATGCCCGGTGCCAGGGTGCTGGACATCTCCAACCGGCTTGAAAGGATATTGGAGTGGGAGGGGGAGGACCCAGTTGTTGTGGTCCACCTTTGGACTAACAACATAGGCAAGGCTAGGGTGGAGGACCTGTTTGGGGATTATCAAGCACTAGGAAGGAAATTGAAGTACAGGTCCTCAAGAGTCATAATCTCCGGATTACTGCCCGAGCCACATGCCAATTGGCATAGGGATAAGAAAATTAGGGAAGTAAACACATGGCTAAGGGATTGGTGTGGGAAAGAGGGATTCCATATCATTGGCATCAGTTTTGGAACCGGGGGATCTGTACCATTGGGACGGTCTCCATCTGAACCGATCTGGTACCAATGTTATACCAAAGAGGATAAATAGGGTGGAGAGTAGGATTTTAAACTTCTTGTTGGGGAGAAGGGAAAGTGAAAGCGGCAGGGAGTATGGAGTTAAATGGAAAGATAAGCACGAGGATAGAATGTTTGCAGGTGGATTTAAACTTGAGGCAGACTGGGAATGCAGCAAAAAGGAAGGATAACTTAGGACAGCTTATGACTTCCAATATCTCTATGGATAACAAAGTTAGCGTTAAGGTACTTTACCTGAATGCTCGTAGCATTCATAACAAAGCAGATGAACTAATAGCACAGATCATCGTGAATGATTATGATGTGGTAGGCATCACAGAGACGTGGCTGCAGGGGGTTCAGGACTGGCAGTTAAACATCCAAGAATTTTCAACTTATCAAAAAGGCAGGGAGGTGGGCAGAGGGGGCAGGGTGGCCTTGTTAGTTAAGAACAAAATTAAATCTATGGCACTGAATGACATAGTGTCGGATAATGTGGAGTCTGTGTGGGTGGAATTGAGGAACCACAAAGGCAAAAAAAGCCATAGTGGGAGTTATGTACAGACCACCTAACAGTGGTCAGGATCAGGGGCACAACATGTACCGGGGAATAGAGAAGGCATGTCAGAAAGGCAAGGTCACGGTGATCATGGGAGACTTCAATATGCAGGTGGACTGGGTAAATAATGTTGCCAGTGGATCAAAAGAAAGGGAATTCATGGAGTGCTTATGGGATGGCTTTTTGGGATAGCTTGTCATGGAGCCCACAAGGGAGGAGGCTATTCTGGACCTAGTGCTATGTAATGAACCAGACTTTATAAAAAATCTTAAAGTAAGGGAACACTTAGGAAGCAGCAATCATAATATGGTAGAGTTCAGTCTGCAGTTTGAAAGAGAGAAGGCAAAATCGGATGTAATGGTGTTACAGTTAAATAAAGGTAATTATGAGGTCATGAGAGAGGAACTGACGAAAATCGATTGGAAGCAGAGCCTGGCGGGGAAGACAGTAGAGCAAAAATGGCAGGAGTTTGTGGGTATAATTGAGGACACTGTACAGAGTGTCCCCAAGAAAAGAAAGATTATCTGGGGAGGGATTAGACAGCCATGGCTGACAAAGGAAGTCAGGAAATGTATTAAAGAAAAAGAGAGATCCTATAAAGTGGCCAAGAGCACTGGGAAATCAGAAGATTGGGAAGGCTACAAAAACAAACAGAGGATAACAAAGAGATAAATAAGGAAGGAGAGGATGAAATATGAAGGTAGGCTAGCCAGTAATATTAGAAATGATAGTAAAAGTTTCTTTCAATACATAAGAAACAAATGACAGGCAAAAGTAGACATTGGACCACTTCAAACTGATGCTGGAAGCCTAGTGATGGGAGATAAGGAAATAGCAGGAGAACTTAATAAGTACTTTGCGTCAGTCTTCACAGTGGAAGACATGAGTAATATCCCAACAATTAAAGGGAGTCAGGGGGCTGAGTTGAGTATGGTTGCCATTACAAAAGAGAAAGTGCTAGAAAAGCTAAAAGGTCTTAAAATTGATACATCTCCTGGCCCCGATGTGCTAAATCATAGAGTTCTGAGGGAGGTGGATGAGGAAATAGCAGAGGAGTTGGTTGAGATCTTTCAAAAGTCACTGGAATCAGGGAAAGTCCCGGATGATTGGAAGATCACTGTTGTAACCCCCTTGTTCAAGAAAGGATCAAGACAAAAGATGAAAAATTATAGGCCAATTAGCCTAACCTCGGTTATTGGTAAAATTCTAGAATCCATCATTAAGGATGAGGTTTCTAAATTCTTGGAAGAGGAGGGTCGGATTAGAACAAGTCAACATGGATTTAGTAAGGGGAGGTCGTGCCTGACAAACCTGTTGGAATTCTTTGAAGAGGTGACCAGTAGGTTAGACCAGGGAAATCCAGTGGATGTGGTCTATCTAGACTTCCAAAAGGCCTTTGATAAGGTGCCTCACGGGAGGCTGCTGAGTAAGGTAAGGGCCCATGGTGTTCGAGGTGAGCTACTGGTATGGATTGAGGATTGGTTGTCTGACAGAAGGCAGAGAGTTGGGATAAGAGGTTCTTTTTCGGAATGGCTGCCAATGACAAGCGGTGTCCTGCAGGGTTCAGTGTTGGGGCTGCAGCTGTTCACATTATATATTAATGATCTGGATGAAGGGACAGGGGGCATTCTAGTGAAGTTTGCAGATGATACAAAGTTAGGTGGACAGGCAGGTAGTACTGAGGAAGTGGGGAGGCTGCAGAAGGATCTAGACAGTTTGTGAGAGTGGTCCAGGAAATGGCTGATGGAATACAATGTGAGGAAATGCGAGGTCTTGCACTTTGGAAAAAAGAATACAAGCATGGACTACTTTCTAAACGGTGAGAAAATTCATAAAGCCAAAGTACAAAGAGACCTGGGAGTGCTAGTCGAGGATTCTCTAAAGGTAAACATGCAGGTTGAATCCATGATTAAGAAAATGAATGCAATGTTGTCATTTATCTCAAGAGGGTTGGAATATAAAAGCAGCGATGTGCTATTGAGATTTTATAAAGCTCTGGTTAGGCCCCATTTGGAGTACTATGTCCAGTTTTGATCCCCATACTGACACTAGAGCATGTCCAGCGGAGATTCACACGGATGATCCCTGGAATGGTAGGTCTAACATACGAGGAACGGCTGAGGATCCTGGGATTATATTCATTGGAGTTTAGAAGATTAAGGGGAGATCTAATAGAAACTTACAAGATAATACATGGCTTGGAAAGGGTGATCGCTAGGAAATGTTTTACGTTGGGCGAGGAGACTAGGACCAGTGGACACAGCCTTAGAATTAGAGGGGGTAAATTCAGAACAGAAATGCGGAGACATTTCTTCAGCCAGAGAGTGGTGGGCCTGTGGAATTCATTGCCGCAGAGTGCAGTGGAGGCCAGGACGCTAAATGTCTTCAAGGCAGAGATTGATAAATTCTTGATGTCACAAGGAATTAAGGGCTACAGGGAGAATGCGGGTAAGTGGAGTTGAAATGCGCATCAGCCATGATTGAATGGCGGAGTGGACTCGATGGGCCGAATGGCCTTGCTTCCACTCCTGTGTCTTATGGTCTTAAGTCAGGATAGTCTGTTGTGTTCGGATAGGATATGTTATTTGGTTATTCTATTTTTTGGTTCGTGGTGTTTCTCTCCGTAATTTTGTCAATAAATTCTGTTTGTTTAAAACTTGGCAGTCAGACCAGCTAATTCACTCTGGGAGTATCCACTGTACACTTACCTGAAACAAATAGCAAAGTTACATTGTTACAAAAATGTTTTGAAGGGTCGGGCCTGGTCCGTTATAACAGTAATAATAATTTTCCATTATTTCCTCCACCTCCACTGTCACGCACATCTTCCCCTCTCAATCCCTTTCAAAATTGCAAAGGATGGTTATGCATGTCATAGCCTGCTCCAAATGTCCAATAATACCATTAGAAACAGTAACAGGACTAGACCATTTAGTCTCTTGAACCTATTCTACCTTCAAATAGGATTATGGCTGATCCGACATTCCTCATATTAATGTTCCTACCCTTTCCCTATAATCCTTGATTCACCTGATGATCAATAATCTATCTGTTTCATCCTTAAATATACACAAAGACTCTGCTTGCACAGCTCTCTGTGGTAAGGACTTACAAAGGCTCACAATCCTCCAGGAATCACAATTCCTCCTCATTCCAATCTTATGTTGGCAGCCCATAACTTTGAGACTATACCCTCTGGTCCTAGACTCTTCCATGAGGAGAAACATCCTCTCAGCATTTACAATCGCTAACACCATGCCAGCTACCTATGGCATTGTTCCATGTAAGCACAGGAAATGTAACAACTGTCCAAGACCCTAAACAGTGCCTCCAAGTGAAGTAATGTACAAATCTTTCAATTGCCCAATATTTGATGCTCATAATGCCAAATCCTCTCCTAGTAACAGGAACCAAATGCAGGTTTGCTTATCAGTCTGCTGTTCACCTGTCTTCAGTCCATTATATTTGTTCCCAAGCTTTCTGTGACTTGTTAGTTCAACCCTCCACCCTGATGCCTTGCTGATCTCTCTGTCCTCAACCTGCTGCCTTGACCCAGTCACTCTCAACGTATCCTTGAGGAACAGCATGTCATCTTTCAATTAGCACTTCACAGCCTTCTGATCTCTGACTGTAAATTCTGTCCTTCACTTTCATTTTGTTTCATTTCCTTTCCATATTTCAGTTTTTGTCTTATTTTTGTCTTTTGGTAGCACATGTACTGTGGTCACATATTTTGTTTCTTTGTTTGTTTTCTTAGTCAACTGGTTACATTGGTTAGAAATCCTTTGCCCTGAATCTTTTCAGCAGTGGACGGTTGACAGCACACATGGAATCCCTATTGTGCGGAACGAGGCCATTTGGCCCTTCAAGTCTGTATCAACTCTTGGAAGAGCATCCAGCCCAGACCCTTACCCTATTCCCGTAACCTTGCATTTACTATTGCTAATTCACCTAACCTGCACAACCCTGGACACTACGGGCTAATTAGCATGGCCAATGAACCTAATGTGTGCATCTTTGGACTGTAGGTGGAAACTGGAGCAGACAGGTGCAAAACTGCAAACTCCAGACAGACAGTCACCCGAAGGTAGAATCACACTATGGGTCCTTGTACCAAGAAGCAGCAGTGCTAACCACTGTGATACCTCATGCCACCAACAGAATGAGAGAGTGCAGTTCTCTACTTGCAGTCCAGGGGTGTTTAATGACCATTCTCAAATGGTGACCTTCACAGCATACACTAGTCCACACACTAAGACACTGAGCCATTAAACACACAAATCAGATTGAAGTTCTCTTAGAACCACAGTGAAATAACTGTACAAAGGCCAGTATCCTGTCACCAAGTCACCCTTTAATTAATTGTGTGCAATACATTGGCTGTGGCCAGCCAGCTCAGAGTCAGTGCCTGAATTGAAGAGATTCTGAATCTCCTTTCTTTTTTGAAGAACAGCAAGTGTGTAGGTATTTAGATTCCACCACCAGGAAGAAAGGAAACAACTGAGTGGCCAGTGACAAGCAGTGGGCTTCTCAAAGGGCAATGCTGCATGATCAAACAGCGAAGGGGAGGGCAGGGATTAAATCAAAATAGAGTTGGAGGGGGAAATAATACACTACACTCCCTGTGGTGTCCACCTTTCTGTGAAAATATCCCCTTTTTTTCTTTTTTCTTTCTTAAAAGGGAGTGCAAATGCCCACAACCCAATCTCCTAGTTATATGTTATTTTCTCTAACCCCCACACTACCGCCTAACTGTGGTCATGCTTATTTTCTCCCCAGCGCCCATGGTGTGTGTGTGCAGGTGTGAGACACAGTGAGAGACACAAAGTGCATGAATCTTTATTCAGTTTCCACCACCAGGAAGAAAGGAAACACCCGAGTGGCCAGTGACAAGCAGTACCCTTCACATCAAAGGGCAATGCTATGTGATCAAACAGTGAAGGAGAGGTCAGGGATTAAATCGAAATAGAGTTGGAGAGGGAAATAAAACACTCCACTCCCTGCGGTGCCCACCTTTCCGTGAAAACATCCTCTGTTTATATCTGTCAGCCAGGGCTCCCTGACTGGCCCAGGTTAACAACTCCAACCTCACTGTTAATAATATCCACCTGGTTCCAGCCACTACACCCAGCTTTGTGTATCGCTGGAAGGGAGCACACACGTATCTGCAGGAAATATCCTTCTCCAGAGAGGAGGCTTGGTTAGTTAGCCTCTACTTGTCTTTGAAGTTTCAATCTTTCCATTTGAGGCTTTCTTGACACTGTACACATGTGACATTCCAGAATTTCTCTGCAGACAACCACTGAATTTAAGTCCATAGTCAACATTTGGTGATATCTCCTGTTTGAACAAAACACGTACACGTTGCAATTAAGTTTGATGTGCCAGGACGTGATGTGGGGAAAAGGTCTGTGGCCATGACAATGCAGGCATTGGAGCTCACAGTTCAAAGCCTGGCATCCTGATAGCTGGATTGGTGCCTTCATTCTGCCGTAGTCCGCTGTGCCAGCTACATTTCGTGGCTGTACGTTGTTAAATATTCAACAACAAGGGCTATCTATTGTTGACATTGTTCACAGCTCCAGTCTGGAACCCATGAATATGAGTGCAGTATAAATCTAATGGGAGCCATGTTGCCACAGGAAATATGAGCGAGCAAGCCATTGATGTGCTGATGGTTCTATTGACTGGACAACCCTAAAGGAATCCTGAGACACCTGAAAGAGGGAAAAGACACACGATGGTGACTCAGGCTAAGGATCAGCTCTTAAAGAGTCTGTTATATTAAAACAAATCCTAAAACCAAAACTTTTGTAGAATCCAAAACAAACAACTGCTCTGTAACTAAGTTCAATTGGCCAAGTGTCTCCGGTAGAATTCGCAGTTGTGAAAAATCAAAATTAATATATTTATTCATGTTTGAGGTGGAAAAAATGAAACTAAAGTACTAATTACATTTTGTTAATATTTTATTTTATTTACTGAATTATCTTTCTTTTACTATCATTTTTTCAATAACATAATTTTAAATGCAAAATTTAACTTAAGTTTTGTGGAATTAAGACAAATGTTTCATGTGAACCATAATTCTCATGGTTATAAAAAGCACATTGTGAATTATATATCATTTCATCTGTCACAGATTCATAAACCCCTTTCCTCGAATCAAAGGCATATCTGCAACCCTGTTGTGGTTGTCAGCATATTCACAGAGTAACTGTTTAGAAGAGTTTTAAAGAGTACAGACAGCACTGTGAGTGCATTCCCCATGGTATGGTCTGTTGTGGTTCAAGAAAGTGTCTACCTTCAATACTGAACTTAGCCATGGTCAATAAATGTTGGCCCAGCCAACGATGTTCACATTCTGTGAATGAACTTAAAAGAATGCTGGTGGAAGATTTCTGACTCTCGGTGGAAGAGACTGTAGGTGACCATGCTAGACAACCTCAAGCAACACTGGGTCTAAATGTCTGGGTTTCTGAATGCACCATTACACCACGGATGGCATGTAACAACAATGATTCTCAAGGAGTGATATCTTTATGTTTTGTACTCAATGTAGATATGGCCATTTCCACAGGAGAATGTTTTGACAATCCTGATAATCTCCTGGAGGATGCAATGATATTCTGCATGTCCCTGTGAGTGTTGATGTTAACTAGTCTGAATTTTCCTCATGGCAAGCTAACCTTGTACAAAATCAGTCTGAATTTGTAATATTGTACGCAGAATTTGGTGGGAAGTACTCGTTCTGAAATGGAAGCTGAGTCATTGACCATCAGAAGCTGCCTCCTGGTTGGGTTCATAAGTCATAGAGTTAGAGAATTGTTTTGCAACATGGAAAGAGGTCTTTCAGCCCATCGCATTCCATCAAACATCAAACATCTACCTATTCTAATCCCATCTTCCAGCACTTGCCCTGTGGTCTTGTAAGCTATGGCTTTTGAAGTGCTCAGCCAAATAGTTCTTAAATATCTTGAGGGTTCCTGCCTGTACCACTCTCTGGGTAGGGTATTGGTTAGCTCAGTTGGCTGGATGGCTGGTTGTCAATGCAGACTGATGCCAACAGTGTGGCTTTAATTCCCATACCAGCTGTGATTACCATGATGAACTCTCCTTCTTAACCTCTCCCCTTTCCTGAGGTTACATGACCACCAGTCATCTCTCTAATTGGAGAGCAGCCCTATTGTCTGGAGAGACTTTACCATTACTCTCTTGGTGAAAGACATTTTCTACAAATCCCCCCTAAATGTCATGGTCCTTACATACAAAATGTGCCTCCTGGTTTTTGACTCCACTAATAAGGGGAAATGTTTCTCCTTATCTGCCCCAGCTATGCCCCTCTTAACTTCAACATCTCAATAGATTCCCTTCAGTCCTTCTCTGCTCAGAGATAAACAGCCCCTGTCTGTCTAGTCTCTCTCTTCATAGCTGAATTACTCCAGCCTAAGCACCCTCTGATGAATCTCCTGTACACTCTCTGCAGTACAATCCCATCTTTCCCATAGTGTAATGACCAGAACTGCATGCAGTATTCCAGCCGGCACATTACTAATCTCATGTACAGCTCCATCATAAAATCTTGTACTCAACGTCTTTACTCATCAAGGCGAGTACCGATAAGTCTTGATAAGTGTGGAGAGGGTGTGGGCCATCAGTTCTCTCGTGGAATTTGGACTATATTCTTTGAAAGCTATATCAAGTTGGTGCTGGACATCTTCAGGTTTCTTGACATTGATCTCAACTTTTCCAACAGGTTTCCCAATGCACTTCCCAATGTTTTATTGCATATGCCAATCAGTGTGCTTCAGTAGCTGGACCACTTAAAAGTCCTCATCTCAGGTCTGAACAGCAAAACTCAAGCATGAACCAAAAGTGGTCTTGCCTCATGTCTGGTTGCAACACATTTGTATCCAGTGTTTCACCAGCCAGTATACTGCCCAGTAATATCAGATACATGCACCATCAGTAACTGTCTTAGTATCTGAATTGGTGGTGATGAGTGTGAAATCAAGTGGAGGAATGACCTTATAGAGGTTTATAAAATCATGAGTGGCATGAATAGGGAGAACAGCCAAGGTCTTTTCCCTAGGGTAGGGGCACCCAAAACTAGACAGCATAGGTTTAAGGTGAGAGGAAAAGGTTTAAAAGGGACCTAAGGGCAACTTTTCACACAGAAGGTGATGTGTGCATGGAATGAACTGCCAGAGGCTGGTACAATTACAACATTTAAAAGGCATCTGGATGAGTATATGAATAACAAGGGTTTAGAGGGATACTGGCTCAAATGCTGGCAGATGGAGTGTGACTAGGAATGTTTCCATGTTGTACATCTCAATGTCTCTACGTGTTTTTACTATTAGTGTTCTCTTGATGTTCCTGAACTATCTGCATAGGTTGTACATTTTGGGAATATGAAAGGAAAAAAGGCACAAGAAGGACATTGTACTGAGCAAAGAGACAAAAATAAATACATATTATCACTTGCTGGTGAGTATGAATGAGAAGAGGTTTAATTTTATTCTTTCAGAAGAGGTGGGGTATCACTGGCTAATCCAGTATTTGTTGCTCATTTATAATTTCTCTTGAGAAGGTATTGGTGAGCCTTGAATCCTTTGAATTGTTGTATTCCTTGGAATGTGGCGACAACCACAACGCTGTTAGGAATGGAATTCCAGAATTTTGACCTAGTGACAGTAAAGGAACGGCGATATATTTTTGCATCAAGATGGCGTGTGGCTTGAAGGGGAACTCACAGGTAATGGTGTTGCGATGTCTCTCTGTTGGCCTTATCCCTTTCAGTCATACAGATCATGAGTTTGGAAGAAAGTTGAGAATATACTGAAGTTACTAAGTAGGTCAGGAAGTAGCAAAACAGAGTTAATATTTCAAGTGATTCAGATCAGCAGCACAGATAAAGGCCCTTTGCTCCATCAGATCTGTGTCAGTCAAAAGCAACCACATAGCTATTCAAATCTTATTTTTCAACACTTAGCTCATAGCCTTGTATGCCTTGGCATCACAGTGCATATCGAAATGTTTCTTAAATATAATGAGGGTTTACACCTCTACCACCCTTAAAGGCAGTAATTCCCATGATTGTCTGGGTGAAAGAATTTTCCCTCACTTCTCCTCTGAAGCTTCTGCCTTTACCGAGAATCTATGTCCTCTGGTCATTGATCCCTCCATCAAGAGGAACAGTTCCTTTCTGTCTACGCCTCTCATAATTTTATACATTTCAAAAATGTCCCCTCTCAGTCTTCTCTGCTCTAAGGAAAGCAACACCAGTTTGTCCAATCTCTCTTCATAAGTAAAACTCTCCATTCCAACAACTTAATAAGCCTTCTCCACATCCTCTCCAATGCAATCACACTCCTTCTACAATGTGGATTCCAGAACTGTACATAATACTCAAACTGTGGCCTCCCTGTTCTTAAACCCCATGCTTTGGCTAATAAGGGCATGTATCCCATAGGCCTTCTTAACCACTTCATCCACCTGTCCTGCTACCTGACAGGGCCAGTGTACATGCACACCAAGGTCCATCTAAATCCTGGTGCCTCCCAGGGTCCTACTGCTCATCATGTATTCCCTTGCCTTGTACCCCAGTGTATCATCTGACATTTATCTGGAAGACTTGCATTTGCCTCTGATCAGCCCATCTGAATCTGAGGTTATCATCCTCACTATTTACTACCCTACCAATGTTTGCAAGATCTGTGAATTTACTGATCAACTCTCCTATATTCATGTCTCAATCAAAGACAGATGATCTTTTATCAGAACACAAAAAGGGTGGAAATGTTCAACCCAGTGAAAGTGCAGAGAGAGGCTGGAAGATTGAAAGGAAAAGTCTAGGATAAGGTGAAGGGCAGGAGAAATTAAACAGTAAAATAGAACATAGAACATAGAACAGTACAGCACAGAACAGGCCCTTCAGCCCACAATGTTGTGCCGACCACTGATCCTCATGTATGCACCCTCAAATTTCTGTGACCATATGCATGTCCAAGAGTCTCTTAAATGTCCCCAATGACCCTGCCTCCACAACTGCTGCTGGCAACGCATTCCATGCTCTCACAACTCTCTGTGTAAAGAACCCGCCTCTGACATCCCCTCTATACTTTCCTCCAACCAGCTTAAAACTATGACCCCTCGTGTTAGTCATTTCTGCCCTGGGAAATAGTCTCTGGCTATCGACTCTATCTATGCCTCTCATTATCTTGTATCCCTCAATTAGGTCCCCTCTTCTCCTCCTTTTCTCCAATGAAAAAATTCCGATCTCAGTCAATCTCTCCTCAAAAGATAAGCCCTCCAGTCCAGGCAGCATCCTGGTAAACCTCCTCTGAACCCTCTCCAAAGCATCCACATCTTTCTTATAATAGGGTGACCAGAACTGGACGCAAAATTCCAAGTGCGGTCTAACCAAAGTTTTATAGAGCTGCAACAAGATCTCTTAAACTCAATCCCCCTGTTAATGAAAGCCACAAGACCATATGCTTTCTTAACAACCCTGTCCACTTGGGTGGCCATTTTAAGGGATCTATGTACCTGCACACCAAGATTCCTCTGTTCCTCCACACTGCCAAGAATCCTATCCTTAATCCTGTACTCAGCTTTCAAATTCGACCTTCCAAAATGCATCACCTCGCATTTATCCAGGTTGAACTCCATCTGCCACCTTTCAGCCCATCTCTGCATCCTGTTAATGTCCCGCTGTAGCCTACAACAGCCCTCTATACTGTCAACGACACCTCCAACCTTTGTGTCATCTGCAAACTTGCTGACCTATCCTTCAATCCCCTCATCCAAGTCATTAATAAAAATTACAAACAATAGAGGCCCAAGGACAGAGCCCTGTGGAACACCACAGACAGAATATTTCCTTATACTACAACCATGGAGAATGGTAGCAAGTATTCTAAGAAAACAAAGGTTGTCTCTAGACAAGGCTTGAATAGATTAGATTACTTACACTGTGGAAACAGGCCCTTCAGCCCAACAAGTCCACACCAACCCTCTGAAGAGCAACCCACCCATACCCATTCCCCTACAATTACCCCTTCAAAAAACACTACGGGAAATTTAGCATGGTCAATTCACCTAACCTACACATCTTTGGACTGTGGGAGGAAACTGGAGCACCCGAACAGAATGTGCAATCTCCACACAGACAGTTGCCCGAGGCAGGAATTGAACCTATGTCTCTGGCACTGTGAGGCAGCAGTGCTAACGACTGTGCCACTGTGTCGCCTGTTAGTGATCATCTGATTGCAAGGAGGTGAGAAAGAAACACAACAAGGCCAGTCCAATGATCAAACGAAAAAGCAAAAAATAAAAAGGAAAGACAAAAAGAAAAAAGAAAACAAAGCATACAAGATTGCAGCTGAGATTATGATTTAAAGTCTTCGAATTCAATGCTGAGCCCTGAAGGTTATCGGGTGCTTAGTTGAAAGATCAGGTGCTGTTCCTCAAGTCGTAGAATCACACAGCACAGAAACAAACCCTTTGGTTCAACACGTCCATGCCAACCAGGTTTCCGAAGCTAAACTAGTCTCATTTTCCTACTTGGTCCATGTCCCCCTAAACTTTTCCTATACATGTACTTGTCCAGTAGTCTTTAAAATGTTGTAATTGTACTCATCTCTACCACTTCCTCTAGCAGCTCATTCCATATATGCACCAGCCTCCATGTGAAAAAGTAACCCCTTGGGTCACTTTTAGATCCTTCTCCTCTCACTTTATAAAATTGCCGTCAAGGTTTGAACTCCCCTACCCTCAGGAAAAGACTTGTAAATCTTTGTTGCACCGTCTCCAGTATAATAACATCCTTTCTACAGCAAGGTAACCAGATTTCTGTGCAGCACTCTATATAGGGCCTTACAAGTGTCTTGTTCAGCTGTAACATGACATCCCAACTTCTGTACTCAATGCTCTGACCCATGGTATTGCGGCTGTACAGGACATTGGTTTGGCCACTTTTGGAGAATTAGATGCATTTCTGATCTCCCTCCTGTAGGAAGGATTTATGAAACTAGAACAGGCTCAGAAAAGATTTACAAGGATGTTACAAGAAGGTTGGAGAGTTTGAGCTACTGGGAGAGGCTGAATAGACTGGGGCTATTTTCCCTGGAGTGTCGGTGGCTGAGGGGTGACCTTATAGCAGTTTATAAAATCATGAGGAGCACAAGATAAGAGCCCTTCTATCCAAATGCAGGAGGTGCAGTTCTTATCCTCTGAGGAGCATGGATAGGCAAGGCCTTTTCCCCAGGGAGGGGGAGTCCAAAACCAGAAGGCATAGGTTTAGGGTGAGCAGGGAAAGATATAAAAGGGACCTAAGGGGCAACTTTTTCACGCAGAGGGTGGTGCATGTATGAAATGAGCTGTGGTGGAGGAAGTGGTGGAAGCTGGTACAATTACAACATTTAAACGGCATCTGGATGGGTATATGAATAGGAAGGGTTTAGAGGGATATGGGCCAAATGCTGGCAACTGGGACAAGATTAGGTTAGGATATCTAGTCAGCATGGATGAGTTGGATTGAAGGATCTGCTTCCTTGCTGCATTTCTCAATGACTCTATGATGGGAACACTGTAATAGGCACATGGATGGAAAGGTCAGCATGGGAGCAAGGTAGAGAAATGAAATGACAAGCAACTGAAATCTCAAACTCATGCTTGAAGAGTGAATAGTGATGACTGAAAAAGGGGTCATCCAGTCTATATTTGTCCCTTCCAATGTTAAAAATGACCACGTAATGAACATTGAATGTTTTATGCTAATTGATGCAAACACAAAGAAATTCCAATCTCACTTCAAAGGATTATCTGAGACCATGGATGTTGAGGTGGGAGGTGATGAAAGGATAAGAGGTGCACCTATTGCGTTTGGATAGAAGGGCTCTATAAGCTTTATCTTGTGCTTTAAGCCAATACTGCTACCTGCACATTGAGATACCAGTCTGGTGTATCTTAGGATACGGGTATCTGCACATACAGTGTCCCCAAGGCTGCTTGCATCTTACCTCTAAGGATCTTGCTCTAATAGGTTCCATATATACTGGAACACTCCATTTATTTAAATGCAGCTCTCTAATGTCTAAGACTTCTATCTTCACATACCCATCCTAGACTGGAGTTCACTCTCTCACTGATGTGAGAGTAATGTACTCAGTTATGCCACTGTGATTTAAATGAAACTTGTTGTACTACACTGAAGGCTTTAATGGTGACTGAGGAGCAGACTAAGGTGTTGTGAAGGTCCCTTCTGGATGCTGAAAGGGTCGAGCAGGGGAAGATATGTTTAGTGCTAACATCGCCCTGAAGATGGTGGAAATGTTGGCGAATGATCCACGGATGAATCATGATCTGAAGGTTGAAACCATTTTCCCTTAGAGCCCCGCAACCTGTCACAGAATACTTCACCTTTCCACTACATTCACACAGAAAGAAGTCACTCTGAACAGTTCAGTTGAATGCAGCAGAGAGTGATGGCTGTGAGAAAATTAACCTCAACAATTGAGAAGGGGAAGGATGGAAATTTATAAATAGAAGCAGTCAGAAATGTGGTGTGTCTATTGGTTTTATTCTATTGTACCTCTTGAACGTGTTTTACACAATGGCCACTTTTTTTAATTGTTCTTGGGGGTGTGGAAATTCTGCATCCTTCTCTTTCCCACAGCTAGTGACTGCATCGCCGGACTTTTTAGAATCGATTCTCTGAAATCTCCCCCCTAAACTTCTCGAAAGCACTGCCTGACCATCTGTCAGTCTTTAAAAAGCATCCCCAAAGGACAAAAAAAATCATAGAGCTTGAGAGTAATAGAATCATACAGCACGGAAACAGGCCCTTTGGTCCAACTTGTCCATGCTATCAAGTTTTCCAAATCAAACTAGTCTTATCTGCCTGCATTTGGCCCATATCCCTCTAAACCTTTCCTATTCATGCGTCTGTCCAAATATCTTTTAAATGTAACTATATCTGTATTACTACTTCCTCTGGCAATTAATTCCACATACGAACCACCCTCTGTGTGAAACATTGCCCCTCAGGTCTCTTTTAAATCTTTCTCCTCTCATTTTAAAAATATGCCCTCTAGTTTTGAAGTCCCCTGCCTTAGGGAAAAGCCCTTTGCTCTTAATCATATCTATGACTGCTAATGTCCTATACTCCAGTGAAAAAGGTTCCAATCTATCCAGCCTCTTCTTATAATGCAAACCCTCTGTTCCTGGCAATATCTTGGTAAATCGTTTCTGAACCCTCCCCAATTTAATAATATCCTTCCTATAACAGGGTGACCAGAACTGTACACAGTATTCCAGAAGTAGCCTCACCAATGTCCTGTACAAGTGAAACATAGCGGCCCAGTTCTTACATTCAATGATCTGACCAACGAAAGCAAGCGTGCTAACCACCTTCTTCAACACCCTGTCTATCTGTGATATAACTTTCAAAGAACTATCTACCTGAACCCTTAGGTCACTCTCTGTCAACACTCCCAGGGTCCTACCATTATCTGTATAAATCCTGCCCTTGTTCATTTTACCAAAATGCAATACCTTACATTTATCCAAATTAAACTCTATCTGCCAATTCCAGGCCAATTGGCCCAATTGATCAAGGTCCCTCTGTAATCTTAGGTAACTTTCTTCACTGTCCACGATATCATCAATTTTGTTGTCATCTGCAAACTTTCTAACCATGTGTCCTCAACTCTCATCCAAATCATTTATATAAATGACAAACAACAATGGACACCACTGGTCACAGCCTCAAGTGCAAAAATAACTCTTCACTACCACCCTCCATCTCTTACCATTAAGCCAACTTTGTATCCAGTTGGCAAACTCTCCCTGAATCCCACGTGATCTAACTTTACTAACCAGTCTACCATGTGGAAACTTGTCAGAGGCTTTACTAAAGGCCATGCAAACAATATCTACACCTCTGCCCTCATCTACCTTCTTGGTCATATCCTTAAAAAACTCAATCAAGTTTGTGAGACGTGATTTCACAAGCACAAAGCCATGCTGACTATCCCTAATTAGGCCTTGCCTCTCCAAATGCATGTAAATCCTTACTCTCAGAATCCCTCCAACAACTTACCCAACACTGATGTCTGAAATACCAGTCTACAGATCCCAGGTTTCTGCTTGCGATCTTTCTTAAATAAAGAAACAACATTAGCCACCCTCCAGCCCTCCAACAGCTCATCTATGGCTGTTGGTGATATAAGGATCTCAAGTAAGGATCTTCAAGACATCAGTATCTATTTTCCCGAGTTCCCTACCTTCCATGTCTTTCTCCACACCATTTTTTTTTTGCTTTTGGGTGGCACAGTGGCTCAGTGGTTAGCAGTGCTGCCTCACAGCACCAGGGACTCAGGTTTGATTCCCATCTTGGGCCACTGTCAGTGTGGAGTTTGCACATTCTCCTCCTGTCTGCGTGGGTTTGTTCTGGTTTCCTCCCACAATCCAATGATGTGCTGATCAGGTGAATCGGCCATGCTAAATTGCCCATAGTGTTAGCTGCATTAGTCAGGGGTAAATGTAGGGGAATGGGTCTGGGGTAGTTATTCTTTGGTGGGCAAGTGTGGACTTGTTGGGCCAAATGGCCTGTTTCCACACTGTAGGGAAACTTATCTTCAATCAGGGCTTCTTATTCTCTCTGATTATAGCTCACCTATTTTTAATACATATGGTACAATATGAAGATATGGATCAGGAAAGATTACAGGAGAATAAACGTCAGCAGTGATAGATTGGGCCAAGTAGTCTGTTTCTTGTTTTGCAATAGAGGGGGCCTGCAGAAGGACCTGGACAAGGTAGGAGAGTGGGCCAAGAAGTGGCAGATGGAATACAATGTGGGCAAACGTTATGTCATGCACTTTGGTAGGAAGAATAGGGGTGTAGATTATTTCCAGAATCTGAAGAACAAAGAGACTTAGAAGTCCTAGTTCAGGATTCTGTTCAGGTTAACCTGCAGACTCAGTTGGCAGTTAGGAAGGCAAATTTTACTGCATTATTCACTTCCAAAGTTAAAAATAGGAAATGGTGTAAATTGCAGCAGGTCAGGTAGCATCTGATAAGAGAAGCAGAATAATATTTGAGGTTTGTGGTCCCTGTCAAAACTCACTCTCCAGCCTTCTTAACAAACAAGACCAATGGCAAATACAGAGCTAAAATATCATTTAATAATCATTTTGAAAACTATTTTTGGACAAAGAAAGCGGAGGAGAATTATTGCATGATTGACAGAAGATGAAAATGAACAGGATAACTCATAGCCTGAAACATATTACAGAAGAAAGAGTATTGAGGAGTTTGGAGATTATGATGTGTGACTACAAAATAACTCTGTGGTGTAACAGTGAATGGAAATATTATCTTACTCGGAGGCTAAAAACTGAAACGTGACATTTTCTTCAGGTGTCTTATCTAAGAAGCAAAATCGTTGGTTAACACTGTGAGGCATCCTAGTCTGGCCTCAATCACTGTGCCATATAATTCAAAGTGAAAGGGTGTGGTATCATGCAAATGGATGTGCATCTTACTTTGCAGCAAATTGGGAGAACACACCCCTATCTTACCTCATAAGAGTATACGCTAATTTAGTAATCAACAGTGCACCGACAATGCTTCATATTCTCTGCTTTAAGGAAATTTTATGCAGTTTAGGGTACTGAGGCAACTAACTGAATTATAAACAGCAATACTTTAGATATCTCATTCTTGCATAGTTGCTATACTAAAACACTGCTTCCCTTTCTACAGGAGCGGACTGAACTCAAGGGGTGCATAGTACTCCCACCAGTAAATTCATAGCAATGAAGATTACTATTGAGTTGAGGCTTTCATCTGGCATCAAAGTATGATCTATAATAATTAGAACGGAATTATAAATCTGGTGCAAATGAAATCCAGCTATACTGGGGGATATGAAAGAAAAATATTGAAAAGTAATATCAGCTCTCTTTGAATGGCTTTTAGTCCAATTTCAGACCCTCTCACAGTTTTGTTATCACAAAAGAATTTTACTTAGAACCAACCCCTAGTGCCTTTACATGTGCACTTTGAATTAGGACAGATTGCTGTTTAAGAAAGAGTCTGTTCAAAAACATTTAGCTTACATCTGCCACAATATAACGGGGATTACAAAGTCACCAACAAGAAAGTTTATTTATTTGGGCTTTTGTTTTAAAATTCTCCTACCTCCACTTCATAACTTACTCTATATTAGCAGACTAATGTGCGTATGTGCCTGTTAAGAGATCAAGGAGGCATCTTACCTTTTAATAATATTTCTACATTTAACTGAGAGAAATTAAATCATTTAAAAAATCATTTCACTTGCTACATCAAGAGATTGGCTGATTTTTTTTCTTCATAGTTTTACAGGATCAAGTTTATATTGAACTTAAAAAGGAAATCACATTTAGTCGCCATCATAACCAAACTTAGAAGTGAAAACAGTGAAAGCTATTCACTCAGTGGACTTTGCCTTATTAGTAAGGGTCAATATTGTAAGATGGGTAGACACTGATCTCCACAACTGAGGACAACTTCTGCAGGCTGTACTGGCTGCCAAGTGCAACGTTTACAGATATCGGCTCGGGGCTGGAGAGGAACTTGGAGTGGAAAGGGATAGATCTGATTGTTGTGATACAAATGGGTATCAAAGACATGGGGAGGAATGGTAAAAAAAACTTCTGCTAAGGCTGTCTGAGCATCTATGAGCTAAATTGGAAACCATGAAGGTATCAAATTGGGAATTTCTACCTGATCCATAACTGAATTTGTATCATATCAGAGAAAGTGGATGCTTGGCTCAAAGATTAGTGTGGGAGTAGTTTTCAACTCCTGGGGTACTGGCATCAGGAATATGACAAGTGACAGCTGTAACATTGGGACAGTTTTCATCTTAACCGTGTTGGAATAATGTCCTTATGAATCATATAACTGGGGCTATAGAAGGTGCTTCAAGCCAAATAGTAAATGGTGGAAGGAGGGCTTCATTTGAGCTGATACAATGCTGTTAAAAACTCAGATCGAGGTTCTAATCTAGGTTAGTTGTATCGGTAATGCTGAACCACAATGTAACAGGAAGGCATAAAGTGTACAGATGTAAGAAAATGCTAGCAAATAAGGTCAGAGTCTTCTAAAGTGGTAAAACAATAGAGTAAAAAGTTCTTTCTCTTATATTCACAGCATCCACAACCAAATATAACAATTGATAGCAAAAATAAATGATTGCGTATGAGATAATAGCAATTACTAAGCTGTGGGTGAAAGCTGACTTAGGCAGGAGTCTAAATATTCAAAATTTCAGAAGGACAGACCAATTGGAACAACAGATGTTGTTAAAACATGTGACCCATACAGTAAAGAAAAATTATCTTGGTTTGGCAAATACAGGTATCGTTTTGAGAGGAAAGAAGAAATGGTAAATGAAGGAAGTCATTGCTGAACCCCCAAGCAGTCGCAATATTGAAGAGTTGAGTAGAAATCAATAAGTAATTGGAAACTGTAAGAAAGGAGAGATTTTATTCTTCATGTAGATTGGACAAATTAATCTGTTAATTTGTTGGGAGACTGAGTTCATAGAGAGCATTTCTGAGATACAAAGATAGGTCGAGGGACCGGTAGTGTTGAATAGGGAGACTGCAGAAGGACTTGTACAGACTAGCAGAGTTGGCAAAGAAGTGACAGATGGAATGCAATGTGGGAAAGTATGAAACTTTGGTGGGAACAATAGTGCTTTAAACTTTATTTTTAAAGAGGGAAAGGTTTTGGAAATCTGAGGCACAAAGGGACTTGGGAGTCCTAGCTCACAATTTGCTTAAGATTAACAGGTTGGTTCAGTAGCTAGTTAGGAAGACAAACACATGTTAGTGTTCATTTCAGGGGGGCTAGAGTACAAGAGCAGAGATGTACTGCTGAGGCTGTACAGGGCTATGATCAGATTGCATTTGGAATATTGTGAGCAGTTTTGGGTCTGCTATCTAGGGAAGGATGTCTGAGCATTGGAATGGGTTTGGAAGAGATTTCCAATAATGATCCTGGGGATGAAGAGCTTGCCACATGAAAAAGGGTTGAGGACCCTGGATTTGTACTCAATAGAGTTTAGAAGGATGAAGGGGATCAGAATGAAACTTGCAAAATACTGACAGGCCTGGATGGAATGGACGTGGAAAGACAAGGACCCAAGGGCACAACATCAGGGTGAAGGGATGACCCTTTAGAACTGAGATGAGGAGGAATTTTTTTCAGCCAGGGAGTGGTGAATCTGTGGAACTCATTGCTGCAGATGGCTGTAAAGGTCAAGTCATTGAGTGTATTGAATACAGAGATAGATAGGTTTTTGATTGGTAAAGGAATCAAGGCAGGAGAACGGGGGAGCCATGCGAATGGGTCGAATGGCCTAATTCTGTACCCAGATGTTATGGTCTTATGCTCTTGCTACCAGGCCCAACTCTACAAGCGTTCCCTCTCTCAGAGAAACTGAGGGAGATCAGGTTGCTGTCAAAGATGTAGCACCTTTTTCATCCCCGGGCCTAGCCTCGGCCCTCAGTTGCCACTCCAGCTTGTTTGAGGATGGCTGTCACTGGGACATGACAAATGTACTCTCCAGCTGTCTCTGGGTTACCTGCACAACTGACCCATCCATTCTACAAAGTACATCATTAATTCAAAGGGCATGATTTCCAAGGATTTGTCCTATTCGGTGGATGTTTCACTTACCATTTCAGACTGAATAAGTGCATTCAATCACTTTATCACTACAGCAATGAGTCTATTTGATCTAGCCTCCTATGTCCTACAGCCATTTTGCCAAACTGCTCCTTTAGTAGTCGTATTGCGCAAATAGTCTGGCCTCATTAGCAATCACATAGTAAAAGATTTGCAGAGAATACCTAATCATAATGTAGTATGATTGAATTCCACATTAGATCTGAAAATAACATGCTCCGTTCCCAAACAGGAATTTTAATCGTAAACAAAATCAATTCCAGAGGTATGAGGCAAGAATTGGATAACGTTTAGGTAAAGATTGGGTGAATGGACTAAATGGGAATGAGTGATTAATAAAGTCAAAAATATTCAAAAAGCTATTTAAATGTTTAACAAAATATGGAAAATCCTGATAAACTACCTGATGAAGGAGCAGCATGCTGAAAGCTAGTGTTTCCAAATAAACCTGTTGAACTATAACTTGGTGTTGAGTGATCTTTAACTTTGTCCACCCCAGTCCAACACCAACTCCTCCACATCACTGATAAAATTAGGAAGAGAGATCTATTCGTGATTTACTATTGATGTTAAGGATTAAAATATCACATGAAACTTATCATGTGATAAAGAATTTTAGGAAACCTGAGGACTGGGGATTTTTTAAGAAACTAGCAAAGGGCCAATGAAAGTTGATTTAAAAAATGCGTGTAAACCAACAAGGAAATAAAATACACTGTAAGATCTTGTCTAAGTGTGTCAAAAGGAGTGTCAAGGAAGCAAACATTGCTTAGAAGAGCAAACATGACAAATTATCATGGCAATTAAGGAAATAGCAGAGACATTAACAAATAATTTGTCTGTCTTCACAGTGGAGTAATCAAGTTACATACTATAGATAGAGGGTATCCAAGGGGCTAAAAAGAGGCATAGCACTTGAGGTAATTAGTATCAGCAGAGTAAAAGCTTTGTAGAAATTTAAGGGACAGAAATCTAACTGGTTACCAGGATCTAATTCCCTAAGGATTCTAAAACATGTCGCTCCAGAGATAGTGAAATAACTGGCTCTGATTTTCTAAAGTACCTAGATTCTAGAGCAATTCCAATGGTTTGGAAGTTAGCAAATACTGTTTGGCTAATCAAGTTAGGATGATAAGAGAAAGCAAGGAAGTATAGCTTAAGTCTCATCAAAACAACTGAAAGAAGTGTGGATGCTGGAATCAGAAACAAAAACAAAAACAGACTTCCCTGGAGAAACTCAGCAAGTCTGGCAGCATCTGTGGAGAGAAATCAGATTTAACGTCTCGGGTTCAGGGACCCTTCTTCAGAACAGAAGATGGATTCTGAAAAAAGGTCACTGGACCCGAAGTATTAATTCTGATTTCTCTCTGCAGTTGCTGCCAGAGCTGCTCGGTTTTTCCAGCAATGTCTATTTTTGTAACATAAATCTTAAGTAGCCTCTGCAATGGTTGGACAAACTTCTCAAAATTCAAGACCAATTAGTGATGATTATTACATGCAGCATTGGTGATGATGCCTAAATTCCAGGAGAGAATGAAAAAAACAAATATTTTTACGAGGAAGGTCTACAAGGAACTTCTACAAGAAAGTTAGCATACAGGTATGGTGAGCAGTTTTTATTTATACATTCATGGGACATGGGCATCACTGTCTAGGCCAACATTTACTGCCCATCCTTAATTGCCCTTCAGAAGGTGGTGGGCAAATCATTTGTTGGCCATTATAACAAGGAGATTAGAATGCAGGAACAAACGTGCCATCCTTACCTGAGTTGGCATACATGTGACTCAAGGCTCACTACACTATTGTAGACTCTAAACTGCCCTCTAAAATGGGCCAGCAAGTCACTCAGTTCATTAAGCAACAAATACGGGGCTTGAGAGTGATGCTCAGATGCTGCGTATAGCACAGTAGAAAGCCTCAGGTTTGTGATGACGCTCTGTGACTTGAAGAAGTGTGTTTTGATCTGGTTTCTTTTAGACAGAGAGATTAGGGGACAGATGCAGAGTGGTCGATGAGAAGATGAACAAGTTGTGAAGCCTTGGGTTTTCTTTTCTGAGGCTGAACAATAGAAGCAGCCTGAGTGGGTGTGGTCAAGCTCCCACCCACAGAGCTAATGACTTTTAGTTTTTAGTTTTCAACAGCAATTGTTGCTGAGGTCTCAGCAGGTTTGGAAGGCAGTGAATGTTTCTTGGCTGTTACACTTTCTCTGTCAGAATTGTCTTGATGTTCATTCCTCCTGGATTGGAGAACTGTATGTGAGGCAATCTGTCTTTCTGAGTTTGCCTTTCACCAAGGCTGTGTTAATGGGATGTTACTATATTGGAACAGTTAATTCGTAATACTTACTGTATCTATTATTCTATCAAGTTTTGCAATAAAGTTGGTACTTCACACTCTTCGTTATTTTGATGTATTTTACCTATAATGTTTGAATAAATTATGTTTTGCTTAACTTTGAGTAGTTGGACCATTCGAGTTGCATCTGGAACACAGGACCTCACATTTACCTTTAAAATGAAAGGTTCATGTTTTGGGTAACTTCATAATACATTTTGAGGGGTTGGTGATGATTCACCGCAGCATCTTTGCCGTCGATTAGCCATTGCCAGTTCGCCACCAGTGTTTCTCCACTGGGGTCGTTTGACCTCTGGGCACTATTCGCCACCGGAAATATATATATATGTACTGATTGTTTTCCCTCCCGCCTGTTCTTTCATACTTCTCAGTCCCCTTTATTTATACAGCAACATAGTACATATTGATTTAAAAAAAGGTGAAATAAATATTTTATTGGTTTATACATAAAAATGAGTTACAAACACTTGCGATGGCGAATCTTCTTCGGTGGCCAATGGGTGATGGCGAAGCATCCTCGGCGGCCAATGGGTGGTGGCGAAGCGTCCTTGGCGGTGAAAGGGCAGTGGCTAATTGGTGGCAGCGAATGGTCCCATCCCGATTTTGAGGGGGTCTGCTCTGGTCCATAACAGGCCGATCAAATTTGTACTGCCAAAAGTACTGATAACTGACATGTAAGAACTTAAATATAAATCAATGTTGAGTCCAAAAAGCTGAAAAGTGACTGATCTGTAAATTAAGTGTTGTTCTTCCAGCTTGGATTTTGCCGGTCTAGAGCACTGCAGCAGGCCTAAGACAGAGATATTAGCATGACAGCAAATGGAAGGTTGATATGCTGGTTGTGCTCTGAGCAGAGGTTCTCCACAAAGCAGCCTCACAGTCTCTGTTTGTTCTTCCTTGGAGAGAGCACACCATGTAGTAGCAGCAGATGTGGTAGATGTTCTGAAGGAGTTTTACAATGTGAACACTGAGACGTTGTTTCCTCTGCCTAGGGAATCTGCAACATTCCAAAGATAAGTAGTCAGTAATTTCAGACTGCACTGAGGAGAAATTTCATACTCAAAGGATTTTTAGGCCTTTGGAACTCTCACCTTCAGAAGGTGCCGGAAGCTTTCATTAAATATACTTTAAGCTGATGTGTTTACTTTTTGGCTTTTCAAGAAATTTAGTGATATGGACAAGGGAAAGTAAGGCTAAAAATCAACCTTAGTCATATTGAACGGTGAAGTAGGCCTGAGGGCCTGTATGGTCTACTCTGCTCCTATTTTTTATGTTCCTGGCAGGAATTGAATTTATTGTCACATGCACCAAGGCACAATGAAAAGCTTTGTCTTGTGAGAAATACAGGCAGATCACAGAGTTAAGTAGCATAGGTAAGTAAATAGTAGGTAAACAGTGACAAAAACAAAAAAAAGAACACAGGTACAGGTGAATGTTAAGAGTTTGTGAGTCCATTCAGTATTCTAACAACAATAGGGCAGAAACTGTTATGAAACCGGCTGGAGCATGTGGGCAGGAGAGAATACAGCAAAACAGGGAGAATCAGAGAACCATTAGAGAACCACACGTTGCCCTTCAACCATCTCCATACAATAGCCCCAGAGGATCAGGAGTTGAAAATAGGCTGAGTCCTGACATGTTTGACCACAGTGTCCCCCATCTACTTTGTATGTGAATTAATTATCAGGTAGTGCTATGGATGAGACCAGACCCCCTCAAAATATTTTAAGAAGGTAGCCTAGGCCCTAACATTTTTGTGTTTTAAAGGCAGATGTGAAGTACTGTGTTCCAGATGTGATGCGACTGGTCAAATTACTCCACATTAAGCAAAACACAATTTACTTAAATACTGTAGCTAAAATACAAACTAAAGAAAGAGGAATTTAGAATAACTTAACTATTGGAAAGCTTAATTGAGTAATAGATACAGTATCCATTACTAATTAACAAATTAATCCCCCAGCCACACCCCCACCCTCCTATTTATCTCTCAGCCCCCTTCCCCCCGACCCACGTTCCTGATGAAGGGTTTAAGCCGGAAACGTTAATTTTCCTGCTCCTCGGATGCTGCCTGACCTTCTGTACTTTTCCAGCACCACAATTTTCGACACTAATTAATTGTTCTAATATAGTAACATCTCATAGACACACCCCTTGGCAAAAAAGGCAAATTCAGACACAGATTCTCACATGCAGTTCTCCAATCCAAACCCCTGGAGGAAAAAAATTCAAGAGAAAATTCTGAGAGAATAGCCACTATGAATCATTCACTGAAGTTTCCAAATTCTTTCCGGACCCTAAAGACTTCAGCTGCTTAAAGCTATCAAAACTAGAAAGCTTGGTCTGTAAGAATTGGCTACATCAAGGCTCTTCTGTTGTTTCAACTTAAAAAAAACCCCAGGCCTTCAGCAGTCAGTTCATTATCTCTGCGAGGTGAAAGTAAGGACTGCAGATGCTGGAGATCAGAGTGGAGAGTGCGGTGCTGGAAAAGCACAACAGGTCAGGCAGCATCCGAGGAGCAGGATAATCTATGTTTCAGATGTAAGCCTAATGAAGGGCTTATGCCCTAAACCTCAATCCTCCTGCACCTCAGATGTTGCCTGACCTGCTCTCTCAGTTCATCTTCTTTACAACTCCTCTTTAAAAAAATACCAGGACAAAATAACCTTTTAAAGTGACGGCACCATCATAATATAAGACTATACAACCACAAGACTATAAGACACAAGAGCAGAAATTCAGCCCATCGAGTCTGTTCTGCCATTCAATCATGATTGATATGTTTCTCAACCCCATTCTCCCACTTTCTCTCTGCAACCTTTAATCCCCTTGATACTCGAGAATGTATCTATCTCAGTCTTAAATATACTCAATGACCTGCTCTCCACAGAAGGCTGTGGCAGTGAATTCCATAGATTCATCACTCTCTGGCTGAAAAAGTTTCTCCTGCTCTCCATTCCTAAAGGTCTTCTCTTTACTCTAAGGCTTGGCCCTTGGGTCCTAGTCTCTCCTATCAATGGAAACATCTTCCCAACATCTACTCTGTCCAGGGCATTCAATATTTCTTATGTTTCAAATCAGATCCCCCCCTCATCTGTTTGAGTATAGAGTCATAGAGGTGTACAGCATGGAAACATACCCTTCGGTCCAGACTGTCCACGCCGACCAGATATCCCAACCCAATCTAGTCCCACCTGCCAGCACCTGGCCCATATCCCTCCAAACCCTTCCTATTCATATACCCATCCAACTGCCTCTTAAATGTAATTGTACCAGCCTCCACCACTATAGTCCCAGAGTCCTGGAATGTTCCTCATATGTTAAGTTTTTCATTCCTGGGACCATAGTAGCCACATGATGTACAATTCTGTCACAAAGACCAGTTAACTCAGTTGGCTGGATAGCTGATTTGTGACACTAACAGCACTTGCTCCATTGCTATATGAGCTGAGGTTACCACGAAGATCCCTTTAAAAAGAGTGAACATTTACCAGGATGTTGGGGGACAGGCAGTATCCGAGGAGCAGGAAAAGTGACATTTCAGGCAAAAGCCATTCATCAGGCTTTTGCCTGAAACGTTGATTTTCCTGCTCCATGGATACTGCCTGACCTGCTGTGCTTTTCCAGCACCACTCTAACCTTGACTCTGATTTCCAACATCTGCAGTCCTCACTTTTGCCATTTATCAGGATGTTGCCTTGGCTGGAGAGTTTCAGTTATGAAGAGAGATTGGACAGACTGTGATTGTTTCCCTTATAGCAGAGGAGACTGAAAGGAGACATGATTGGGATGCATAAAATTATGAGGGGCATAAATAGGGAAGAAACTTCTCCTCATGTTGGAGGGATGAATGACCAGGGGGCATAGATTTATCGTAAAGGGCAACGGTTTGGAGGAGATGTGAGAAAAGACTTTTTCACCCAGAGGGTGTTAAGAATCTGGCTGTGACAGTGGTAGAAATAAAGAATCTCATAGCATTTAAGAGATACTTCGACGTGCATTTGTGACACCAAGGCCTACATGGCTATGGACCAAGAGTTGGGAAATGGAATTACAATAATTAGCTGGTTGTTTTTGACCAGTGTGATGTGATCGGCCAAAATACTTTTGTCTGTGCTGTACATTTTTTTGACTCTATGTCTCAACCTTGTGGTGATCCTCAGGTTAAACCATCACCAGTTATCTGTTTCTAATGAGAGAGCAGATCTCTAATTCTGTAAGGCTATGGTCACTTTATCTTCCCTGAAATGTGTCATATTGACTTAGAGTTATAGAGTCTTACAGTCATACAATACAGAAAGAGACCATTCAGTCCAATTCATCCACACTGACCAGACATCTCAATCTGATCTAGTCCCATTTGACAGCACTTGACCCAATCCCCCTAAATCCTTACTAATGGTACAACGTGCTAGTGAGGTGAGGAACAGGGCACAAGTGCAGCTAGACATGTGGCTACAGGGCTGGTGCAGGAGGGAGGGCTTCAGATATGTAGATCATTGGAGTATATTCTGGGGAAGGTGGGACCTGTACCTGAAGGATGAATTGCACTTAAACTGGAGGGGCATCCATGTGCTGGGTGGGAGATTTCTTGGAGCACTTCAGGAGGGTGTAACTTGGTTTGGCAGGGGAAGAGAACCAGGGCTACAGATCAGAGGAGAGGGCAGCTGTTAAATGGGCGTAAATGGACTTCAGAGAAACTATCAGGAAGGATACAGTTGATAGGGCAAAAGGATGGGTTAAAGTATGTCTGTTTCAATGCCAAGGAATGTCAGAAATGAAAGTGATGAACTTAGAGCATGAATCAGTACTTGTGACTATGATGTTGTGGTCATAATGGAGACATGGATTTCACAGGGACAGAAATAGTAGCTGCATGTTCCACGGTTTAGATCTTTTGAAAAGAGCAGGGAGGGATGTAAAACAGGAGAGGGGAGTAGCATTGTTAATTAGAGAGTACATTAAAGCTGCAGAAAGGAGGTTGTTGGGGAGGCTTTGTCTACTGAGTCAGTACGGGTGAAAGTCAGTAACAGGAAAGGAGCAGTCACTTTATTAGGTGTTTTCTATAGACCCTCCCCCCCTCCCCCCCATAGCAGTAGAGAGATGGAAGAACAGATTGGATAGCAGATCTTGGAAAGGTGCAGATGTAATAGAGTTGTTGTTATGGGTGACTTCCACTTCCCCAGTATTGATTGGAACCTCCTTAGTGCAGATGGTCTGGACGGAACTGATTTTGTCAGGTGTGTCCAGGAAAGATTCCTGACTCAATATGTAGATAGACCAACTAGGGGAGAGGCCATTTTGGATTTGGTGCTAGGCAACATATCAGGCCAGGTGTCAGATCCCTTGGTGGAAGAGCATTTGGTGACATCTACCACAACTGCCTCACCTTTACCATAGCCATGGAGAAGGATAAGAACAGACAGTATGGGAATGCATTTAATTGGGGGAGGGGAAATTATACTGCTATTAGACAGGATCTGTGGAGTATAAATTGGGAACAATTGTTCTATGGGAAATGCCCAACAGAAATGCGGAGGCTGTTTAAATGTGGAGGCACTCACTTGTTGCGAGTGTTGGATAACTTTGTCCCACTGAAACTGGTAAGGAATGGTAAGATGAAGGGGCCTTGGATGACAAGAGAAGAGGAGCTTCTTGTCAAGAGGAAGAAGGAAGCTTACTGAAGGTTGAGGAAGCAAGGATCTGACGCAGCTTTAGAGGATTATGGGGGAGCTGGGAAACAACTCAAAAATGGATGGAGGAGAGCGAGGAGAGGGCATGTAAAAGCCTTGACAGGAAGGATTAGAGAAAACCTAAAGGTGTTCTACACTTAGGTGAGGAATAACAGAATGATCAGAGAGAGGGTTGGGCCGATCAGGCATTGGAGAGGGAATCTGTGTCTGGAGTCTGAAGAGGTAAGGGAGGTCCTAAATGGTTTTTTTGCTCAGTATTCACGAGAGAGAGGGATCTTGATGACAGTGAGAACACCGTGGACCAGGTTAGTAGGTTTGAACAGATTGATATTAAGGAAGTCGATATGCTGGAAATTCTGGGAAGCATCAAGATAGATAAGTCCCCAGGGCCAGACCAGATATATCGAAGGTTACTATGGGAAGCAAGGAATGAGATTGCTGCGCCTCTGGCAATGATCTTTGCATCCTCACTCTTCATGGGAGTAGTACTGACCGATTGGAGGGAGGCGAATGTTGTTCTTCTGTTCAAGAAAGGGAAATCCCTTGGAATTACAGACCAGTCAGTCTTGCGTCTGTGGGAAGTGAGGTATTGGAAAAGATTCTGGGAGATAGGATTTATGACTATTTGGAAAAACATAGTTTGATTAAAGATAGTCAGCATGGCTTTGTTAGGAGCATGTCTTTAGGATGTGTTGAGACAAGTTGGTGAAGGTCAAGCAGTGGATATAGTGTCCAGTATATGGATTTCAGTAAGGCATTCAAAATGTTTCCTCACGGTAGGCTCATTCAGAAAGTTAGGAGGTACGGGATAAAGGGAAATTTGGCTGTATGGATACAGAATTGGCTGGCCGAAAGAAGACAGCAAGTGGTAATGGATGGAAAGTATTCTGCCCGGAGGTTGGTGACTAGTGGTATCCTGCAGGGATCTGTTCTTGAGCCTCTGCTCTTTGTAGTTTTTATAAATGACTCGGATGAGGAAATGCATGGATGGGTTCGTAAGTTTGCCGATGAACAAAGGTTGGTGGTGTTGTAGATAGTACCGAGGGCTGTTGCAGGCAACAACAAGACATTGACAGGCTGCAGAACTAGGCTAAGAAGTGGCAGATGGAGTTCAATGTGGATAGATGTGAAGTGATTCATTTTGGAAGGTCAAATTTGAATGCTGAATACAGGATTAAAGACAGGATTCTTGGCAGTGTGGAGGAACAGCGGGATCTTGGTGTCCATGTACATAGATACCTCAAAGTTGCCACCCAAGTTGATAGGGTTGTTAAGAAGACGTATGGTCTTTTGGGTTTCATTAACGGGGGTATCAAGTTTAAGGACCGCGAGGTTTTGCTGTTGCTCTACAAAATCCTAGTTAGACCACACTTGGAATATTGTCACACTGATCCAATTTTGGTCACCTCACTATAAGGAGGATGTAGATGCTTTACAGAGGGTGCAGAAGAGATTTACCAGGATGCTGCTGGGATTGGAGGGCATGTCTTATGAAGACAGGTTGAGTGAGCTAGGGCTTTTCACACTGGAAAGAAGAAGGAAGAGAGGTGACTTGGTAGAAGTGTACAGGGTAATGAGAGTAGATAGCCAGAGACTTTTCCCCAGGACAGAAAAGGCTGTCACGAGGGGCCACAATTTTAAGGTAATTGGAGGATGCTATAGGGAAGATGTCAGAGGTAGGTTCTTTACCAAGAGAGTGGTGGGTGTGTGGAATGCACTGCCAGCAGGTGGTAGTAGAGTCAGAGACATTAGGGAAATTTAAGCAACTGCTGGACAAACACATGGATGGCAGCAAATTGAGGGTGTACAGGTTAGATTGATCTTAGATTAAGATACATGCTCAGCACAACATTGTGGACCAAAGGGCCTGTATTATGCTGTACTGTTCTATGTTCTATGTTCTATAAAACCTTCCTCTTCGTATATCCAGATGCCCTTTAAATGCTGTAAGTGTACCCACCTCCACCACTTTCTCTGGCAGCTTGTTCCATACACACACCAACCTCTGTGTGAAAAGGTTAACCCTCAGGTCCTTTTGAAATCTTTTCCCTCTCACCTTAAACCCATGCTGTCTAGTTTTGAAACCACTCTACCCTGGGAAAAAGACCTTGGTCATTCATCAGGTTTAATTGGAAGCACACTAGCTTTCGGAGCGACACTCCTTCATCAATCACCTGAAGAAGGAGCGTTGCTTCGAAAGCTAGTGTGCTTCCAATTAAACCTGTTGGACTATAACCTGGTGTTGTGTGATTTTTAACTTTGTACTCCCCAGTCCAACACCGGCATCTCCAAATCTTGGTCATTCATCTTATCCATGCCCTTCCTGATTTCCCCTCAGGTTCTAACACTCCAAGGAAAAGCGTCCCAACCTATTCATCCTCTCCCAATCAGTAAATCTTTCCAATCCCGGCAAAATTCTTGTAAATTGTTTCTTCACCCTTTCACATTTAACAACATCCTTCCTATAGAAGGGCAACAAGAATTGTACGCAGTATTCTAAAAGTAGTAATGATGTCAACTAACACTGAAATAAAGGCGTGCACATTGATGAATTTCATACCTTGTAAAATATATTTTGAACGCAGATTATTGTGCACTGCAAGAAGTCTTAAACATAATTAGCAAATGCTGTAAATACCCAATACCAAACAAATGAAACAGACTTAACATTTCAGTTGTCTAACTTTTCATCAATTCTTTTATTTATATCTGTTGTGAAGTCTCCTTAAATTGCAGCTTGACATGGATTAACCATGAATTGGCATTGTAAGTATCTAACTTAATAAGAAATGGACTCATGTACACCAACATATCTAGAAAATGGGTCAGCACAATTTTTTAAGACATCTGCTCTGAACTAAGATCATGTTAATCACATAATTATTAAAAATATTTATTTCTTGTGATAGATTTGTTGGATTTATGAAACGATCACTCAATGCATGTTTTTCAATGCAAGGCAAAATAATAAATAACTGCGTTCTATTGTGCTGCCCAAAAGTTCTGGCTCATGAATTAATTTTTTCTTTTTTAAAAATCCATTCATAAGCTGTGTGCATCCTTGGCTGGGCAAACCTAGTGGGATATGGACCTATGAAGGACCTTAGCCTGGAGTTCTGCATTATTAGCCTAGAGATATTAACATTATGCCACCACCATTTGCAATGCTGCTCATGAATTTTATCAAAAGCGTGGAGTAAAGTCGAGGACCATTTATGCCGAAATCAAATCCCAGTTGTGCTCCAACGTGAAACTTTTTCCTTGTTTCTCCACCTCACAGGTCTCATCTCCTCCTGACACTTTTCTGTGCCATTTCTTATGGTTTTGAAAATATTTCAAGTCACAATTGGCAGTACTTCGAAAGGTTAGAATTGAGGTGATGATTTGGGGTTTCCTCTCAGCTGAATTTGTTGGCTTTATTCCGTTGTTTCTCACTAGCACTGAAGAGAATATCACAAGCTACAAGACTTAAGCTCAGTCTCAGAGCAGAAAAGGTTTCCGATCATTTTCTGAATGTCATCATTTTCTCCTATATATTTTCCACCTCTATTTGCAATCAAAGCAACACCAGAGATAATTAACAGCAATGAAAGAGTAGGAAAGCCACATAATTCACTACAATGTGTAATAAGTACGAGTGTTCTGAGAAATAAGTTGGATTTGTTTAGGGGTCTGAATGAAGTAGGCGATTCAAAATCTGTCACAGCACAGTGAGACCCATCTTGACGTCGGCAGCATCTCTCTGCATCTTTTATACTTCTTCATTTGTTGAAATGGGTTTCTCACTACGCATTGGTGAGTTGACATTTAAGATGGATTACTACTTGTCAAACACTTTACTAATGGCCCAGTTCACCTCATTCATATTCAGCTGACCATCTGCCAAATGAATTAGACATCAAGAATTCTCGATATGAAAATTAGAGCCAGTAACTTCAGCTCACTGCTAGCTCCAAAGGACCCTTAGGCTGGCCACTGGGTGCTAACATCTCAGCTCCATGGGCACCAGCCACATTTCCATTGACATGTGGCAGCCAATGAGAACCCTCATGGCACATCCCCAGTCAACTGAAAGGATGCTTCTGCACTCCAATCTCAGGCTGCACCACCAATTCGCATTGAAATGCAGCAACATAGACACTTAGGGACATTACCCAGCTCATGGACTGGACCAGGCTGCATCTCTGGGCTCTTCATTTGCTGTCATAGTGCTCTTGCGCTCCCTCCCTCTCTCTCTCTCTCTCTCTGAGCCTATCTGGATGCTCACTGCATTCCTCCTTTGCCTAGCTTTGCCTTGCTGTTGTGCACTTTGCTCCCTCAGCAAGACTAACCCCCCACCTTCTGAATATCGTCATTCCCCAACATAGCCCTGTCTAATTTTACCAACATCCATGTCCTTCTCCTTCATAAATACCAATAAAAGGTATCCATGTGGGACCTCACCACTTTCCTCCAGCTCCACACATAAAGTCTCTCCTTTGTCCTTGGGTGGACCTACTCTTTTTCTAGTTAGCCCTCTGCTCCTAATTACATGCATAAAGTGCCTTGAGATTCTCGTTAATATTACTTGCCAAGGACATTCACCTTGAGAGAGTGATAGTGAGCCTGTTCTGCAGCAGTCCATGTGTTACGGATGCATGCACAGTGCTGCTAAGGGAGGAACCTGCCCCAGTGACAAGGATAGGATGTAGTTCCAAAGCAGAGGTGATGCATGTGTACCTTGGAAAAATGGTGTCGCTATGCACTCCTGCCTCTAATTTCTTCACAGTGTTGCTCCAGCATTCAAACTTACAAAGTGACATTATGCAGCTTTGATAATAACCAGTTTGTGTGATTTCTAGTCCCAGCTTCAGAGATCACAGTCAGTCAGATGAACAGGAAGTTCTTTTGAGCAGCAACCTCAAAAGCCACGCTGAGAGGCAGAGAGTTACACAGCTGCTGTCACTTGCCAAGGGGCCATAAATGCACGTGAAGGAAAAGCTGTTTCTCACCAAGAAGTGGCTACATATCGGGAATCAAGCTCAGAAAGTCAACAAACAATTTGGCCCATTGTTCTTGCAAGAACTCCCATTCTAATGGTGAGTGCTCTTAATTGGATGTGGTACAATGAAAAATGCTTCATTAATTTCAATTTGTTTTAGCTCAGCGAATTTAATGTTTGTTAGTAAATCAATGACACAGATTTGTACTGCTACCCTTTAACTTCTCTTGGTGTTCTCAGGAAGCTAAGCTTCTTGAGCTGTAATTCCTAGAATGAGTGAATATGAGTCATAGTCTGATCCATGTCTGGGAAATGGGGTTGAGAGTGAGCGGGTTTCGTTTAAGGTGTATTCATGTTAAAACTAGTGAACTGGGTTTATAATTGGCGGCAGAGGCAGGAGTTCTGCATCCATGTCCAGTTTGTCATTCTGATTCAAAATGTTTGCCTGCACGTGGGGCTGGGCAGAACCAAAAGGGAATTAGCAACCTGGTCTATATTGGGGCAATGGATTTACAATGTCATACAGCAACAACAACGCTCTGCATTGTATCTTGGCTCATCCATCACATTCCTGACTTGCTCCTTGTAGATCGTGGGCAGGCTTTCGGGAGGTGAGTTACTCACTGCAGAATTCTCGGATGATAAAAGGAGGATGGTAGGCAATTGAGAGTGAACGTGACAGATGATGAGCTCAGCAGCAGAAGATTGAAACAGCACTATGCAGTACAGGGAATGATTATAAGCTGTTTTCAAATTCATCATAGGACCAAGTACTAAATTGTAAGACAATCCTACACTGTGTGATTCAGTTTCACAATAGAAATGTAATTGAGAAAATGTGTCAGTTTCTAGAAAGAGAAGTTGTGTTTATTTTAGAATGAGTCACTGGACAAATATTGGCTATTTCTAAATGATTCGAATTGTGTTAGTATTGGTTTGTACATGAGTAGAAAATACTTATTTGTGAAGAACATTTGTGTTTTACAATGGCTAGATTCCGTTTTCTATATCACAAGGCAGAAGCGTGATGATAGAAAAAGCAGCAGAAGTAGCCCACACAGCCCATGGAGCCTACTCAGTGAATAAGGAACAGGAGTATCGTGCTAGAAAAGCACAGCAGGTCAGGCAGCATCCGAGGAGCAGGAAAATCAATGTTTTGGGCAAAGGCCCTTCATCAGGAATCCTGCTGTGCTTTTCCAGCACCACACTCTTGACTCTAATCTCCAGCTTCAGGAGTACTCACTTTCTCCTAAGGAACAGGAGTAGCCCATTAAGCCCACTGAAGCATGCTCAGTGAATAAGGAACAGGAGTAGCCCATACAGCCCACTAATCCTACCCCACTTTTCAATACTATGATGGTTGATTGAACACTTCAGTACCTTTTACCCACTCTATTCCCAGAGCTATGTACACCACTGGTATGCAGAATTCGGGCCAACTCCAATTTAAGGCTTCTCAATGACTAAACCTCCACAGCTCTTTGTGGCAGAGGATGCAATGATTCACAACCCTCATAGCCACTATGCTTGGACCGGGGGTGGGGGGGTAGAGGAGAGGACGTTTGGCTCAGTGGCTAGCATTGTGGTGTCAGAGTTCCAGGGACCCAGGTTCTGTCTGTTTGGAGTCCACACATTCTCCCTGTGTCAGCGTGGGTTTCCACCAGGTGCTCCAGTTTCCTCCCATCATCCAAAAATTGTGCAGGTGAGGTGGATTGGCGGTGCTAAATTATCCATAGTGTACAGGGATGTGCAGGTGAGGTGGGTTAGCCATGGGAGATGCAGGATTACAGGAATAAGGTAGGTCTGAGTGGGATTCTCTTTGGAGATTCGGTATGGACTCAGTGGGCCTAAATGACTGTAGGGATTTGATCATCCGAAAGTAACTTCTCCTCATCTTTGACCTAATTGGCATCCCCCTTATTTTTAAATCAAGCCCTCTGGTTCTAAACTCCCCAACTAGGGGAAACCTA